>NC_140751.1:8162500-8720000 GCF_051527215.1 Medicago sativa | reverse complement strand
ATCAATCAATCAATCAATAGTATATATATAAAGTAAGGTTTTTTATGTTACGTGTCACTTCCACATTCATTCTCAATATTTTTATTATTTTTTCTATTTTATTTAACATAAATATCTCAACAAACTACACATCAATCAATCAATAGTATATATATAAAGTAAGGTTTTTTATGCCACATGTCACTTCCACATTCATTCTCAATATTTTTATTATTTTTTCTATTTTATTTAACATAAATATCTCAACAAACTTTTGATCTTATGCACTCAGTATTTTTTATCTCAACAAACTACACATCAATCAATCAATCAATAGTATATATATAAAGTAAGGTTTTTTATGCCACGTGTCACTTCCACATTCATTCTCAATATTTTTATTATTTTTTCTATTTTATTTAACATAAATATCTCAACAAACTTTTGATCTTATGCACTCAGTATTTTTTATCTCAACAAACTACACATCAATCAATCAATCAATCAATAGTATATATATAAAGTAAGGTTTTTTATGTCACGTGTCACTTCCACATTCATTCTCAATATTTTTATTATTTTTTCTATTTTATTTAACATAAATATCTCAACAAACTACACATCAATCAATCAATAGTATATATATAAAGTAAGGTTTTTTATGCCACATGTCACTTGAACATTCATTCTCAATATTTTTATTATTTTTTCTATTTTATTTAACATAAATATCTCAACAAACTTTTGATCTTATGCACTCAGTATTTTTTATCTCAACAAACTACACATCAATCAATCAATCAATAGTATATATATAAAGTAAGGTTTTTTATGCCACGTGTCACTTCCACATTCATTCTCAATATTTTTATTATTTTTTCTATTTTATTTAACATAAATATCTCAACAAACTTTTGATCTTATGCACTCAGTATTTTTTATCTCAACAAACTACACATCAATCAATCAATCAATCAATAGTATATATATAAAGTAAGGTTTTTTATGTTACGTGTCACTTCCACATTCATTCTCAATATTTTTATTATTTTTTCTATTTTATTTAACATAAATATCTCAACAAACTACACATCAATCAATCAATAGTATATATATAAAGTAAGGTTTTTTATGCCACATGTCACTTCCACATTCATTCTCAATATTTTTATTATTTTTTCTATTTTATTTAACATAAATATCTCAACAAACTTTTGATCTTATGCACTCAGTATTTTTTATCTCAACAAACTACACATCAATCAATCAATCAATAGTATATATATAAAGTAAGGTTTTTTATGCCACGTGTCACTTCCACATTCATTCTCAATATTTTTATTATTTTTTCTATTTTATTTAACATAAATATCTCAACAAACTTTTGATCTTATGCACTCAGTATTTTTTATCTCAACAAACTACACATCAATCAATCAATCAATCAATAGTATATATATAAAGTAAGGTTTTTTATGTCACGTGTCACTTCCACATTCATTCTCAATATTTTTATTATTTTTTCTATTTTATTTAACATAAATATCTCAACAAACTACACATCAATCAATCAATAGTATATATATAAAGTAAGGTTTTTTATGCCACATGTCACTTGAACATTCATTCTCAATATTTTTATTATTTTTTCTATTTTATTTAACATAAATATCTCAACAAACTTTTGATCTTATGCACTCAGTATTTTTTATCTCAACAAACTACACATCAATCAATCAATCAATAGTATATATATAAAGTAAGGTTTTTTATGTCACGTGTCACTTCCACATTCATTCTCAATATTTTTATTATTTTTTCTATTTTATTTAACATAAATATCTCAACAAACTTTTGATCTTATGCACTCAGTATTTTTTATCTCAACAAACTACACATCAATCAATCAATCAATAGTATATATATAAAGTAAGGTTTTTTATGCCACGTGTCACTTCCACATTCATTCTCAATATTTTTATTATTTTTTCTATTTTATTTAACATAAATATCTCAACAAACTTTTGATCTTATGCACTCAGTATTTTTTATCTCAACAAACTACACATCAATCAATCAATCAATAGTATATATCAATAGTATATATATAAAGTAAGGTTTTTTATGCCACGTGTCACTTCCACATTCATTCTCAATATTTTTATTATTTTTTCTATTTTATTTAACATAAATATCTCAACAAACTTTTGATCTTATGCACTCAGTATTTTTTATCTCAACAAACTACACATCAATCAATCAATCAATAGTATATATATAAAGTAAGGTTTTTTATGCCACGTATCACTTCCACATTCATTCTCAATATTTTTATTATTTTTTCTATTTTATTTAACATAAATATCTCAACAAACTTTTGATCTTATGCACTCAGTATTTTTTATCTCAACAAACTACACATCAATCAATCAATCAATAGTATATATATAAAGTAAGGTTTTTTATGCCACGTGTCACTTCCACATTCATTCTCAATATTTTTATTATTTTTTCTATTTTATTTAACATAAATATCTCAACAAACTTTTGATCTTATGCACTCAGTATTTTTTATCTCAACAAACTACACATCAATCAATCAATCAATCAATAGTATATATATAAAGTAAGGTTTTTTATGTCACGTGTCACTTCCACATTCATTCTCAATATTTTTATTATTTTTTCTATTTTATTTAACATAAATATCTCAACAAACTACACATCAATCAATCAATAGTATATATATAAAGTAAGGTTTTTTATGCCACATGTCACTTCCACATTCATTCTCAATATTTTTATTATTTTTTCTATTTTATTTAACATAAATATCTCAACAAACTTTTGATCTTATGCACTCAGTATTTTTTATCTCAACAAACTACACATCAATCAATCAATCAATAGTATATATATAAAGTAAGGTTTTTTATGCCACGTGTCACTTCCACATTCATTCTCAATATTTTTATTATTTTTTCTATTTTATTTAACATAAATATCTCAACAAACTTTTGATCTTATGCACTCAGTATTTTTTATCTCAACAAACTACACATCAATCAATCAATCAATAGTATATATATAAAGTAAGGTTTTTTATGCCACGTGTCACTTCCACATTCATTCTCAATATTTTTATTATTTTTTCTATTTTATTTAACATAAATATCTCAACAAAATTTTGATCTTATGCACTCAGTATTTTTTATCTCAACAAACTACACATCAATCAATCAATCAATAGTATATATATAAAGTAAGGTTTTTTATGCCACGTGTCACTTCCACATTCATTCTCAATATTTTTATTATTTTTTCTATTTTATTTAACATAAATATCTCAACAAACTTTTGATCTTATGCACTCAGTATTTTTTATCTCAACAAACTACACATCAATCAATCAATCAATAGTATATATATAAAGTAAGGTTTTTTATGCCACGTGTCACTTCCACATTCATTCTCAATATTTTTATTATTTTTTCTACTATCCATTAAATCTTCCTTTATTTTTTTCTTTCTTTTTTTTTTTTAGGAAAAGTAGTTTCAATTAGTTTTTTTCATTGAGGAAAAAAAAGGCTTCGATTTGTTTTTTTGTTAACTCTTCCCTTATTTTATTTTTTCGTTTTTTTAGGAAAAGAAGTTTCAATTAGTTTTTTTCATTGAGGAAAAAAAGGCTTCGATTTGTTTTTTTGTTAACTATAAATAAAGGAGAATTTTTTAATCACGTAAACACATATTTTGAGCAGAAACTGAAACTCAGACCTTCTTTTGATCTAAGCTTTTTCTTTCTTCAGGTTTGACAAACACCTATACTATTGTTTCTTTTACTTATGCTTAGATTTTTATTTTTATATATAATATGAGAGGGAACTAACATTTACGAGTGAGTTTACCGATTGTTTTTTTTTTCTTTCAGGTCCTTGAACTATTGTTGCTGGCATCCATTACAAACACCTACGAGTTTCAGGTCCTTAACTAACACTTATACTATTGTTTCTGTTTCAAGTCCATAACACCTATACTATTTTTTTTTTCTTTTCGTTTCAACAGTAGCGTATTTATTATTAATCGATATACCATTATTATTAATATCATTCGTCAATTTGCATGAATTGCAAACATACTTATGTTCAACACTAGCCTTCCCTATAGTTGCAAAATGTAAAAGATTCAAATAATATCAAAACCAATATCGAGACTGGCTAAAAACAATTATGCTCTTTTAGCATGATCAGATGTAGCTTATCTTTTGAACGCGTAACTGTGCAATTCATACTAACATAGGACTTGCAACCTGATTTCCAATAATTCGTACTAACATAGGACTTGCAAGTTCTGCACATGCAGAAGCCAAGTGGCAAACAAACAAAGACAAGTAGTGCAATAATTATAATCAATATCATAGGTTTTGATTAGTAATATACTATTATCACCTATATTACTTTTTCAGGTCCTTTTCTTTTTAATATTATGAATCTGTAGCGTTTTGATTTTAATAATAATATTTCAGGACCTGAAATATTTTTATTTAATTTTATATTGAATTCCTAATATTTTATGTAGCTAAAATGTCTCAACAAACTATATATAATACTTTCAATACTATCCATTAAATATTTCTTTTTTTTAGGAAAAGAAATTTCAATTAGTTACTATCTAATCTTTTAGCAAGTATATATATAAAGTAAGGTTTTTTATGCCACATGCCACTTCCACATTCATTCTCAATATTTTTATTATTTTTTCTATTTTTAAAAACCAATATTGTATTTATATTGTATTTAACATAAATATCTCAACAACATTTTGATCTTATCCACTCAATATTTTCTTTAATTTTTTTTTTGAATTTCTAATAATTTATGTAGCAGAAATATCTCAACAAACTACGCATAATACTTTCAACAAAGTTTACATGTATGATCATATTTTATGATTAAAAGACTTCAATTTGTTTATTTGTTTTTAGGAAAAGAAACTTCAATTAATTATTACTAATCTTTTAGATCATATTTTATGATTAAAAGACTTCAATTTGTTTATTTGTTTTTAGGAAAAGAAACTTCAATTAATTATTACTAATCTTTTAGCACTGTATCATTCAATTAGTTTTTATGTTTGAGGAAAAAAAGGGTTCAATTAGTTTTTATTTTTGATAAAAAAAAAGGTTCGATTAGTTATTATGTTATCTTTTAGCAGCATATTCTAATGCAAATGTTAATTATAAATAAATAAATTTTTGTTAATCACATATTTTAAGCACAAGCAGAAACTCCAAACCTTCTTTTCATCTTTTATTTTTCCTTTTTCAGGTTTGCCAAACACCAATTTTATTCCCTTGCAATCGATTTTTTTCTCTCATACGCATGGGCCACGAAACAAACCCATGACCACATGTTTAAAGGGACCCAAAACTCTTACCACTTGGACTAATTCATTATTGATTTTGTTACACTTTTTATTCTTGCATTGGACAATCATCTCATCATTTATATATATTACTATTTAATATCTAACCCGGGCAACGCCGGGTCTCTAAACTAGTAGTATATATATAAAGTAAGGTTTTTTATGCCACGTGTCACTTCCACATTCATTCTCAATATTTTTATTATTTTTTCTATTTTATTTAACATAAATATCTCAACAAACTTTTGATCTTATGCACTCAGTATTTTTTATCTCAACAAACTACACATCAATCAATCAATCAATAGTATATATATAAAGTAAGGTTTTTTATGCCACGTGTCACTTCCACATTCATTCTCAATATTTTTATTATTTTTTCTATTTTATTTAACATAAATATCTCAACAAACTTTTGATCTTATGCACTCAGTATTTTTTATCTCAACAAGCTACACATCAATCAATCAATCAATAGTATATATATAAAGTAAGGTTTTTTATGCCACGTGTCACTTCCACATTCATTCTCAATATTTTTATTATTTTTTCTATTTTATTTAACATACATATCTCAACAAACTTTTGATCTTATGCACTCAGTATTTTTTATCTCAACAAACTACACATCAATCAATCAATCAATAGTATATATATAAAGTAAGGTTTTTTATGCCACATGTCACTTCCACATTCATTCTCAATATTTTTATTATTTTTTCTATTTTATTTAACATAAATATCTCAACAAACTTTTGATCTTATGCACTCAGTATTTTTTATCTCAACAAACTACACATCAATCAATCAATCAATAGTATATATATAAAGTAAGGTTTTTTATGCCACGTGTCACTTCCACATTCATTCTCAATATTTTTATTATTTTTTCTATTTTATTTAACATAAATATCTCAACAAACTTTTGATCTTATACACTCAGTATTTTTTATCTCAACAAACTACACATCAATCAATCAATCAATAGTATATATATAAAGTAAGGTTTTTTATGCCACGTGTCACTTCCACATTCATTCTCAATATTTTTATTATTTTTTCTATTTTATTTAACATAAATATCTCAACAAACTTTTGATCTTATGCACTCAGTATTTTTTATCTCAACAAACTACACATCAATCAATCAATCAATAGTATATATATAAAGTAAGGTTTTTTATGCCACGTGTCACTTCCACATTCATTCTCAATATTTTTATTATTTTTTCTATTTTATTTAACATAAATATCTCAACAAACTTTTGATCTTATGCACTCAGTATTTTTTATCTCAACAAGCTACACATCAATCAATCAATCAATAGTATATATATAAAGTAAGGTTTTTTATGCCACGTGTCACTTCCACATTCATTCTCAATATTTTTATTATTTTTTCTATTTTATTTAACATAAATATCTCAACAAACTTTTGATCTTATGCACTCAGTATTTTTTATCTCAACAAACTACACATCAATCAATCAATCAATAGTATATATATAAAGTAAGGTTTTTTATGCCACGTGTCACTTCCACATTCATTCTCAATATTTTTATTATTTTTTCTATTTTATTTAACATAAATATCTCAACAAACTTTTGATCTTATACACTCAGTATTTTTTATCTCAACAAACTACACATCAATCAATCAATCAATAGTATATATATAAAGTAAGGTTTTTTATGCCACGTGTCACTTCCACATTCATTCTCAATATTTTTATTATTTTTTCTATTTTATTTAACATAAATATCTCAACAAACTTTTGATCTTATGCACTCAGTATTTTTTATCTCAACAAACTACACATCAATCAATCAATCAATAGTATATATATAAAGTAAGGTTTTTTATGCCACGTGTCACTTCCACATTCATTCTCAATATTTTTATTATTTTTTCTATTTTATTTAACATAAATATCTCAACAAACTTTTGATCTTATGCACTGAGTATTTTTTATCTCAACAAGCTACACATCAATCAATCAATCAATAGTATATATATAAAGTAAGGTTTTTTATGCTACGTGTCACTTCCACATTCATTCTCAATATTTTTATTATTTTTTCTATTTTATTTAACATAAATATCTCAACAAACTTTTGATCTTATGCACTCAGTATTTTTTATCTCAACAAACTACACATCAATCAATCAATCAATAGTATATATATAAAATAAGGTTTTTTATGCCACCTGTCACTTCCACATTCATTCTCAATATTTTTATTATTTTTTCTATTTTATTTAACATAAATATCTCAACAAACTTTTGATCTTATGCACTCAGTATTTTTTATCTCAACAAACTACACATCAATCAATCAATCAATAGTATATATATAAAGTAAGGTTTTTTATGCCACGTGTCACTTCCACATTCATTCTCAATATTTTTATTATTTTTTCTATTTTATTTAACATAAATATCTCAACAAACTTTTGATCTCATGCACTCAGTATTTTTTATCTCAACAAACTACACATCAATCAATCAATCAATAGTATATATATAAAGTAAGGTTTTTTATGCCACGTGTCACTTCCACATTCATTCTCAATATTTTTATTATTTTTTCTATTTTATTTAACATAAATATCTCAACAAACTTTTGATCTTATGCACTCAGTATTTTTTATCCCAACAAACTACACATCAATCAATCAATCAATAGTATATATATAAAGTAAGGTTTTTTTATGCCACGTGTCACTTCCACATTCATTCTCAATATTTTTATTATTTTTTCTATTTTATTTAACATAAATATCTCAACAAACTTTTGATCTTATGCACTCAGTATTTTTTATCTCAACAAACTACACATCAATCAATCAATCAATAGTATATATATAAAGTAAGGTTTTTTATGCCACGTGTCACTTCCACATTCATTCTCATTATTTTTATTATTTTTTCTATTTTATTTAACATAAATATCTCAACAAACTTTTGATCTTATGCACTCAGTATTTTTTATCTCAACAAACTACACATCAATCAATCAATCAATAGTATATATATATAAAGTAAGGTTTTTTATGCCACATGTCACTTCCACATTCATTCTCAATATTTTTATTATTTTTTCTATTTTATTTAACATAAATATCTCAACAAACTTTTGATCTTATGCACTCAGTATTTTTTATCTCAACAAACTACACATCAATCAATCAATAATATATATATAAAGTAAGGTTTTTTATGCCACGTGTCACTTCCACATTCTTTCTCAATATTTTTATTATTTTTTCTATTTTATTTAACATAAATATCTCAACAAACTTTTGATCTTATGCACTCAGTATTTTTTATCTCAACAAACTACACATCAATCAATCAATCAATAGTATATATATAAAGTAAGGTTTTTTATGCCACGTGTCACTTCCACATTCATTCTCAATATTTTTATTATTTTTTCTATTTTATTTAACATAAATATCTCAACAAACTTTTGATCTTATGCACTCAGTATTTTTTATCTCAACAAACTACACATCAATCAATCAATCAATAGTATATATATAAAGTAAGGTTTTTTATGCCACGTGTCACTTCCACATCCATTCTCAATATTTTTATTATTTTTTCTATTTTATTTAACATAAATATCTCAACAAACTTTTGATCTTATGCACTCAGTATTTTTTATCTCAACAAACTACACATCAATCAATCAATCAATAGTATATATATAAAGTAAGGTTTTTTATGCCACGTGTCACTTCCACATTCATTCTCAATATTTTTATTATTTTTTCTATTTTATTTAACATAAATATCTCAACAAACTTTTGATCTTATGCACTCAGTATTTTTTATCTCAACAAACTACACATCAATCAATCAATCAATAGTATATATATAAAGTAAGGTTTTTTTATGCCACGTGTCACTTCCACATTCATTCTCAATATTTTTATTATTTTTTCTATTTTATTTAACATAAATATCTCAACAAACTTTTGATCTTATGCACTCAGTATTTTTTATCTCAACAAACTACACATCATTCAATCAATCAATAGTATATATATAAAGTAAGGTTTTTTATGCCACGTGTCACTTCCACATTCATTCTCATTATTTTTATTATTTTTTCTATTTTATTTAACATAAATATCTCAACAAACTTTTGATCTTATGCACTCAGTATTTTTTATCTCAACAAACTACACATCAATCAATCAATCAATAGTATATATATAAAGTAAGGTTTTTTATGCCACATGTCACTTCCACATTCATTCTCAATATTTTTATTATTTTTTCTATTTTATTTAACATAAATATCTCAACAAACTTTTGATCTTATGCACTCAGTATTTTTTATCTCAACAAACTACACATCAATCAATCAATAGTATATATATAAAGTAAGGTTTTTTATGCCACGTGTCACTTCCACATTCATTCTCAATATTTTTATTATTTTTTCTATTTTATTTAACATAAATATCTCAACAAACTTTTGATCTTATGCACTCAGTATTTTTTATCTCAACAAACTACACATCAATCAATCAATCAATAGTATATATATAAAGTAAGGTTTTTTATGCCACGTGTCACTTCCACATTCATTCTCAATATTTTTATTATTTTTTCTATTTTATTTAACATAAATATCTCAACAAACTTTTGATCTTATGCACTCAGTATTTTTTATCTCAAGGACCATGACTCCCATAGAAGGGACTTCTTACGGGACTCCGCCCCTCAAAATCCAAAATTCCATCCTTTAGACCCATTTTTCATTTTTATTAATTTTTCATATTCTCAGAAAAATCCGAAAAAATTTCCATTAGTTTTATTTGATTTTTAAAATTTTTTGGTACTATTTTTATATTTTAATGATTTTATTTGACAGGTTTTTAGCATTTTTTACTTAGTTTTTTGTTGTTTTTAAAAGGAAATCTCAAAACTGTTGAAATGTGAGAGAGTCTGATGGCTGATTATACATAAGAATTGTCCGGATTATAAAATCTGAAATTGTAAACATGAATCCGAATTTTAAAATCCGGAATGCACAAGGGCATTTTTAGAAATTTTACAGGGCGCGGGAGAAGGCAATAAGGTGGGAAAGTAATAGTCCATGTTTAAAGGACCCAAAACTATTACCACTTGGACTAATTCATTATTGATTTTGTTACACTTTTTATTCTTGCATTGGACATTCATCTCATCATTTATATTTATTTTTAATTTTTTTTGAAATATTTATATTTATTTTTATGATATTATTATAATTGTAAATTTAAATAAATTCAATCTAATATACTGACACGTGTATTCGTGCACACAAACTTATAAAACTTATTTAATATCTATCCCGGGCAACGCCGGGTCTCTAAACTAGTAGTATATATATAAAGTAAGGTTTTTTATGCCACATGTCACTTCCACGTTCATTCTCAATATTTTTATTAATTTTTCTATTTTATTTAACATAAATATCTCAACAAACTTTTGATCTTATGCACTCAGTATTTTTTATCTCAACAAACTACACATCAATCAATCAATAATCAATAGTATATATATAAAGTAAGGTTTTTTATGCCACATGTCACTTCCACGTTCATTCTCAATATTTTTATTATTTTTTCTATTTTATTTAACATAAATATCTCAACAAACTTTTGATCTTATGCACTCAGTATTTTTTATCTCAACAAACTACACATCAATCAATCAATCAATCAATCAATAGTATCAATAGTATATATATAAAGTAAGGTTTTTTATGCCACATGTCACTTCCACATTCATTCTCAATATTTTTATTATTTTTTCTATTTTTAAAAACCAATATTTTATTTAACAAAAATCAGGTTTTCGGGCTACTTGATCGGATTGCTCCGAAACATCCCCAGAAAATCAAAAAAAATTCAAGGACCATGACTCCCCTAGAAGGGACTTCTTATGGGACTCCGCCCCTCAAAATCCAAAATTCCATCGTTTAGACTCATTTTTCATTTTTATTAATTTTTCATATTCTCAGAAAAATCCGAAAAATTTTCCATTAGTTTTATTTGATTTTTAGAATTTTTTGGTACTATTTTTATATTTTTATGATTTTATTTGACAGGTTTTTAGGATTTTTTAATTAGTTTTTTTGTTGTTTTTAAAATGAAAACTCAAAACTGTTGAAATGTGAGAGAGTCTGATGACTGATTATACATAAGAATTGTCCGGATTATAAAATCCGAAATAGTAAACATGAATCCGAATTTTAAAATCCGGAATGCACAAGGGCATTTTTAGAAATTTTACAGTGTGCGGGAGAAGGCAATAGGGTGGGAAAGTAATAGTCCATGTTTAAAGGACCCAAAACTATTACCACTTGGACTAATACTAATTCATTATTGATTTTGTTACACTTTTTATTCTTGCATTGGACATTCATCTCATCATTTATATTTATTTTTAATTTTTTTTGAAATATTTATATTTATTTTTATGATATTATTATAATTGTAAATTTAAATAAATTCAATCTAATATACTGACACATGTATTCGTGCACACAAACTTATAAAACTTATTTAATATCTAACCCGGGCAACGCCGGGTCTCTAAACTAGTAATAATAAAGATTAAATAATTAAATTAATAATATTTTAAGATCTTGTCAATTATATGTCATAAAAAAATCGTTTGAAACACGAAACATGACATTTGTAAAAAAGAAAGTATGGATTAAAATTTAAAACAGAATTAACCAATATATTTGTCTCAAATGGCTAATGAACTTCCCATATAACGAATCGCTCGGAAGAAATTGACTGAATTACTAATATCTCTTTTCTCTAAAAATTGGCGAGTTATTAACACCAACAAATATTAAAAACCTAAAAATTTGATATATTTTGAAGTTTTTTTTTATGATATTAAGAGGATTTAAAATATATTTAACCTTTTTATTTATTTATTTGAATTTTTTTCTGTTTTGTTTGGTTAAGTATGAAATGAAATAAACATTAGAATTAAGGACTAAAAACTAAATATAAAAGATAAGCCCAACTTCGATCTCCAACCAACCGCATCATCACACAATCCACAATTTCCTCAGAATTCATCGCACAATTCTCTCACAAACAAAGACACTTGCAACAACGTTGGTTCTTTCAACTTCGTCTTTCCTCTCTCTTGATTCTGTAACATTCTCATTTTTTTTTTCTTGAAAAAAAATTGAATCTTGATGTTATTTTCGGATACCCTTTTGAAAATTTATGATGTTGGAATAATTTGTGGTACTTGGGTAGTGTTAAATTTTGTTGAAGTTCATTTGTGATGTGAAAAGATTGAAAATTTGTTGTAATTCTATTCTGGGTATGGTTGGTTTGATGGAGATTTCATTCATATTTTATTTGCTGTAAAAAAAATGAACTTGAATTATTCACTTCTTCATGTTTTAATTTGATAGTATTTTTTGATTTTATCATTTTAATTTGTGTGTATAAAACTATAATGATGTAGAATGATACTTTTGTGTGTTTTGGTTGCAAATTTTGTTTATATTAAGTCAACTGAATGCAAAGATGTTGCATTTGTTGGTTTTTTTTAATTCATGTGATTTGTGATGTTATCATTTTGATTTGTGTCTGTAAAACTATAATGATGTAGATTGATACTTTTCTGTTTTTGGTTGCACATTTTGTTTATATAGGAAGATGTTCTTAAGTCAACTGAATGCGAAGCTGTTGTTTTCGTTGGAGTTTTAATTGATAGTATTTCTGATTTTTTATCATTGCAATTTGTGTCTCTAATTTATGAGGATTGAATATTACTACTTTTTCGTGTTTTTGGTTGTACATTTTGTTTATATTTGAAGTTGTTCTAAAGTTAACTGAATGCAAATGTCTTGTCTTTGTAGGTTCTTGTTGTGGAGATTCAATATGAAACCAGTATGTCCTTTTGTTAAAATTCCCCGTCCAGATGACAGTAATGTTTCTAAAAAATCGAATGAAAACTCAAATAAACATCATGTAGAGCATGAAAGTAAGGTGAAGAAAGAGGTTAAAGACGCAGCTAGTGTCTCACCAAAGTGTCCGTTGGGATATGACTCACAGACTTTTAAGATTGGTCCTCTTAGTTGTATGGTATGCCAGGCACTTCTATTCGACACCAGCAAATGTGTGCCTTGTTCTCACGTTTTCTGCAAGTATGTATCGCGGCCCATGTTTATTTCTCGAATTTATATTGCATATAATGTTTTTGACTCATATTTATTTTATGTCTGTCTGATGTGCAGGGCATGTATATTGCGCTTTAAGGACTGTCCGTTATGTGGGGCTGATATTGAGAAGATCGAGCCGGATGCTGATCTTCAAGGTGTAGTTGATCGCTTTATTGAAGGTCATGCCAGGATCAAAAGGTCTGTTAATTTAGACAATGGCGAAGAAGCAGCGGAGAATAATAAGCCTGTCATATACGAGGATGTGTCTTTGGAAAGAGGTTCTTTCTTGGTGCAACAGGCCATGAGGGTATGTCCTTTAATTAATGCTTATTCTAAAAGTGCTTATCATCTTAGTAATTATGTATAAGCTATTTCTATAATAACAAAAGACAAAATAAAAGTCAAATTGTTTTTCATACAACCTATAAGTTGTTTATCTGGATATGGCATTGTTGATGGAGACCCTTGATCTGCTGAAGCTACAGCTTTTTATTTTACTAGGTTTCTTTTATACTTTGTCCGACCACTTGATAATAACATTTTACCATTTGTAATTCTAAAACAGGCATTCCGTGCTCAGAATTTAGAAAGTGCCAAATCAAGACTGAACCTATGTGCAGAAGACGTTCGCAGTCAGATAGAAAAAGTCGGTAACACTTCAGAGTTATGTTCACAACTTGGAGCAGTCTTGGGTATGCTTGGTGACTGCTGGTAAGTTGTTGGATATTTTCAATGTATTCTATGATCAGACATTGTTTAGACATATGGTTGGTGCTTAGAGAAAGATGGAGAAATTTTAAACTAAGAGTAGTGTATCTGTGAGGACTTAGGAGTTTCATTGATTGAGAACATAATAAACCGAGATATAAAGGCATGGTCAAAATGCTGGTGCAAACAGTAACCAGTGTTGTCAAATAGCGGCTATAGTGTTATAGCATAACAAAATTGGAACAAATCTTTATTATTTCGAGATGCTCTGTTGAGTGTAAAATGCTGTCAAATAGCAGCTATGGTGGCGTTATAGCATTGTGACATTGCAAAACTAGAGCAAACTGTTATTTTCCACGATCAGCTATTGACAACACTGACAGTAAAACTGAATATAACTAGAATGAGACCAAGAAAGATAAAAGCAAACGGGAATGTTTAGATTAGAATCAGTGGAGATTGGAAAATTAATGTGTTTGAATTCAAATCATCTTTGGTATTGAGGGTGTTGAGTTTTGGTTATCTGTGTGTAGTAGAAATTATTTCCATTTTTATCTATATCTATAATGCAGTATCAACTCTGCAATTTGCTAAAAGCAGTATTCGCCTTTATGGTGTCCGGAATTAGTTTTTGCTAGTTTTACCGTTCTCTCGCACTTTCAAATAGGTCCTAAAGCATTAGTTTTTTAGGGATAGGAAAATGTTGCTATATTAGCTGTGATGTTTGTATTTTCTCCTTCACCGGGGTTTGAACAATGGTCCTTTAAGTCTGTTATGATTCATTCATTGAAATGTTTTGTGCTCTTAAATCTTTAATTTAATGTACTCCATACCTTTTGCTCTTCCCCGTTTCATTCATCCTGAACCATAGTTCTTATTGTTTCACAAAATATAAAAGAGTATAGTTTAATGTCATATTTAAGATGTAGCTTGTGATCTTCATGTTGACATCAATTTTCTGCAGCCGAGCAATGGGTGATAGCAGTTCTGCAGTTACTTATTTTGAAGAAAGTGTTGAATTTCTGTCAAAGTTGCCAAAGGATGATATGGAGGTTATTTCATTAGAACCTTGCTTTTCTTGGCTCTAGTGAAAAATAATAAATTGTAAGATCAAGCTACTTTTGTTTTTCGTCAACTAATTTCTTTGAACTTGTTGTCCTACAGATTACACACACACTTTCCGTTTCGCTTAATAAAATTGGTGATCTTAAATATTATGATGGGGACCTTCAAGCTGCAAGGTCGTACTATTTTCAATCCTTAAATGTTCGCCGTGATGTTGTCAAGAACAATTCAAATGTTTCATCTCAGGTTGGTTAATACTATCCACTTATATTTGAATTATATCTAATTGTAAGGTTTCCCGCCTTGCTTTAAATTTCATTTGAATCGACTTATCTACTGACATAAGCGCCTATGTGACTGTTTGCAAGAACTTATAGAAACAACTTATGACATGTCCAAAAAATGTTTTCAGTTTATTTCCATTAGCTATCCAGTATGGCTTAAGAAAATAGATTATAGCTTATAAGAAAACAGTTTCTTTATTTTATCTTTGTTATAGAAATAACTTATACATAAGCACAACTGCACAAGTTATATGATAAGCTCTTACATCTTATGGTATAAGGCATAAGCGTTTAATTAGTTCATTATCGAAACAGGGCCTCAGTATGTGGATTTTAGCTTACTAGTTGATTTACTCACCAAATACTTCATGATGTGATTTACGCCAATCACATTAGTTAGATTCATTTCTAGACATAAGGAGGGGATAGAATGATGGCTTGGTGACTGGGGTGGGAGTTAAGAAGCAGACTGATAAGGAGGTGAGGGTTCGAACCCCAGTCCCAGCATAATACTGACATGGACCGTTTGAAAATAAAATTTGCTTTGACAAGGTTGGGCAGCTTCTTGGCAACTTAAAATGTTTTTGTATGTCTTGTGTTCTGATTTCTGAGATTTGTCCATGAAAATGATAAAAACATATTATAGAAAGAGAAAAGAAGGCGGGAAAAATGAGAGATCGATAGAAACAGACAGAATTATGTTAGTGCTTGTTTGTGCACTAGTGAAAACTAAAATGGAAACATAACTTTTCCACTGATCAGAGGCACCCGTAGTTTCCTCATTACGTGAGTTCTTGTAACTGTAGATATTTTTCAGTTTGATTTTGTTTCTCTTTTGCAACAACTGAACCATAAGTACAATTTATCTTGCCCATTAACCACTTAGGTTAATTGAATCTTTAACCACCCACGCACATTTCCACGTTAGAACATGTCATTTGGACAGAAGGCATGGCTGATTTCGAAATTAACCTTTTTTCGTTGTTTATATCAATGGCATGGCTGATTTCGAAATTAACCTTTTTTCGTTGTTTATATCAATTTAGGTCTTAGATGTTGCCGTTTCACTTGCAAAAGTAGCGGATGTGGACAAAAGTCTAGGGGATGAAAAATCCGCTAGTGATGGATTTCAAGAAGCCATAGACTTGCTGGAATCTCTTACATTGAAATCTGAAGCCAGTGGACTTGAGCAACGGGTAAGTTGTTGAAGTAAATTAAGTCTATAAAATTTCATAAAAAGTAAAAATTTAGTATTAATTGATGGTACACTGCATTACTTTATTTTAACATATAGTGTGACTTAAACTGCAAATATGATTATGAAGATGATATAACTTGATACAACTCTTGTTTATTAGACAACGAATTTTCATTTTATACTGTATTTGAACATAAGATCTTGAGATTAAATTCAATTTCCATCCTTCTATAGCGGCTATCAGTTTTAGACTTCCTAAGAAGCCAAAAGGCCGATAAACAAGAACAAGTTGAACAAACAATATGAGGTCAGATACACGCCTTGCTAGCAAAAGGAAAAGCATTGATTCGGATGCAATAAATGTTTCTTTATGTGATTGGATTCATGTGTAAAATAAAGCTCAGGTGAACAAAGGCATTATAATAGAGGAAGAAAGAGACTTTTCATTCAGAGTGATGGATATCTCGGTCATTTTTGGCGTTTATCTGAGATTATACAGCGAATCCTTTTTATTCACTGTATTTCTCTCTCCTACTAGAACTTTCCGGTGACCGGAGAGGATCACAGCTCCTTCAGTACCTTATTGGTGCATAAGGGCAACTGTGATGAGTCTTCGTTGCATTAATGTAACTAATATACTTCTCTAATAAACTAGAAATGAAGTAACATGGATGTATGTCGGTTGTGTTTCGAACTCGAACTCATTCTATAGTGTAAAAAGTATATAGAATATTCATAAATGTTGGTGTTTTTGGGTGAGTTTTGATAGATATGATTTTGAGTATAATTCATTTTGTAAAATTGGTTTGGTGACTATAACTTGTATTTGGATGTATTTTTTTTAAAGCACGTTTAATGTTCAAATTGACACTTTTATCATTTCTAGTCAAATGAGGTTTGAAGGTAAAATTGATTGATTTTGCCATGTAGAATATAAACACATGTATTACCATTAAAATTAGTGTACTCCCTCTTGTATATAAGCAAAAGAAAAAGAGAAATGATATTTGTACAACTATTTTGTGACAATTTTCTCTCTCGTACTCACATGATGCTCCTTTTCTCTCTTCATTTTTCTCTCTATTATTTTTGACCAATAAGAAGAGAGAAAAAGAAGAGTGTCATAAAAATTGTCATCAAATGGTTATACAAATATCATTATTCAAGAAAAAAGGAAAGGAAAAAAACCACACAACCACACATTTGCTAAAAGGAAAAAAAAAACCACACATCGGTTAAGTTGTCGCTTTTATCAAAACTAATCCAAACACAAAATGACTTGTGATTTTGTTACACAATAGGGGGAAAATATGACATAGTAATTTAGAGCATGTTTGGTTCAACTTTTACTAGAATTGATTATGTAAAATTGATTCTAGATAAAAGTGAGTTGAATGTAAAGTGATTTATGTTTAGATGGATTTATGTAAAGGTGGATTTAATTATAAATTTAAAGTTAAAATCAATTGTAGAAGCCAAAAGCTACAATTTGTAGCTTTTAAGTAGAATCAATTCTCCTTAAAAAAAAAAAGTAGAATCAACTCTACAAGTAAAATTAGTTCTACTTTAAACTATACAAAAATCATAAAATCAATTCTACAACCTCTAGAATCACTAAACTATAAAATCAATTCTACAACATCTAGAATCACTAAACTATACAAAAATCATAAAATCAATTCTACAACCTTTAGAATGACTTTTGACCCTTTGAAATTAAAACTAAACAGATTTTTTTTATAGGCTCTTTTAAATTATGTAGAATATATTTTATTTCTGTCTAAAAAAATAATTAAGATCACTTTTATAAAAAAAAAATCATATATTGAAAATTGTTTTGAAGTTAACCAAAAAGAAATCAAGGAGAGAAAGAGAGAACATCAACTTTGTACTATGCTATTCAAAGTATCTTTTATAACGCCACATGAGTCATATTGTAAGACATAATTGTTGTACCTTATAAGTATACGAGTGATCACTCAACACTAGTAAAACCATTGATAATAAGAGTCACTTACAAGCGGAGTTGGATCCTCTCATGAGAATTTCACTAGATGATGTGCAGTGTAGATTTGAACCTTTAATTACCCTTTTACTCCCTCCGTTTTAAAATGAGTGTCGCTTTAGCCAAAAAAATTTGTTTCAAAATGAGTGACGCTTTCAGTTTTCAATGCAATAATAACTTTTTCTTTTCAATTGTACCCTCCAATTAATACTCTGTACACTACTTCCAAAGTATTACTTTTAAAACTAACCAATAGTTAATAAGGATAATTTGGTAAAATAACCATTCTCTTTCTCTTAATCATTGCATTTCTTAATATGTGTGTAAACACCTAAAACGACACTCATTTTGAAACGGAGGGAGTAATAATTATAAATGTCTGCAATGAAAAAAAAAATAAATGGCTTACATTTTACTGGACTCTCCAGTCACAGGAGAGAATCTGCTCGTCTAACAAGAAAAGCCACACTAATGGCACACTGGATACGACTGATTAGCGAATGGTCATCCACTGATCACTCACAAATTCATAACAAAAATAGAGAATTGTTGATAATCTGTCTTATAACGGATGAGTTTATATCCGATAATTGATAAACTAGCTTATATATAATAGTTGATAAGATAATTGATTGAATTTATAGTATGTATTTGATAAAATTAATTGTTGAACTAGTTTATAAATATAAAATGACATGAAAAATATGTATTTAATTAAGAGTTATGATAGAAGACACCTTTTATGAAGGTGTCTTTTATCAAGTTACTCTATGAGCATTTGCGAAAAGACACCAACTTACTTTTAGGAAGGTGTCTTTTATCAAAGTTATAACTAAAAAGTGAAAATCACACCTTCATAAAAGACTTGATGATTAGGAAGGTGTGACTTGATAAAAGACACCACCAAAGGGTGTCTTTTATCAAGTCTTTTATCAACTGATTAGGAAGGTGTCTTTTATCAAGCCACACTAAATAGATTACATCTAACAAGTTGGGGAGAGTTTGTGAGAATTTGAGAATTAGGGTTTTGAGAGATTTTTGATGATTAGATGATGAAAACTTGTTGAATTGATGTAGAAATTGTGTACAGACCTTAGATAATCCATAGGATGATTATTGGAAGTAGTTTTGAGGTTAGGTGAAACTTGGAGAAAATCTGCATTCTGCTCGAATTTTGATATTAAAACTTGTATTGATCGGTGCGGAATTGGTCTTAGGTGTAAACACGAAAGTTGTAGGTATGGATGCTAGCTTTCTAATGCCGTTGGTCTCACGTCAAAACAATATATAGAACTTGAGTTATGGTCAAATTACTTCACGTAGGTCACAGTGAATTTTTATGGACTTTCAGCACAACTTTTCCGAATTTAAAATGAAAACTGGTATTGATCGGTACAGAATTGGTCTTAGGTGTAAACACGAAAGTTGTAGGTATGGATGTTAGCTTTCTAATGCCGTTGGTCTCACGTCAAAACAATATATAGAACTTGAGTTATGGTCAAATTACTGCACGTAGGTCACAGTGAATTTTTATGGACTTTCAGCACAACTTTTCCGAATTTAAAATGAAAACTGGTATTGATCGGCACAGAACTGGTCTTAGGCGTAAACATGAAAATTTTAGATAATTTTGTTAGCTTTCTAGTGGCTTTGGTTTGACGTGAAAATGATGTTTGGTCTTTGAGTTATGATGAAAATACTACAGGGAGGTCTTAGCAAAATTGTACGGTGACAACATTCTCTGTTTCATGTTTTTGCGTTTTGTTCATATGTTTCTGTTTTGAATTGATCTTTGTTGTAAACATGAAAGTTGTTGATATTTGTGATATCTTTTCAGTAGCTTTTGTTTGACATGAAAATATATTGTGCATAATTTATTATGTTTTTACAAAGATACATAGTGAATTATTGTTGATGTTTAAATACGATGTTATATGAAGTTGTTTATGATTGATGAATATGATGTTTTAAGATGTTGTTTATTATCATTTGATATTGTTATATTATGATATGACATGAATTATTTATGTGATCCATATGTTGTCAAGATGCTAAGATGTTAAGACGTTAAGATGATAAGAGTTGTTAAGTTGTCGAGTCGTTATGAAGTCATCAAGTTGTTAAGATGTTATATTGTCAAGATGTCAAGATGTTAGGATGTCATAGATGTTCATGAAGTTGTCTAAGTTGTACGAAAGTTATGTCGTTGCATTAAAGTTGTGTCGTTGCATAGTCAGAGATGGGGGCTTAATGCCCGACAGGTTCTTTATGGCCTTAGCGATGGGGGCTTAATGCCCGACAGGTTCTTTATGACCTTAGCGATGGGGGCTTAATGCCCGACAGGTCCAAATATGACCTTAGCGAAGGGGGCTTAATGCCCTGGTGGTACCACATGCATGTTGAAGTTGTCTAAGTTGTTTTTTAAGTTGTCTAAGTTGTTGTTGAAGTTGTCTATGTTGTTGTTGAAGTTGTTGTTGCATTGTAGAGTCGTCATAACTTATATTTAATTATGATTTAATGATGATGATGATGTTTGACGATGATGTTGTTCATGTTTGATGATGATGTTTGATTTTGATGATGATGTTTGACGATGATGTTGTTCATGTTTGACGATGATGTTGTTTAGGATTGATGATGATGTTGATTATGATTTGTTTATGATGGTTGAATATGAAGTTGTTATGATAAGATGCTATGTGATTTATGATATGCTGATATGTGAATATGATAAGATGTTATACGTTTACTAATGATGATGTATGATGATTCCTCGTGATTATATTTAAGATGGATTGTTTGTGATTATGTTTATGGTTGATATATAATGTTATGAGATGGTTATGATTAGTACTTGATGTTATATGATGTTGTTTATGTCTATGATTAAGATGCTATGATTAAAAGGATATATGATAATGTTTATGACTAATATTTGTAGATATGTGATGATATTTATATGATGATATAATATGAAGTATATGACTATTGTAGGAAGAATAATGATACTAGTTAAGGAAGTTTAAGTTGCTAGATATGATTAATGAATTATAGGATGTTTAAGTTGTTGAATGTACTTTACATGATTTATATGCTTTATATTATTGTTTGAGAAATCTCACCCCTCTGCTTGGAAATGTTGCTCTTCGTATGGGTAACTTGCAGGTAATCAAGATTAGAGGCGTCGTGAGTGGCCTCCTCACATGTGTGTCTAGGTGCTCTGATACGTAACGGGATGAGACTTGACTTTACTTCTATTCCTTACGTATTGTTTATGAACTTTTATGAATAAATATTGAACTAAGACTTATGAGATTTTCTGATGAGGCCTGCGTGGCAAAGACTTTTTATGTTGAATGAACTAATTCCGCTGCGAAGTTTTTGAATTACTTATGTTAAATGATTTTGAAGAATAAATTGTTATTTATTCAGTTTATGAATTTTTAAGAAGTGTAGCATTCCGTTTAAAGTGGAATTACTCTGATTTTTAATTATGAAATTTTTACGTTGGGAAAACGGGGTGTTACAATCAATTGTAGAAGGTGGATTTAATTATAAATTTAAAGTTAAAATCAATTGTAGAAGCCAAAAGCTACAATTTGTAGCTTTTAAGTAGAATCAATTCTCCTTAAAAAAAAAGTAGAATCAACTCTACAAGTAAAATTAGTTCTACTTTAAACTATACAAAAATCATAAAATCAATTCTACAATCTCTAGAATCACTAAACTATAAAATCAATTCTACAACATCTAGAATCACTAAACTATACAAAAATCATAAAATCAATTCTACAAACCTTTAGAATGACTTTTGACCCTTTGAAATTAAAACTAAACAGATTTTTTTTATAGGCTCTTTTAAATTATGTAGAATATATTTTATTTCTGTCTAAAAAAATAATTAAGATCACTTTTATAAAAAAAAAATCATATATTGAAAATTGTTTTGAAGTTAACCAAAAAGAAATCAAGGAGAGAAAGAGAGAACATCAACTTTGTACTATGCTATTCAAAGTATCTTTTATAACGCCACATGAGTCATATTGTAAGACATAATTGTTGTACCTTATAAGTATACGAGTGATCACTCAACACTAGTAAAACCATTGATAATAAGAGTCACTTACAAGCGGAGTTGGATCCTCTCATGAGAATTTCACTAGATGATGTGCAGTGTAGATTTGAACCTTTAATTACCCTTTTACTCCCTCCGTTTTAAAATGAGTGTCGCTTTAGCCAAAAAAATTTGTTTCAAAATGAGTGACGCTTTCAGTTTTCAATGCAATAATAACTTTTTCTTTTCAATTGTACCCTCCAATTAATACTCTGTACACTACTTCCAAAGTATTACTTTTAAAACTAACCAATAGTTAATAAGGATAATTTGGTAAAATAACCATTCTCTTTCTCTTAATCATTGCATTTCTTAATATGTGTGTAAACACCTAAAACGACACTCATTTTGAAACGGAGGGAGTAATAATTATAAATGTCTGCAATGAAAAAAAAATAAATGGCTTACATTTTACTGGACTCTCCAGTCACAGGAGAGAATCTGCTCGTCTAACAAGAAAAGCCACACTAATGGCACACTGGATACGACTGATTAGCGAATGGTCATCCACTGATCACTCACAAATTCATAACAAAAATAGAGAATTGTTGATAATCTGTCTTATAACGGATGAGTTTATATCCGATAATTGATAAACTAGCTTATATATAATAGTTGATAAGATAATTGATTGAATTTATAGTATGTATTTGATAAAATTAATTGTTGAACTAGTTTATAAATATAAAATGACATGAAAAATATGTATTTAATTAAGAGTTATGATAGAAGACACCTTTTATGAAGGTGTCTTTTATCAAGTTACTCTATGAGCATTTGCGAAAAGACACCAACTTACTTTTAGGAAGGTGTCTTTTATCAAAGTTATAACTAAAAAGTGAAAATCACACTTTCATAAAAGACTTGATGATTAGGAAGGTGTGACTTGATAAAAGACACCACCAAAGGGTGGCCTGTAACATAACCCTTTAATTAAAATTACAGATAAAATTAAGATAAATGATGATAAGTTATATAGTTAGCAAAGCCTCTTTTTGAGCATATTTCCTCTGTCTCTCATACTCCCAATTGAAGTGCAAATTATCAGTTGTTCTTAACATCGGCGGCACCGGAGAACTAATTTCGTCGCCGGAATTGTAACAACTTCGCCGGAAGTGAAGAAATCATCAGATAAAGAAGAAAAAAATGTCAAGCAAGAAGAAGAACAAACGCAAAAATACCAATAGCGACGAAGAAGACGACGACGTTTTCTTCTACCGTTTCTGCGCTTCATCCTCAACCCCCAACACCACCACCACCACCAACAACAACAACAACCAAATCCAATCCTCAAAATCAAACAACAACAACAACAACAACAAAGCACCATCAACAGGAGAAACCTTAGCACCATCAAAATCAACCATATACGTTTCAAATCTAGATTATTCCCTAACTAACTCCGATCTCCACACTCTCTTCTCCACCTTCGGCCGTATAGCGCGTGTGACTGTTTTAAAAGACCGTCACACGCGCTTAAGCCGAGGTGTAGCTTTTATTCAATTTGTATCCCGTCACGACGCGCAACGCGCCGTGACTGAGATGAATAAGAAGATTTTGAATGGTAGGACTTTGAGTGCTTCTATTGCTGCTGATAATGGACGCGCTCCCGAGTTTATAAAGAAGCGGGTCTATAATACGGAGACTGGTTTGTGTTTTGAGTGTGGTGGGAGTGGGCATTTGTCTTATGAGTGTCCTAAGAATCAGTTGGGGCCGAGGGCGAGGCCGCAGCCGAAGAAGCGGAGGGGATTTGGTGGGTCTGGATGGAGTAAAGAAAGAGAAGAGGAGGGTGATGAGGAGGAAGAGAATGATAGGATTGGTGCGGAGCGGTTTGAGGAAGATAATTGGGCTTCTGTGGTGGATGATGGAGCTGATGAGAGATTGTTGGGGAGGAATGGGAATGAGGATGAGGGTTTGGATGATAAGAAGAGGAGGAAGAAGAAAGGGAAGAGAACTGGGTATTTTAGTGATGAGAGTGATCATGAGGACGATGATTGATCGTGAATGATGGTGTTTTTTATATCGAGGTATGTGTAATTTATTAGTAACGGATACTTCTGATTGAAAGTGTGTTCGGAGGCACTGTAACAATATCGACGCATATGGTCACATTAATGTTGGTGTCATGTATTAAGATTAATGTCGGTGAAATGCATGCGTCAGAGCTTTATAGGGTGTAATTGATGAAATTATATATATGGTTTGGTTTCATAGGAAAATTTTATGGTTTTGAGCATTAACAGATTTTAATTTTTAATGTATTATTGCAGTAGTGTTAGATAAAGTGATAAAGTGATAATTAGTGATAATGGTGAATTAGTGATGAGCATTTTTGTGTTTGCCATAGTTTGATAGCTCATGAACGATGATTGATTAGTCTTTTATTCATCTGCTTAATATCCTGTTTGGTATAAAATGGAGTAAAATATTCGGTTAGTTATTATTTTTTGTTCTGCTAAAAATTGGAATGACGATGTCTCTTTTTGTCTACCTTATGCACATCTTATTATATAAACTAGGTTTTTAAACTACAATTGAGATCGTAGAAGTACAACAATATTTGATATCTAGAAATTGTAGTTAGATACAGCTGATGCAAATACGACGATGGATTTGATGTCATTGTTGGGATCTTGAAATTCATTAAGTTGTAGCCACAATTATGGTTGCGGTCTTTGTGGAAAGCAACTTAAAAACCATTATACTAAATGTAGAACATATCTCTTTATGTCTTGCTCTGTTCCTTACTAGCTTATGCCCGAAATTCTATCTAGGTAGCATGGTCTTACTAACTGTGCCTGAGAAGTAATTGAGCAGATAATATATCATATGTTTCCGTTATAGCCTATTTTGCACTACATCATTGGAGAATAGAGGAGCATAATACAGTAAAATTGTCACTTTTGCATAATTTACTCTGTAAATAAGACATATTCTGTGTAGTTTTCAGACTACAAGGAAATAGGCTTTTACTTTTGCTCTAAAGCTACCCTACCAAAATAATATGTGTATGTCTTCGATAGAAGCAATTGTTCTGCTATTTTCTGCTGTGCCAAACTATTCAACATTGACTGCAAATGCTACATGAACATAATGTTGAGTCCACCATGAATCCATGTTAGGGACCCATAAATGTATCCACCATTGGCCTCTTTCCAATAGGGAGACTTCATAGGACATACTCTTCATAGTTCACACCCTGACTGAGCAAAACCAAGTTTATTAGGGACGGTATTTACATCGAAATCCTTTGGTCTCATGCACCATTTCTGTACATGTGGCGTTGATGGATCTTACATTGGTGACTGTTCCTCTGATTACCTATGCTCTTTGATGTATATTATGCATTTTGTTTGAGATTACCGTGTAGTTGATTTGTAGATAGAATCTCAGTGGTGTTCTCTGGGCAACTGAAACTTCTGTTATACATTAGTCTTATGTTTTTCTTGAATAGCCATAATAACAAAGTAATATGAGGTAGTCTTCTGCATCTGTTTCAAAGATTAAATTGGGGCCGAGAGTTTTGAGTGGATTAATGTTCACAACTCCTAGTTCATTTGGGTTGGAAAACTAATCTGTATTATTTGGTGGTCAGAGGTTTCCACATGATACTGTATGTTGTAGCTGAGGAATTGAAAGAAAAAAAACTATGGCATAAGTATTATTTATAATTCTGCTTATGCTTACAAATCTGCCATGTTTTTTTTAGGTAGACCAATATG
Source organism: Medicago sativa (assembly GCF_051527215.1). Lineage (NCBI taxonomy): Eukaryota > Viridiplantae > Streptophyta > Magnoliopsida > Fabales > Fabaceae > Medicago > Medicago sativa. Next base: position 8,693,302 of record NC_140751.1, on the reverse strand, counting down.
TGAGGTGAGGTGAAGTATAGCATTAGCTATCATTGGATAAACATTTTATAAGGTTTTGAACTTGGTGGTTTGTGAAGTCTTCCAAGTTTATCAATTTTAATTTTGTTCTTATAGGGATTACTGGAGTTTTCATGTGCTGTTAAGAGTGTTAATCTTTATTTTCAATCAAATCCAAGTTCCTATCAAAATATTAACTTTTGATGTATGCTTTAGAATTGTTCAATAGCATCAATCTGAAGAACTTTATCATGGAAACGGTTTTGCTAGTGAACAAGTCTATGTAGACATGAAATGTTTCAGATTGCTGCATCTGTTTGTAAAGTTTACTTTATGGAGTAAAGTTCTTGGTGTGAGCTTGAAAAAAGTTCTTTCTGGATGTGGATGTTTGTGAGTTATTGATTGATAACAAGTATTATGCATATTTGGTTTATGTCAGCATTTTATTGCCAGTCCTTACCTGATCAATTTTCGCTGCTATACTAGAGCTTTTTGAAATCTGTTGTGCAGTCCTGTGCCAAGCTTTCTTGAAACAATTTAATCAAATGCTATCTTATAAGGACTGTCATAGTTGATGGGTGGTTTATAAGGCCTTTAACTGTTAAAAGCCTTACAAGTTACTGACTAATGACTATCTGCTGAACTTATGGCGGTTGTTTAGTTTGACAGAATCTGCAAGGAATCAAAAGCCCAAATAACACATGTCAAAATGGTTTCGATGTTGTTCCAGCATGTGCATGAGGCGAACTCGTTCTTCCACATTGATGAGTCGTGCTCATCCATTCAATTTTGGACCTCAAATTTGGTTTGGTATATTATGTTCTTTTTTGTGTTTGGGGTTATTATATGTTATTCTGTGTTGTGTATCATACTTCATTGGTGTTTGAGTTTTTGCACACGATGCTTCCATCAAATGCTTCATACATGGAATCTTTTCATGATGAAAAATATGGCAATGCTGTCTTCTCAATCTCAAGATTGCCGCTACATGTACTTCACTGATGTTGGTAAGGTATTTTCAAGAAAAACCACAATCATAACAATTTACATACACTCTCCGTCCCAAAGTTCCAAAATAAGTGATCATTTTACATAAATTAAGAAAAGATGATACATGAAAATGTGTGTTGCTAGCATTCTTCTATCTTTTAATAACCATTGATGTATTCTAATTATCATAAATGCAAAGATGCAAAATGAGAGAATAATAAATCAAAATTGGGAAATGCTAACCGGTGCCCCCGAGGCACTGGTTAAGGATATGAAAAAGGAAATTATATAGTAGTAAATGCATTGAAATTGTGTAATTAATTTATAATAAAGTCAAAAACAGTTTCATTTTATGGTAATAATTGTAACACCCTCCTTTTTATTTAATTATTTTTATTAAGTTAGAATCTATTTATGTAATTTATTTATATATATATATGAGGTGTTAGTATTTTATTATGTGGCATTATTTCATTATTTATTAGAATGTGAGAATTATTAGTGTAAGTAGAATTGGAGGTTAGAATAGAAAGAAGAATAAGTTATTGGGCCTAAATAGATTTAGGAAGAGTGATTAATATTATAAATAAGGAAGCTTAGGTTAGAAAGTTGTTACGTTAAACCGCTTTTTGGAGAAAGAGAACTCAAGAGAGAGAACCTAGGAACGAAGAACGCTGCTTTTGATTTCAGAAAAACAATCTAAGGTAAGGGTGAGACTATCTTTCATTAATATTAGGTCTGTGAATCATTAGATTGCATCTAACATGCTTTAGGATGAGTTTGTAAGGGGGAGTCTCTATTCACCATAAGGGTTGTATGATCACATGAGTAGTGAAGGGTGTTGTCTTCTATTGTTCTGTATGATCTTTTAATAAATTCACATGCTTTAATTTATTGTTGTGAACTTTAATCTTATTATTCTTCCTGATTATTACTTCTTATTGCTGTTGTCGTATTGTATATGAATTCTTAGCTGTTTAATTGAGTTTTTATTGCTAAGAAATCAAAACTCTACCATGCGGATCCAAATCAATTACTTGTCGTTGCCTCTCTATTTCAATTTTAGTTAAAGAGTTGTTTGATGCTTACTGCCAGCCGTGACCCATATTTGTTGCTTGTTTCTTTCATGCTGATATTCCATTGCTAGTTCCTTGTTGCCATGCTATTTTATTTAAATTCCATGTAAACCGTATGATATTTTAATTGTTTACTTGATTTTCGTTTTCATATTTCTTTCAATCAATTACGTAACCCTATTTATTTATATTATAATCTTTGAAGTAGAACTAAAGTAGATAGGTTAAGATACTTAGCTAAAGGAGACCCAATTTGATAAGTAACTATGAGGGCTTTTTCTAATAACCGTTAATTTTGATTTAAAAATTAATTGAATGCATTGCTATTAAAATTATTTGACCCTGCAAAATATACGATTGTGTATTGGAGTTAATATACCATGTTTTTGTTTAGTTATCTATTCTTGTTTTTATTTTCCTGAGCTGAGGAAATCGGTGTCCATTTTCTAGAAGTTTCTAATCATGCACCGATTGGTGTAGCATCATGCTATGTATATTTATGTGTAGGTTTGTGGTGTACATATAGCTAGTATAATTGGGTTGTTCATGTTATAAAGAGTTGTTCATGACATGGTCATGAGAGATAAAATACTAACTTTAATTTGGATTTCTTGTAAAGTCAATTGTTTGATTTGTTTGTATCTGACGTGTTTAAAGAAGCATAATTAAATAACTCTTGTTAGCTTCACATATCTTATTTTATTTGGTAGAAGATTTTACCTATATACTTCTTTAATCAATAATGAATATTTGACATTGTGTAATTGATGAGTTATTTATCGAAGAGTAATTGATGAATTATTTGATTAAGTATAATTTGTGATTGATTTGATAATGAGAAACTGATGTGTTATTTAATGATGTGCAATTTATGAATTATGCAATGATTGTAAAATTGATATGATAATTGAAGATGATTATATAGTGATGTTATTAAATGACGATGTGTTATATAAGAGTTGTTATATGCTGCACTTGTTGCTGTTTGCTGTTGTTGACCATTAATGTCATAAAGTTGTAAGTGTCGGTCTAAGTTGTAAAGTCGCAAGAAGTTGTCCAATTTATTGGAATCATATAAATATGTTTAAGAAGTTCAAGTTGTAAGATGTTGAGTCCATTGCATACTCATTCAAGTTGAGGGCTTGATGCCCTGAAGCTTTGCTCAAATTACGTTGGGGGCTTGATGCCCTGAAGTTTTTGCTCAATTATGTTGAGGGCTTGATGCCCTGGAGCTTTTGCTCAATTATGTTGAGGGCTTAATGCCCTGGAGCCTTTTTACGCTCAATTATGTTGAGGGCTTGATGCCCTGGATTGGTGCCACATGCATTTGCATATCAAGATGATTTAAGATGATTAAGAGTTGCATAGTCGAGTTGAGTTGCATTGTCGAGTCAAGTGCTAAGTCGATTTATCAAGTGATACTGAACGAATATGAAATTGATTATGAATTTGAATATGAAGTTGTTTATGAATTTGATTATGAAGTTGATTATATAATGCTATGTTTAGATAATCCTATGATGTTACATGATTATTGTTAAGATATGTGATGATATTTAAGTTGTTAAATGTAATTTATGATTTATAAGCTTAATATTATTGTTTGAGAAATCTCACCCCTTCTGCTTGAAAATGTTACTGTTTGTATGGGTAACTTGCAGGTAACCAAGATTAGTTGCGGTCGTGAGTGAACTCTCTCACAAGTGTGTGTCTTAAGGCTCTGTTGTCAAACGCGGCCGCACCGAGTTGCGCGTTTGTGGAATGCGGGTTTCGCGGCAGCGTTTCTGTGAGGCGTCGCGGTTCAATAGCGGGTCAAATCGCCCGCTATTTGGGTAGGAGCACAGAGAGAGAGAGAGAGAGAGAGAGAGAGAGAGAGAGAGAGAGAGAGAGAGAGAGCCAGAATCGAGTTTTGTTGGATTTCATGGGCAAATCAAGTTTTTTTGCCAGAATCGTATAAAAAATGAGGTCTGGACAGAGAAGTAGAATGGGAAGGAGGAATGAAGATGAAACCAAAGATGCTGTTAATTTCAGATCTGAATATGTTTTGTTTTCTCTGTTGTTGCAGCTCTCCAAGTTGTACGGGCCTGTTTGGTTCAGCTTATTACCACCCAAAAGCAATTCTCTACAGTGCCAAAAGCAATTCTAGCCAAAAACAACGTGTTTGGTTCAGCTTTTAAGAATTGCTTCTATCCCCCAAAAACAATTATCCTTGAAGCTACAAATCCTAGCTTCTAGCTTTTCTAGAATCAATTTTAAACAGTAAATTTTATATTTTATTATTACAACCTATAATTTTCCTTTATTGCCCTTTATCAATTATCCTTCTTTATCAATTCTCCTTTAGCTATGTCTATTTTAGTAATTATACATTCAAAAGCAATTCTACATAATTGTATACAAACATAAATAAGTTTATTTAATCAATTCTATATAATTGTATCCAAACATAAATCAATTCTCTCAGAATCAATTCTGTCAGAATCAATTCTATCAGAATCAATTATGTCAGAATCAATTATATTCAAAGCTAAACCAAACACACATTCATCTCTTGTGTGGGGCCCAATACTAAATATCTTCCTTTTCCTTTTATAAAACATAAAACACTACTATACACTTGAGCCAAACACGTGACCTTCCTTAAACCACATATTAATTAACTTAGTTTAATGTTGTGATTTATAACAAACTTGATACCTTTCTTTTTCATTTTTTGTCGTTTTGTGTTTTTGTTATACGCTGCGGTTTTTGGTTTTTTCTTTATACGTTTTGTTTTTTGTTTTGTTTGTTGCACACTTTTTTTCTACTCATTTTACAACTTGCTTTCGTTTTTGTTAACTAATAATTCTTTTAAAAAAATTAATAACTTATAATGTGATTTAAAAAATCCACACACATAAACACAATAAAATTCCCATAAAAAATAATAAAATTAATAATAAAATAAAATATTTTATTTTATCCATACTTTGCATTCTTTTTATTTTTTTTATCACAGTTCTTTTTACTTAGATTATTATTATTATTATTATTATTATTGTTGTTGTTTCAAAAAAAACTTATTAATTATTAGTATTATATTATATACCGCAGTGAGGATTTTTATTCAATTATGTCTAAGACTTGTGGCTTTTATTTCAAATTATGAATACTTCAAAAAATTTGAGTAATATTTAAGGTATTTAAGTATTTATTTTTTGTATAGTATGGTATTTGAATATTAAATATATTAGTATCCGCGTCATGTAATAGCGCCCGCGTCGTGCCCGCATACCGCGCCGCGTCAATTTTTGGGGTGGCCGCGCTGCGCCGCGTTTCCGTTTTGACAACTATGGTCTTAGGTGCTCTGATACGTAACGGGATGTGAATTTTGTTGTTGCTTTCTGTTTCTTATGTATTATTTTTGAAGTTTCAAGAATTATTGTTGAACTAAGATTTTATGAGATTTTATGTTGAGACCCTTGTGCCAAAGATTATTTAAGATGTTGAACTATTCCGCTGCGAAGTTTTAAATATTACGTTGTTGGATTTTTAAGGATAAATAGTTATTTATTCAGTTTATGATTTTAAGAAAAGAATGTGACATTCTGTTTGTGTTGAGAAACTCTGATTTATTTTACAAAATGTTTATGTTGGGAAAACGGCGTGTTACAATTGGTATCAGAGCAGGTCGTCCGTCCGGCCAAGTAGATGAGTCGTTGTGTCGTGCCGTCATGTTTTCTAGTTAGTAGTTATGTTTTATTAAGTGATCATGTTTAACTGACTAACTTTGATTTGGTTTTTGTGTGTTTTGATGTTTCTATTTTGATATATATGGTTTAAGATACTGAATCAATAACTAAATTTATTTTCTCTTGTGCTCTGAATTTCGAGGACGAAATTCTTTTAAGTTGGGGAGAGTTGTAACGCCCTCCTTTTTATTTAATTATTTTTATTAAGTTAGAATCTATTTATGTGATTTATTTATATATATATATATATATATATATATATATATATATATATATATATATATATATATATATATATATATGAGATGTTAGTATTTTATTATGTGGCATTATTCCATTATTTATTAGAATGTGAGAATTATTAGTGTAAGTAGAATTGGAGGTTAGAATAGAAAGAAGAGTAAGTTATTGGGCCTGAATAGATTTAGGAAGAGTGATTAGTATTATAAACAAGGAAACTTAGGTTAGAAAGAGTTTTTACGTTAAACCGTTTTTTGGAGAAAGAGGAGAACTCAGAGAGAGAGAACCCTAAAAACGAAGAACGCTGCTTTTGATTTCAGAAAAACAATCTAAGGTAAGGGTGATACTATCTTTCACTAATATTAGGTTTGTGAATCATTAGATTGCATTTAACATGCTTTATGATGAGTTTGTAAGGGGGAGTCTCTATTCACCATAAGGGTTGTATGATCACATGAGTAGTGAAGGGTGTTGTCTTCTATTGTTCTGTATGATCTTTTAATAAATTCACATGCTTTAATTTATTGTTGTGAACTTTAATCTTATTATTCTTCCTGATTATTACTTCTTATTGCTGTTGTCGTATTGTATATGAATTCTTAGCTGTTTAATTGAGTTTTTATTGCTAAGAAATCAAAACTCTACCATGCGGATCCAAATCAATTACTTGTCGTTGCCTCTCTATTTCAATTTTAGTTAAAGAGTTGTTTGATGCTTACTGCCAGCCGTGACCCATATTTGTTGCTTGTTTCTTTCATGCTGATATTCCATTGCTAGTTCCTTGTTGCCATGCTATTTTATTTAAATTCCATGTAAACCGTATGATATTTTAATTGTTTACTTGATTTTCGTTTTCATATTTCTTTCAATCAATTACGTAACCCTATTTATTTATATTATAATCTTTGAAGTAGAACTAAAGTAGATAGGTTAAGATACTTAGCTAAAGGAGACCCAATTTGATAAGTAACTATGAGGGCTTTTTCTAATAACCGTTAATTTTGATTTAAAAATTAATTGAATGCATTGCTATTAAAATTATTTGACCCTGCAAAATATACGATTGTGTATTGGAGTTAATATACCATGTTTTTGTTTAGTTATCTATTCTTGTTTTTATTTTCCTGAGCTGAGGAAATCGGTGTCCATTTTCTAGAAGTTTCTAATCATGCACCGATTGGTGTAGCATCATGCTATGTATATTTATGTGTAGGTTTGTGGTGTACATATAGCTAGTATAATTGGGTTGTTCATGTTATAAAGAGTTGTTCATGACATGGTCATGAGAGATAAAATACTAACTTTAATTTGGATTTCTTGTAAAGTCAATTGTTTGATTTGTTTGTATCTGACGTGTTTAAAGAAGCATAATTAAATAACTCTTGTTAGCTTCACATATCTTATTTTATTTGGTAGAAGATTTTACCTATATACTTCTTTAATCAATAATGAATATTTGACATTGTGTAATTGATGAGTTATTTATCGAAGAGTAATTGATGAATTATTTGATTAAGTATAATTTGTGATTGATTTGATAATGAGAAACTGATGTGTTATTTAATGATGTGCAATTTATGAATTATGCAATGATTGTAAAATTGATATGATAATTGAAGATGATTATATAGTGATGTTATTAAATGACGATGTGTTATATAAGAGTTGTTATATGCTGCACTTGTTGCTGTTTGCTGTTGTTGACCATTAATGTCATAAAGTTGTAAGTGTCGGTCTAAGTTGTAAAGTCGCAAGAAGTTGTCCAATTTATTGGAATCATATAAATATGTTTAAGAAGTTCAAGTTGTAAGATGTTGAGTCCATTGCATACTCATTCAAGTTGAGGGCTTGATGCCCTGAAGCTTTGCTCAAATTACGTTGGGGGCTTGATGCCCTGAAGTTTTTGCTCAATTATGTTGAGGGCTTGATGCCCTGGAGCTTTTGCTCAATTATGTTGAGGGCTTAATGCCCTGGAGCCTTTTTACGCTCAATTATGTTGAGGGCTTGATGCCCTGGATTGGTGCCACATGCATTTGCATATCAAGATGATTTAAGATGATTAAGAGTTGCATAGTCGAGTTGAGTTGCATTGTCGAGTCAAGTGCTAAGTCGATTTATCAAGTGATACTGAACGAATATGAAATTGATTATGAATTTGAATATGAAGTTGTTTATGAATTTGATTATGAAGTTGATTATATAATGCTATGTTTAGATAATCCTATGATGTTACATGATTATTGTTAAGATATGTGATGATATTTAAGTTGTTAAATGTAATTTATGATTTATAAGCTTAATATTATTGTTTGAGAAATCTCACCCCTTCTGCTTGAAAATGTTACTGTTTGTATGGGTAACTTGCAGGTAACCAAGATTAGTTGCGGTCGTGAGTGAACTCTCTCACAAGTGTGTGTCTTAAGGCTCTGTTGTCAAACGCGGCCGCACCGAGTTGCGCGTTTGTGGAATGCGGGTTTCGCGGCAGCGTTTCTGTGAGGCGTCGCGGTTCAATAGCGGGTCAAATCGCCCGCTATTTGGGTAGGAGCACAGAGAGAGAGAGAGAGAGAGAGAGAGAGAGAGAGAGAGAGAGAGAGAGAGAGAGAGAGAGAGAGAGAGAGAGAGAGCCAGAATCGAGTTTTGTTGGATTTCATGGGCAAATCAAGTTTTTTTGCCAGAATCGTATAAAAAATGAGGTCTGGACAGAGAAGTAGAATGGGAAGGAGGAATGAAGATGAAACCAAAGATGCTGTTAATTTCAGATCTGAATATGTTTTGTTTTCTCTGTTGTTGCAGCTCTCCAAGTTGTACGGGCCTGTTTGGTTCAGCTTATTACCACCCAAAAGCAATTCTCTACAGTGCCAAAAGCAATTCTAGCCAAAAACAACGTGTTTGGTTCAGCTTTTAAGAATTGCTTCTATCCCCCAAAAACAATTATCCTTGAAGCTACAAATCCTAGCTTCTAGCTTTTCTAGAATCAATTTTAAACAGTAAATTTTATATTTTATTATTACAACCTATAATTTTCCTTTATTGCCCTTTATCAATTATCCTTCTTTATCAATTCTCCTTTAGCTATGTCTATTTTAGTAATTATACATTCAAAAGCAATTCTACATAATTGTATACAAACATAAATAAATTTATTTAATCAATTCTACATAATTGTATCCAAACATAAATCAATTCTCTCAGAATCAATTCTGTCAGAATCAATTCTATCAGAATCAATTATGTCAGAATCAATTATATTCAAAGCTAAACCAAACACACATTCATCTCTTGTGTGGGGCCCAATACTAAATATCTTCCTTTTCCTTTTATAAAACATAAAACACTACTATACACTTGAGCCAAACACGTGACCTTCCTTAAACCACATATTAATTAACTTAGTTTAATGTTGTGATTTATAACAAACTTGATACCTTTCTTTTTCATTTTTTGTCGTTTTGTGTTTTTGTTATACGCTGCGGTTTTTGGTTTTTTCTTTATACGTTTTGTTTTTTGTTTTGTTTGTTGCACACTTTTTTTCTACTCATTTTACAACTTGCTTTCGTTTTTGTTAACTAATAATTCTTTTAAAAAAATTAATAACTTATAATGTGATTTAAAAAATCCACACACATAAACACAATAAAATTCCCATAAAAAATAATAAAATTAATAATAAAATAAAATATTTTATTTTATCCATACTTTGCATTCTTTTTATTTTTTTTATCACAGTTCTTTTTACTTAGATTATTATTATTATTATTATTATTATTGTTGTTGTTTCAAAAAAAACTTATTAATTATTAGTATTATATTATATACCGCAGTGAGGATTTTTATTCAATTATGTCTAAGACTTGTGGCTTTTATTTCAAATTATGAATACTTCAAAAAATTTGAGTAATATTTAAGGTATTTAAGTATTTATTTTTTGTATAGTATGGTATTTGAATATTAAATATATTAGTATCCGCGTCATGTAATAGCGCCCGCGTCGTGCCCGCATACCGCGCCGCGTCAATTTTTGGGGTGGCCGCGCTGCGCCGCGTTTCCGTTTTGACAACTATGGTCTTAGGTGCTCTGATACGTAACGGGATGTGAATTTTGTTGTTGCTTTCTGTTTCTTATGTATTATTTTTGAAGTTTCAAGAATTATTGTTGAACTAAGATTTTATGAGATTTTATGTTGAGACCCTTGTGCCAAAGATTATTTAAGATGTTGAACTATTCCGCTGCGAAGTTTTAAATATTACGTTGTTGGATTTTTAAGGATAAATAGTTATTTATTCAGTTTATGATTTTAAGAAAAGAATGTGACATTCTGTTTGTGTTGAGAAACTCTGATTTATTTTACAAAATGTTTATGTTGGGAAAACGGCGTGTTACAATTGGTATCAGAGCAGGTCGTCCGTCCGGCCAAGTAGATGAGTCGTTGTGTCGTGTCGTCATGTTTTCTAGTTAGTAGTTATGTTTTATTAAGTGATCATGTTTAACTGACTAACTTTGATTTGGTTTTTGTGTGTTTTGATGTTTCTATTTTGATATATATGGTTTAAGATACTGAATCAATAACTAAATTTATTTTCTCTTGTGCTCTGAATTTCGAGGACGAAATTCTTTTAAGTTGGGGAGAGTTGTAACGCCCTCCTTTTTATTTAATTATTTTTATTAAGTTAGAATCTATTTATGTGATTTATTTATATATATATATATATATATATATATATATATATATATATATATATGAGATGTTAGTATTTTATTATGTGGCATTATTCCATTATTTATTAGAATGTGAGAATTATTAGTGTAAGTAGAATTGGAGGTTAGAATAGAAAGAAGAGTAAGTTATTGGGCCTGAATAGATTTAGGAAGAGTGATTAGTATTATAAACAAGGAAACTTAGGTTAGAAAGAGTTTTTACGTTAAACCGTTTTTTGGAGAAAGAGGAGAACTCAGAGAGAGAGAACCCTAAAAACGAAGAACGCTGCTTTTGATTTCAGAAAAACAATCTAAGGTAAGGGTGATACTATCTTTCACTAATATTAGGTTTGTGAATCATTAGATTGCATTTAACATGCTTTATGATGAGTTTGTAAGGGGGAGTCTCTATTCACCATAAGGGTTGTATGATCACATGAGTAGTGAAGGGTGTTGTCTTCTATTGTTCTGTATGATCTTTTAATAAATTCACATGCTTTAATTTATTGTTGTGAACTTTAATCTTATTATTCTTCCTGATTATTACTTCTTATTGCTGTTGTCGTATTGTATATGAATTCTTAGCTGTTTAATTGAGTTTTTATTGCTAAGAAATCAAAACTCTACCATGCGGATCCAAATCAATTACTTGTCGTTGCCTCTCTATTTCAATTTTAGTTAAAGAGTTGTTTGATGCTTACTGCCAGCCGTGACCCATATTTGTTGCTTGTTTCTTTCATGCTGATATTCCATTGCTAGTTCCTTGTTGCCATGCTATTTTATTTAAATTCCATGTAAACCGTATGATATTTTAATTGTTTACTTGATTTTCGTTTTCATATTTCTTTCAATCAATTACGTAACCCTATTTATTTATATTATAATCTTTGAAGTAGAACTAAAGTAGATAGGTTAAGATACTTAGCTAAAGGAGACCCAATTTGATAAGTAACTATGAGGGCTTTTTCTAATAACCGTTAATTTTGATTTAAAAATTAATTGAATGCATTGCTATTAAAATTATTTGACCCTGCAAAATATACGATTGTGTATTGGAGTTAATATACCATGTTTTTGTTTAGTTATCTATTCTTGTTTTTATTTTCCTGAGCTGAGGAAATCGGTGTCCATTTTCTAAAAGTTTCTAATCATGCACCGATTGGTGTAGCATCATGCTATGTATATTTATGTGTAGGTTTGTGGTGTACATATAGCTAGAATATTGCTCACAACACACCCCTTCCTTGCGAAAGGGGTGCTCGGAGCAACAGAGACCAGTTCAAACAAAGAGTGACGTCTCTTTTCCACATTCATGTGATTCTCTCCTCGGCAGTTATACTTCCTACGAATTCGTAACCGCCTAGCACACGTGTTCCTTACAATGGCTCTACAAACACTCACCTCTATATAAAGGGGACTCCTCGCAGTCCCAAAGGTAGAATCTCTTTCACCTCTTAACCCCAATTTTTGACCTCTACTGAGTTGAGCATTGGAGTGTCCGCAGGTTCATCCCCCGTTCCAGTGCATAAACTAATTAATTTCCACCACCAACAACCACTGCATTAAATAGCACCAGCAGTCACCTTCTGATCAGGTATGAACATAATCTATGAGAAACAATTTTGAACAACACTGACTTTAGGACCATAAATGGAGAGGATCTCAACTCATTGATTGGAGGTACAATTGGAAAAAAGGAATTAAAATTGCATTCAAAATAGAATGACATTTTGAGCGGAAGGAGTATAAAATAAAGATAAACATATAGCCATTCCCATCTCAAATTATATTGTATAACTGATTATTCATGATAAGGTTGGAGCTAAAAGGTTAATACCATGGACTCGTGATATATTTATAGTCTAACATGCCACCTACCCTTGACAAGGTTTTTTTTTTTTTTGAGGGGCTTGACAAGGTTATTTAGAAGCTTACATTCACAAGTTATTATAAAAAAGAGAAAATTGATCTTCTAGGATGTGGTCTTAATAATAATCTAGACTAGACAATAGACATGCTCGGTTGCTTAGCTTGCAAGAAATTTTTAATCAATAATTATCAAATAATTCTAAATCTTTCACCATATATTTTGCATTAATTTATCTATCATTTACATGGCCTGTATACAGAAATTAATAAAACTAAGTTACATCACAACATCACATTACTATAAAGTTACTGATAACACAAAGGAAAATGCTAGATCTAACAAAAAAATATTTACATTCCTTTTCCTTTGCCTTTTGAAGCTTAGTTTTCCCAGGCACCATTAAAACTTACTGTACCCAGATTGAAAAAAAAAAAACAGAGAGAGAGGAAAAATACTAGAATGAAATACACACTAATCCCAACAGCATAACTGTAAGGTAGCATCCAGCAATATGATATAAGGAGTTAGATGGCCGAGATTGCAGTATTGTTTGCCTTGACGGAAGTGTTCAAATTCCTAAAAGAAGAAACAAATCTTCTGAGAGGTGTACACAGAGATTTTTCAGACATCAAAGATGAACTTGAGAGCATTCAAGTCTTCCTCAAAGATGCAGACATAAGGGCTGCGGATGAAGCAGACATCAACGATGGAATAAGAACTTGGGTGAAGCAGCTGACAGAAGCATCATTTCGCATTGAAGATGTCATTGATGAATACCTTCGGTTGATACATAGGGCCAATCCTCATGGACGTGGATCTTTAGTCAACAAGGTTACTAGCCGAATCAAAAAGGTTACTAGCCGAATCAAAACTTTGATTCACCGTCATAAAATTGCATCAGAGATTCAGGACATCAAGTTGTCAATTCGTGGAATCAAGGAAAGAAGCGAGAGGTGTAACTTTCAAATTTCACACGAGCAAGGATCCTCAAGCCAAAGAAACCGCAGTGGAGAGACAGAAAATGAAAGATAGCGTGATCCTCGACTGTCTTCCCTTTTCATTGAAGAAACAGAAGTTGTAGGCATTGAAGGCCCAAAAGAAGAATTGTCTGGTTGGTTATTGGAAGGTATATCTGAGCGCAAAGTGATTTCAGTGGTGGGAATGGGGGGTATAGGAAAAACTACTCTTGCAAAGCTAATTTTTGACAGCCAAAAGGTAACAACAAACTTTGATTGTCGTGCTTGCATCACAGTTTCTCAATCATACACTGTGAGAGGTTTGTTGATAAACATGATGGAGCAATTTTGTCGGGGAACTGAAGACCCTCTTCCACAGATGTTGCACAAAATGGATGACCAGTCACTGATTATAGAAGTAAGGCAATACCTGCAACATAAGAGGTATTTGGTATTCTTTGATGATGTTTGGCAAGAAGATTTTTCCGACCAGGTTGAATTTGCCATGCCTAATAACAATAAAGGTAGTAGGATCATAGTCACTACTAGAATGATGCATGTTGCAGAATTTTTCAAGAAATCCTTTCTAACTCATATTCACAACCTGCAACTTTTGCCTCCAAACAAAGCATGGGAACTCTTTTGTAAGAAAGTATTTAGATTTGAACCTGGTGGACATTGTCCACCAGAGCTTGAGGCTGTGTCAAAAGAAATTGTTCAAAAATGCAAGCAGCTACCTCTGGCAATTGTAGCCATTGGTGGTCTACTTTCAACAAAATCTAAAACCATGATTGAATGGCAAAACGTGAGTGAAAATCTGAGACTGGAATTGGGACGTAATTCCCATTTAACTAGTCTAACAAAGATTTTATCTCTCAGTTATGACAGCCTGCCGTACTATTTAAAACCATGCATTTTGTATTTTGGTATATATCCAGAGGATTACTCCATTAATCATAGGAGACTAACTCGGCAATGGATAGCTGAGGGGTTTGTCAAATCTGATGAGAGAAGAACTTTGGAGCAAGTGGCAGAGGAATACTTGTCAGAATTGATTCACAGAAGTCTGATTCAGGTCTCAGATGTTAGCTTTGAAGGGAAAGTTAAAACATGTCAAGTCCATGATTTATTGCGGGAAGTGATCATCAGAAAAATGAAGAATTTAAGTTTCGGTCATTTTGTGCATGAAGGTGAATCAGTTGCAGTTGGAATAACTAGACGCTTATCAGTTGCTTCTAATTCCAAGAATGCGTTGAAGAGAACAAACAATTCTCATTTTCGTGCTATTCATGTTTTTGGAGAAGGTGGATTGCTGGATCCTTTCATCAGTAAATTATGTTCAGAGTCTAGGATTTTGAGGGTACTTGACATTGAAGGTACCTCTTTCAATTATATTCCAAATAATTTCGGGAATCTTTTTCACTTAAGGTACTTAAACCTAAAAAATACAAAAGTACAGGTTCTTCCTAAATCTATTGGTGAACTACAGAACTTAGAGACATTGGATTTAAGAGAAACACTTGTGCATGAGATACCAAGTGAAATAAACAAGCTGGCAAAGTTACGCCATCTGCTTGCTCTCCATCGTAACTATGATGCAAAGTATTCTGTTTTGGGCTTTACAACTGGCGTGCGGATGGTTAAAGGTATTAAAAACTTGACTTCTCTTCAAAAACTTTGTTATGTGGAGGTAGATCATGGGGGAGTAGATCTTATTGAAGAGATGAAAATGTTAAGGCAGTTAAGGAAGATAGGTTTAAGGCATGTAAAAAGAGAACATGGGAATACCATAAGTGCTGCAGTAGAAGAGATGCAACACCTTGAAGCACTTAATATCACTGCAATAGCAGAGGATGAAATTATCGACTTGAACTTTGTGTCAACCCCACCAAAACTTAGGCGGCTTCAATTGAAAGCTAGACTACAGAAGTTGCCTGATTGGATTTCCAAACTTGAGGGTCTTGTGGAGATAGTGATGGCTTTATCCAAGCTGAAAGATGATCCAATGCAGTCACTGAAAAACTTACCAAATTTACTGAAGCTCTCTTTGTGGACAATGCCTACGATGGTGAAATTTTGCATTTTCAAAATGGAGGATTTCAAAACTTGAAAGAACTGATTCTAAGTCAAGTGAATAGAGTAAATTTGATCCATATAGAGAAAAGAGCTTTGATTTCACTTGAGCATATAAGATTGGAAAAGATCCCTCAACTGAAGGAGATACCCTCTGGCATCAAACACTTGGATAAACTCAAAGTCATTGACTTATCTGATATGTCAGATGAATTTGTTAACAGCATTGAACCAGACAAAGGACACAGCCACTGGATTATCAAGCATGTTCCTCATGTTTTCATTCGTCAATGGTTTGGCCCAAAATTCTATGATTATGAGATTCGCACTATAAACTAACATCTCCCAGGAGTCCTGAGCAATTAAGGTACCTTTCCTCTGATGGCGCAATGCTTCTCTTATTTATCTTTAATATGCTTGACATTTTCACTATTCATTCTCTTGTATATGTTTTTATACACCTTTTCCTTTATCTCTATCTAATTTCATGTCACGTTGACGTTGCTCATCACATCTCTCACTTTCTTTCTCGATGTATATTTGAGATTAAAAAAAAAAACGAATAACGTGATAAAGAATCATATAGTATTTCAATCACTCTTTGGATCAATTTTAAAAACATTTTATAATTTGTTTAATTTAGAAATGAAAAATAATTTTTCCCTCCAAAAACCTACTCCCTATCATAGCCTTAGCATATATCCAAACAAAATCTCAGAGAATGACAGAAGAAATCAAATACATATCACTCAGAAAATGACATAGTGAACCAAGTAATAGGGCTCAAGTGGTTACTGAATTCCCCTAAGGACAAATAACTCGGGAGAACCCAAATTCGATTCTAGGTGTAAATTTTTTTTCCAGTATTTATTTACCTATTGGCCGAACTCCGGATTATCAGAGTACCCTTTCCCTTACAAACCGGATGGTTAAAAAAAAAAGAATGATATAGTGAGATTCTTGTTAAATTAGTCTACAGAATCTGTTTCTGATACTCGTCCATAAATTATACTACTCAAAACAGAGATTTCAAATGTTTCAACCTAAACTAAATGCACATAGAGTAAATACTAAAATTGGAGTCATGCAAATGGAAAATATATATAATTTAATAGGAGAGTAAATGGACATGAATGAAACACCAAATTCATTATTCAGAAACATCATTTTCTAGCCTGAGTGCGAATGCATTGTAACACTGAGTAGGCTCATCAGGTGGTAAAACTGGTTGCAAAAGGGAACCTGATGAGTTTTGCCACTTATAAGGGCAGCCGCGTTTGACTTTTCTGAAGGAAAGGGAAATTAATTAGAACGTTTAATAGTTTAAAAAATACGGAAAGTTTCATAATTTTTGTGGTGAAATTCTGCATAAAATATTCAAATATCACACTTATGTAATTTGGCTGGTGAGCTAAGAGACATGGAAAGAGTTTTAAAAGGGAGGTACATGATTCAAATTCTAGAGACTAACATAGCCAGTTAGCCACTAACTTTATTAACATTTATCTATCCGAAAAACAAATATCTTGTGAAATAACTTAACATGCTTTTCATGAATGATACTGGTTATAACTTTTATTGTAATTTTATGGATTTAAACTTTGATGTGCTATCATATCATATAAAGAAATTTCGCAGTGACATCCAGTTTTATAGGGACGCTTTCATTTAACATGATTAATTAAATTGCAACTGTATAAGATAACTGATAACTGACTAGATTAATTCTTGTGTTAATGTGGACAGAAATTCGGGTTCTCCATGATACAGCTCAAAGGTGTTTATATGGTGCTTCAATTCGAAATAACACATTTTCTCCTCAGCCTGCACAAATCAAGGAAAATGTGGATTCCATTCGCTACGTGACTTTGGCTTTTCTGTTTTATTTGTCATTTGGAGTTTTATAATTTGGTTGTGGAAGCTTTGATTCAAAGCCTTGTAACCAAGACCTATATCTGGACTCCATTCAGACGAACAGACGTCTTTTGACATTACTTTCCTGCTTTTCCCATTTCTAGTGTTTAAGAATTGTGGGAGCTTTCCTTCAACCCTTGTAATAATAATAATCAAAACCACTTCATATATATGAATGAATATTTTTATTTTGCTAACCAAGATTGATGCTACTATCATTATCTAGCTGTAAATTTAGATGCCTAGTTGATTTAAAGTAAATCTGGACGAATGCATACGTCTCAGCCAACCGGTTTCATCTATCCATCATTTCCTCACCAACTATTTATTAAAAATTCAATGTCAGATACTTCGCTCTGCTATCGTTTATTTTGCTAACCAAGATCGATGCTACTATCGTTTTGAAGCCAAAAAAAAGTTTTATACTGTCTAAACTGGTTGCCCACACCGGGCCTGATTTCAGCTCTATGTGACTTCCTCGCCAACTATTTATTTAAAAATTCAAAGTCAGACTCTTCGCCTTCGACTATGCATCAGGTTTTATCATTGGATATTTTCTAATAGATCTAGCTGCTCATGTGGAATGACTCGAAATACTGCAACAGTTCATGAAATCACTTACCGTCACATTCTCTAAAGGATCACGGTCCATCAACAGGAGAAACCCTTGCACCATCAAAATCAACCATATACGTTTCAAATCTAGATTACTCCTTAACTAACTCCGATCTCCACACTCTCTTCTCCACCTTCGGCCGTATAACGCGTGTGACCGTTTTAAAAGACCGTCACACGCGCTTAAGCCAAGGTGTTGCTTTTATTCAATTTGTTTCTCGTCACGACGCCTAGCACGCCGTGACTGAGATGAATAAGAAGATTTTGAACGGTAGGACTTTGAGTGCTTCTATTGCTGCTGATAATGGACGTGCTCCCGAGTTTATAAAGAAGCGGGTTTATAATACTGAGACTGATTTGTGTTTTGAGTGTGGTGGGAGTGGGCATTTGTCATATGAGTGTCCGAAGGGCGAGGCCGCAGCCAAAGAAGCCAAGGAGGGGATTTGGTGGGGCTGGATGGAGTAAAGATAGAGAAGAGGAGGATGAGGAGGAGGAAGAGAATGATAGGATTGGTGCGGAGCGGTTTGAGGAAGATAATTGGGCTTCTGTGGTGGATGATGGAGCTGATGAGAGGTTGTTGGGGAGGAATGGGAATGAGGGTGAGGGTTTGGATGATAAGAAGAGGAAGAAGAAAAAAGGGAAGAGAGCTGGGTATTTTAGTGATGAGAGTGATCATGAGGATGATGATTGATCGTGAATGATGGTGTTTTTTTATCGAGGTATGTGTAATTTATTAGTATGGATACTTCATATTGAAAGTGTGTTCGGAGGCACTGTAACAATATCGACGCATATGGTCACATTAATGTCGGTGTCATGTATTAGGAGTAATGTCGGTGTCATGTATGTGTCAGAGCATAGGGTGTAATTGATGAAATTATATATATATGGTTTGGTTTCATAGGAAAATGGTTTTGAGCATTAACAGATTTTAATTTGCAGTAGTGTTAGATATTGTGATAAACTGATAATGATTAGTGATAATGGTGAAGTAGTGATGAGCATTTTTGTGTTTGCGATATTTTGATAGCTCATGAACGATGATTGATTAGTCTTTTATTCATCTGCTTAATATCCTGTTTGTTATAAAATGGATTAAAATATTCTGTTTGTTATGTTTTTTTGTTCTGCTAAAAATTGGAATTAGAATGTATCAGTTTGTTTACTTTATGCTCATCTTGTTATATAAACTAAGTTTTTAAACTACAATTGTGATAGTACAAGTACAACAATATTTGATATCTAGAAATTGTAGTTAGATATAGTCGTTGAGATCTTGAAATTGTAGTTAGATAACTATATGTCATGCTCTGTTCCTTAGGGACCCAGATAGGATCTCAGTAGTGTTTTTATAGGTAAACCAATATGTGAGGTGAGGTGAGGTGAAGTATAGCATTAGCTATCATTGGATAAATATTTGATAAGGTTTTGAACTTGATGGTTTGTGAAGCCTTTCAAGTTTATCAATTTTAATTTTGTTCTTTGAGTTTTCCTCTGCTGTAAGGAGTTCATCTTTATTTTCAATCAAATCCAAGTTCCTATCAAAATATTAAACATTTGATGTATGCAATAGAATTGTTCAGTAGCATCAACTAAATAACTTGATCATGGAAACAATTTTGCTACTGAATAGGATTTGAAGTATGTAGGTATGAAATGTTGTTGCATAATGCTGGAGGGTGTTTTGACTGGTGAATTGAGATTGATGTGGGATAAAAGAGGGTCTTTGTAAAATTTACTTGCTGGAGTAAAGGTGTTATGCTGTCAGTTTGAAAGAAAAAAAAAACTTTGCATCTTAGCTATAATCATTTGATTGGGTACTTTGTATCATAGCTGATTAGGTTTGTAACTTCTGTTGTGATCTTCTGAACTAGTTCTTCTACGTTGCTGAGTTGTGCTCATCCATTTAATTTTGGACCTGAAAATTGTGTTGGTATACTATTATGTTCTTTTTGGTGTTTGGGGTATTATCCATTATTCTGTTGTGTATCCTACTTTTTGTGTTGAAGTTTTGCACACAATGCTTCATACACATTATCTTTATGAACCATTAATGTACGCTATTTATCATAAATGCAAAGCGAGAGAATAATAAATTGAGAGTGATGCACAATATTCCCTCTTATTCCAAAATAAATGTCGTTTTAGCAAAAGAAATTTGTCTCAAGATAACGTTTCATTTTTTCAATTCACTAGTTATTTTTAACAAAACTAGCATGGATACCCGTGCCAAACACGGGCTATAATTCGGTCATACTTGAGATATAAAATGTTGTGATGTATCAAGTGTCACTTACATTTCAACATTGAATAGAAGATTAAAGGTTGGACAACATATAAGTTGGAAGACTCATATACTTAATACATTAAATATTCGATGAAAATTATTTATCATTCTCACCTGGATGATTGCTCTAGGTCCAATGGATCGATCCACAACACTGTTTGCTCCCCCATAAATCGCAACGGTCGTAGCATAACCCGGTTCGACTTTGTGGTGGAAGCGCGAGTGGGAGATATGTTAATGTGTGAAATGTGAGTAAAATTTCGACATTGAAAGCAAGAGTATTTTTTTTTTGACAAAAAAGCAAGAATAGATGTTGATCAACATAACAATGATATGACCTATATACTTATTGTCTTAAGATTTATGTTGAAGATGTGGTGTCAATATCACTTACGTGGTTTTTTCTAGTCTAAAGTGATGATCAAACTCAACGAATGATCACCTGGTAGTAAGAACATTATGATAAACTACTTTTTTTTTTTTAGTTTTTAAATGTTATTTGTTTATTGTTTGATCTTAAAATTTTGTTTTTGAATGTCATTATGTTTCATGAGAATTTTTTCAATCAACCTCTATTATTATAAATTCATTCATTTTTGGTTTTTGATGGCAAGCGACACTGAAAAATTGTAGATGTATTATGTTGAATTGACAAAATACATGCTTCTTATACAATTTAAAATATGACATTTTTTTAATTTACTCTAATTTTTGGTAAAATGGTTATAAAAAAATCATCAACTCCTTCAAAAAAACCCATAAAATACCGGCAAGTCAAACTATTCCTTGTACTCTCACGGACAAAATACACAGTTACTGTTTTCCCTTATCTTCTCTCATGTTCAAATTCCTTTTTCACATGCTTTCTTTTTTCTTCTAATTTTCTTTCTCTCCCAAAAAATAAAGGAATATAAATCTCCCTCCATGATACCACCACGATCCAATCTTTTTGAACATGTTGTGCCTTCCCCTTGACCTTATTTGACTATGTCACCTAATTACAGACGCGGAAATTCAAACACTTGATTAATATATGTCAATGTGTCAAGTGTTATTTAAAATTCTATATTGGATGGATGGGTAGATTTTGAACAAAATATAAATGAGATGATCCAACTACCTAATGGCTTAAGATTCTGGGTGAAGATTTGGAATCAACTTCACTTGTCTGGTTTCTTTTAGTCAAATTTAATTATCAAACTTAGTGTATGAAAATAATAAAAGGCAGTATGAGAGAGAGACATTTGTGTCGTAGTTCTAATATTGTTCATAAAATAAAGGAGGATAAGGATCACTTGTAATGTCATTTGCATTCATGTTCTTTTTATTTATTAAATCTCTATTATTTAAAATTTCTTAACTATTGATCATTGGTGGGATGTGACAATGGAAAAAATACACATGTGCTATGTTGAGTTGACAAAACACATGTTTATTAGACAATTTAAAATTTTGTGACATTTTTTTAATGAAGTCTAATTTTTTGAAGAAAAAAAAATCACCTAAAAATCTCGAACTTCAAAAAACCCATAAAATTACTTAAGTCACTACATTTCATATAATCCCACAACCAAAACATGCACTACATGTTTTTTCTCCTTATCATTTCTCTCATGTTCAAATTCCTTATTGTTGTTCGTTTTTTTCTTTATGATTTTCATTCTTCTCGTGAAAAAAAGGAACGTAAAACTCCATCCATTCTTCTCGTTTTTTTGAACATGTTGTACGTCCGTTTGAAATTTGACCAACTTTCTTACTAATCTGAAATTTCTAAATGTTAGGGTTGAACCTAGACTTAATTTATATTTAGTAATAGACATATATCCAACACAAAATCATCTTTGTTAAAGATAAGAGCATGATGAGTCAATATTTGTCTATTTTTATATATTATTTAGTTTTGTTTTATTTAGATTTAGTTTTATTTTATTTAAATATTATTTCCTTTTTGAACTATTTTACTTCAATTGCATATTTTTATATTTCAGGAACAAATGTTGGATGGAAGGTGTCTTGGAGCAAAAGAAAGGAGTCTGGAGCTGATTCAGAACGAAAATACGAAAGATTCGGGAACAAAATATGTTCCCCCAAAGTCAGAAGCCCTTTTTCTGCTTTTTCTTCGAGCCCAAGTTACTCTGTTTTAGTTTTACCGAAATGCCCTTGTAATTGCTTAGATTCTAAGTCGATTGTAAAGCTATAAATAGAGTAGCTCTCCATCACAAATATTCATCTTTTGTTCTTGGCAATAATATGTGACAATTGTTTCTTTGAATAAAAGTTCATCTTTATTTTCTTGTTATTTATTTTATGTTCTTCTTCCTCTTCTTCTCCATATCTACAATGAACGTTAGTGAGTAGATTTCTCTTGTCTTGGGATTGTTGGATAAGTCTAATGACATAATCCGGATCGAACCAAGCCTTAAACCTTAATCTTATGTAACCCTAATTTCTAATCTAGATTCACCGTTTTAACATGAATTAGCCATTATCAAACTGTAGAAGCGAAAGTGGAGGGTTTGATAATTGTTAATCTATTATTCCAAATATCAATTCATAAAACGAAAGTGGAGTTTTGGTATTCGAACAAGTGAATCTAGACAAGGATTGCGAAACATGAAAATAGTCTAGCAAACCTTGAGACACATAAAGTTTCGAGCTTCAAGGATTCCAAAGGCAATCACCCATGAAAATAGGTGTGGTTGTTGGAGGAACACACTCACTGAGACCGAAAGGAGATGTGATAGGCCAAAGAGAAACTTGTCTTTAGAAATTAGGACTAATGTAAGGTTATAAGTTTAAGGGTTTGTTTGTGAAGGATTCGTCATTACGATGAACCAATAATCTCAAGGCTCCTTTTATTTTATTTTTATTTTTATTATTTTCTTTTACTTTAAAAATCCCAACTTTATAATCTTTCTTCTCTTCTAATCATTCTCTAAAAGTTGATTGAATTCATAACTCTCTAGCAGAACGATACTCTTTTTATTACTACTTCGATAGACCGTGCACTTGCGGTTTGACCTATCAAGTTTTTGGCGCCGTTGCCGGGAAGTTGTTGTAATTTGATTAACTTTTTAATAGTGGTTAGACCAACAAAAAAAAATATTATTTCTTTTTCTTTTCCTTTTTTTATTTTCTACCTTGAAAAAATATTTATAAAAAGTAAAAAAAATCTCTCTCTCTCTCTCTCTCTCTCTCTTTTTCTCTTTTATTTTATTTTATTCTATTCAATTTTATCTTTAACTGTTTTGATTTCAGGCATGGCTCAAAACCTTTATCAATGGACTTTTTCCCCCGCCTCACCACCAGGTAAAGCTTATGAAATTTTTGGTCATACTGGTGTTGAATGTCAACTAGGTAGTGTTGTTAGAAGTCCCGAGCAGGTAAACTATGGGTTTAGGAATAGTCAAAATTTTTTTTCAAACCCCTCAAAATCTTTTTGGACAACAAACATCACCACCCGATTTTGCAAACAACCAAAGAGTCTCTCAAAAATCCGACTTGGAACTTATGCTAGAAAATCTTGAATTAGATAACTTTAGGCATAACCAAGAATTTAAAATCAAAGCTAGAATTTTGAGTGACTCTCTCGATAGGCTTTCCACAAAAGTGGATTCTCTTTTTACTCACAACAAAATGCTAGAGACTCAAATCCCTCAAGTAGCCCAACAAGTAGCCTCTCCCTCCCAAACCTTCGGAGTCCTTATGAGTCAAATTGAAACCAACCCCAAAGTCCGGATAAATGCTATTACACCTAGGGATGGTAAGCAATTAGAAGACCCCGTTGTGGAAACCAAGAAAATTGAGGTTGAGGTTGAGATTGTAAAGCCACAAAGTGAGAAGGTTGTAGTAGAGAGTGAAAGGCCTAACATATCACCACCATATGAATAAAAAATTCCATTCCCACAAGGGTTTGATGAGTCCAAATTAGATGAGCAGTTTAGGATATTTATTGAAAACCTTCGAGACAAACTGCCATCTAAACATCAGGATCTAGGGAATTTTTCCATACCATGTGTCATAGGATCCGAGATTATCGAAAGAGCCATGTGTGATTTAGGGGAGAATGTTAGTTTGATACCATTGTCCCTTAGTGAGAGATTGGGTATAGGATAGAAAAACCTTTTGATTGTCAAGCTAATGACTCTAAACGAGCGCTTCGTGGGAGGCAACCCACACATTTATCTGCTTTTATTTTGTTTGTTTTTGGTTGTTTTAAGTGTTTTGTAGGTAATTGTCCGAGTATGATTCAAGAAAAGTGAAATTTTTTGAAGTCCCCATGTCCAGAAAGCTGGTATGGTCCGTGCTAAGGTTGGCACGGCCGTGGCAACCCAAAACCACCCAAAACCAAAAAAATGGCAGAATGTTGGCACTGCCCGTGCCAATGTTGGCACTGCCCGTGCCAAGCTTCTGCACCATATACCCTCAAAAAATTTCTTCTCCTTCCTCATTCACTCACTTCTCTCTAAAAACTCCATTAACCCCCAACCTCCAAACCTCCATAACTCCACCAAATCCAACAAATTCTTAACCAAATCATCCCAATTCATCATTCCAAACTTAACCACCAATCAAAACCAACTTTCATCCATCCAAACCCATAATTCACCAAAACCCTCTTCTCATTAACCTAACCCAAAACCACAAATTCTTAACCAATCTCCACAACCAAACTCATAAACCTTACTCAAACATCAACCCCAATCCCAAACCAATCTTTTCCACCAAAAATCTTCCCAAACCCTAAACCTTCAAACCAATCCACACAAAAGTCAACCAAAGGTCAAATGGCTTCAAGAAGAAGTGGTAAGGAACCAGCAAGCTCTTCCGAAGGTCCTCTCTCAAAGAAGCAAGCCCAAGCAAAGAATCATGGAATCCAATTCAGAGACAACAAGCAACGGGATAGGTATAAAATTCTCATTTCTAAACCCTTGCATCCTACTAGATATCCTGATTCTCATAATTTGAATATGCTAGAGCTTAGTGCTGATGTTTATAGGCTGATAGGAAGGCTAGGTTGGACTGATTTGTTGAAACCTATGAGGGGTTATGAAAATTTCACTTATGAATTCTTAAGCTCAATCGTTTCTACTAAAGATAAGTTGAATTTTGATAACCCTAACCATAGAGTTTCTTTCTGGTTAATGAATGTTAATTATGATATGTCTCTACATCACTTTTGTGATGCCTTAGGCTTTGCAAACGAGGGGTATATACATGATTCTTGGGATCCTAGCCTAAAACCGGATAACTATCAACCCGCTGTCTTTTGGGAACGCATCACTGGTCTCACCCAATTTGTCTCCAGAGCCAACAAAGCTAGCAACATTCATAACCCCGTACTTAGGTACCTTTAGAGGGTAATGGCTTGCACTATTTGGGGTAGAACCGAGCTAGGAAACACTAGAACCGATGAGTTGTTCATGTTGTGGGCAATGCTATATAACCACCCCGTCAACACTTGTTTTTATTTGATTGATTACCTAGACTTTGTCGGTACTAGACCGGCCGGTAAAGGTGATATAATGGTGTTTTATCTTGGTTTTCGGGTGTCAAACATTGATTACGTTTGAACCTTTTAAACCGGTGATATCTTATTTTTTCTTGGGAAGGGAAAAAGTAAGCAAAACCCTTGAGAATCGAGGTCCGGGAGTTGTTTTCGCTACGGGAAGGTGTTAGGCACCCATAACGACTATAGTAACCTATAGGAACCGTCTTTAATTTCTACGCGCGCGCTTTATTTTTAAATGCTATTTTGAAATGTTATTTACACCTATGAATTACTAAGTGAAGAATTGGAGGGAGAAGAATGTTTTTGGATTTTTATTTTAGTCGAATTGAAGGAATTTTGTTCCTTGCCTACGTACCCGATTAAGGGATCAAATCCACCGTAGTTCTCTCTCAAAAAATGTTTTTGTTTTTGTTGGTTGATTTTAAGTTTGAAAATGGAGTTTGAAGAATAGAAAGAGGCCTCAAGGGCATGAGATTGGAAAATAGTGAGGTTGAATTAGTGAATTGCAAAAGAAGTCAAAGTTTGATTATTTTCATTGAAATTTGATTAAGAAAATGGGAAAGAAAATACAATGGGATATTGGATCCCAAGGTTTATTTGGAAAAGGTTTGAGTGAAGTTGTTCACATTTGTTTGGAAAATTGGTTTTTTCTAAGTATAAGTCCTAGGCATTCATCTAAACATACAATCCTAGACATACATCTAAACATGCATATTCTAGCTATAGTGGTGTGTGTGCATGTGTCGGTGCTTGTGTCGGTGTACATCATTAGAGTCCATTGTCCTTTACATCACACCCTAGATACATTCTATGGCCTCTTTGCCAAGAAATTAAAATGACATGAAAGGAAAATATTACAAGAATTCCTAGATCTTTACATTCTAATTTTGGTACAAATTAAGTTGCAAGAAAGAAAATAGAGATGAATATGAGATGAAATGAAGATGCTTATGATGAATATGAAACAATGAACAAATGGTTAGTAGCACAAGATATAAAGCAAGTCAAAGCTATCATAACAAAAGTAAGAAAATTAACATAAGAAAAACAAGCAAAAACAAATGTGAAATAGGCCTAAAAATCATCACCAATGCAAGGCTTGAATATGACCTATAATCCTCATACTTCAAAGAGTTTTCAAAGAATTTCAATTCAATTTTCACAAAGAGGATTAAAGGAATATACACTACCAAGCATTTAAGACAAAAATTAGGCAAATTTTACATTATTTATTCACAAACAAAACTTGGAACACAAGGCATTAATGACATATTCACAAACAGCACCAATTTCATGGATTCACAATCACAAATTTCATAAAACTCATATAATAAGGCTCCATCTCAAATACTCAAGATTAAGGGCCAAGATCATGCAAAATTTTCACAAGAAATTATCAAAAAGTAACATAAAATCACAAGAAAACTCCACATATATTTTTATCAATTTTAACATGCAACAATTATCACAAAAATACCACAAAACTATCAAGAAATATGTATGAATTTTTTTAGAATTTTTAGAGAATTTTTAACCACAAAAACACATGGAAATTTCACAATTTTTTAACAAACAAGGGTAAACTCTCAACAAGAAAATACTACCTATTTTTTAACCAAGACTTAACACATAAAAACACCAAAAAAATTGTCAAGAAAGCAATCAAGAACACCTATAAATTTTTAGGAATTTTTAAAGGATTTTTAGGCAAAGTATGGGTGCATATAGCTACTTTGCAGTAAAAAATGCAGGAAACAGGGGTGTGTATAGCAACAGGCAAAGCAGGAAATAGAAAGCAATGAAACAACTTGGGCTTAGGAACAAAAGGAATGGATCGGGTAGGGTTGACCCTGAACCAGTATTGCAAATGGGCATGGGTCGTAGCTTTTGCATAAAAATGGGTCAACTAGTCAAAACGTGAAAAAGCTTTCTTCTTCTTCCCATCGTTTACTTCTCTGTTTTCCTTATTTTTCATCAATCAATCCTCACATCTAAGCACATAACACAAAACAACTACACATGGAACCAGAATCATGTAATCTCAATACTTCCTTTCATTCTTCACAAACGAAAATAACATCAACAGAATACGCACACAAGCATATGAGCAGCGAACATGAACACTGATGCTGAATTGAAATTCAAATTCGATGCGAGACAAAAGAGGAAGGTGAACGCACACACGCAAATCGCAGATCGGATAACAGAGAGGAAGACGGCGATACCTGAATTGAAGACGGTGGAGACCTCTATGAGAACAAACGAGTGTGGCGGAGGACTTCAATTCTTGTCTTCTTTGATTCGATACAAAACGAGCAAATCCGAACCTCGCTGAACTCGTTACTGCTTCTGTCCTTCTGCATCGAAACGCGTCGGATTGGCGTGTATTTTCATCTCTACTCGTGGAACAAACAGCAACGCCGTGAAACCTCTTCTCCGGCGAACTCAACTGCTCCGGTGTTGCTACTTTCTTGAGGTCCGATTTGATTGCTTTGATTGTGAAAATAGCACTTGAGATTGAAATGGTTTAAGCTTGCGGTTGAATCGATTTGTCGTGGCTTTTGTGATGTTGAGATTTGTTGTTGATTTGGTTTGGATTGAGAATCGATGATGGATTTGGTATTGAGGATTTGTATGAAGGTGATGGTGGATTATTGCTGAATTCAGTGGTGATGGAAGAATTGTGATGAATTTGGGTGGTTATGGAGGATTTTGAAAGTTGTTAGGGTGGTGGAAGTGGTGGTTGAAGGTGGGAGAAGGTGGTTTGTTAGGGTAGTTAGGGAGGAGGAGTTAGTTAGGGGAGAGAGAAAGTTTGTTAGAAGGGAGGGAAAATTGAGAGAGAAAATAATTAGGAATTTTGGGATTTTTGTGAAAATGATTGAATGTGTAAAATTGACCAAGACTTTGACTTATATAGGTGATGAAAGGGATGCTTGGACCAATGAGGAAATGCCACATGGACTTGGACTTGTAACAAACTCTTAAGGACCAATAGCATTTGGACACATGACACTTGGACTCTAACAAACTTAAAAAGGGATTAAAATGCAAATAACAAAAGTACGAGGACTAAAATGAAAATTAAACTAAAATTGAATTGAAAAAGTAAACTGAAAATTAACGTAAAATGAGACGATTAAAAACAACAAAGCAGATTAAAATGAAACAGAAATATTATGTGAAATGACCAAAACGCCCCTAGGGACTAAAACGACTAAAAACGACTCAAATGCAATTTTAAAATGATTTTTTAACAAGGGATTAAAGCAAGAGTTTATACAAGCGAATTAAAAGACTCAGAGACAATTTTTAGCATTTTAAACAGGGTTTTAACACATGAAAAGACTAAAATGCCCCTAGGGGCAAAACTGACTCAAAATGACTTCAAATGCAAATTTTGAAATGGATTTTGACATAGAATGAAACAGAGACTCATTCAAATCAAATGAAAAGACTCAGACGATTTTTTAAAGGACTGAAAGGAATTTTAACATAGGAAATGACTAAAATGCCCCTAGGGGCTAAACTGACTAAAAAAAATGACTCAACTGATATTTTTTGAAATGGATTTTGACATGAGATTGAAACAAGGACTTATACAAACCAATTTAAAAAACTTAAACAATTTCCAAGGATTAAAATGAGTTGAATGCAGGAAATGACTAAAATACCCTTCTATGTGAATTTTGCAAATAACATTGAAATAAAATGCAGAGAAAGATGCAATTGATCAGAGACTGTTCAGATGATTTATAATGCAAGAAAAGAAAAATTGATTAGTATTTTTAGGTCCAAAATTAGGGTATAACAGCTGCCCCTATTTAAGTTTCTTTGTCCGGAGAGTCAAGAGACGAAGTCTTAGAGTTGACGGGACGAAGATACTTAAATATTAACATTTGCACTGCTTTTGGACATAAAAATACGTTTTCAGATTTTCAAAAACATGGATGCCATGCAACATTTCATTTATGAATGCAAGACAATCAAACCAGAATCTACGGGCTGTGTCACACCACCAAGGGATTTATAGACATCAAGGTAGAAAGAACGGGCAACAAATAGACAGGTACAAGCTGTTCTTTGGATCGAACTTGCCACTTGACCGAGAGATACAAACAAGAGACGGGTACAAGCTGTTCTTTGGATCGAACTTGCCACTTGACCGAGAGATACAAACAAGAGACGGGTACAAGCTGTTCTTTGGATCGAACTTGCCACTTGACCGATATCACAACATGTAAGTTGGTGCAAACTGTTCTTTGGATCGAACTTGCCGTTTGACCGATAACAAAACATAAGCAAAGGGTACAAACTGTTCTTTCTAGATCGAACTTGCCGTTTGACCGATAACAAAGCATAAGCTGGGTACAAACTGTTCTATCGAACTTGCCGTTTGACCGATAACAAAACATAAGCTGGGTACAAACTGTTCTTCAGATTGAACTTGCCGTCTGACCGATAACAAAGCATAAGCTGGGTACAGACTGTTCTTCAGATTGAACTTGTCGTTTGTCCGGAAGCATAGGTATAAGCAGGTACAAGTGGTTCTTTTTGGATCGAACCTGGTACTTGACCAGTAACAAGATACAAATTGAAAGTCTAGTTTAACAAGATACCAATTGAGGGTAAATTGTCATCGACTTGATTTGCAAATAGACATGACCATTTTTGTTGGCCCAAGAGTAAATTGACATTGATTTGGATTGAATTGAAAGTTGAAATTGACATTTGACATTGGCTTGGAAATTGAAATTGACATTGACATTGACATTGACATTGACATTGACATTGGCTTGGCAATTGAAATTGACATTGACATTGACATTGACATTGACATTGGCTTGGCAATTGACATTTGACATTGACATTGACATTGACATTGACATTGGCTTGGCAATTGACATTTGACATTGACATTTGACATTGACATTTGACATTGACATTGGCATTGGATATTGACATTTGACATTGACATTTGACATTGACATTTGACATTGACATTGACATTGGATATTGACATTTGACATTGACGTTGGCATTGGCATTGGCATTGGCATTTGACATTGACATTGGATATTAACATTGACATTGACATTGACATTGGCATTGGCATTTGACATTAACATTGACATTGACATTGACATTAGCATTTGACATTAACATTGACATTGACATTGACATTGGCATTGGCATTTGACATTAACATTGACATTGACATTGGCTTTGGCATTTGACATTAACATTGACATTGACATTGGCATTTGACATTAACATTGACATTGACATTGGCATTTGACATTAACATTGACATTGACATTGGGTATTAACATTGACATTGACATTGACATTTGACATTAACATTGACATTGACATTGGATATTGACATTTGACATTAACATTGACATTTAACATTGACATTTGACAGCTGACATTGACATTAACATTTGACATTTGACATTGACATTAACATTTGACATTTGACATTGACATTGACAGTTGGATATGCAACATGTATGTATGGTATAGCAAGATTATTGGATGTATGAGCACATAAAATGCATGATTATGCATGTATGAATGCTTGAAATGCATGATTGGTTGACAATTTGGCAGAGAAATTTTACAAAGGCAGACAAGACATTGGAAGATTGGGCACGTAGTGGCTCGTGCTGCGACATATTCACAGGGGAAAAACCTCTTTGGGGAGACCGTCGTTGCGAGACGTATCGAAACCATGGCTGAGGGCAATAAAACTTGTAAAGGAGGACCCTTGGAAGGTTCTTGGACACAGTTCGCCGTTGCTAGGCGTGTCAGTGCTGGGTAAACATTGGATGTTCGCATCTGTGGTCAATGCTTTTTCCAATATTTCATTCTTTCATTTTTTCATTTTCAAACCCCATTTTTGCCTGAACCGCCCTTTCGGGTTTTCGATTCACCGGGGAGTAAAGATTCTTTTCATTGCCCCATTTTTGCCTGAATTGCCTTCATAGGTTGTCAATCAGCGGGGTGCTCATTTTTGCCCAAGTCGCCCTTTCGGGTTTTCAACTTAGCGAGCTTTTTATTTTCATTTTTCATTCATTTTTTTTTTACTTTCATTCTGTTTTTTCATTCTTGCCATTGACCACAGATCATCCTGGGGAGTAACCTGCTTGTAACATGTATTGAAATAGACATTGATATTCATTTATTCATGCATGTTTCATTGAAATGTACGCTATTGCTCAGGTTTGCTTTCAAAATAGACAGAAAAAAGATTTTTCAATTTTCAAAGATGTTTGTTTCAGATATTGACATCATCAAATAGAAAGAAAATATTTTGTATATAGCATTGAAAATAGAAAGAAAAATAGAGTTTCAAACAAATAGCACAGGCTCAAATTGATGTAGAAGAGTGAGAGTCAGCCAAAGGCATGACTTCACGGATTTACAAAGCTTGGAAAATGGTAATTTTATTGGTTGGTGATACATTGAACACGATGACCGCTACATTTCATAGAAATTTTGAATTCACAAGTACAGAAGCCTCTGATGAAGACGATCATTGACAGTTGCAGATGCCCCAAGGGGAGATGGTGATTTGCCAGATATAGTTACTTGTCTTTTATTGTCAACCTCATTTTTGCATGAACCGCCCTTTCGGGTTTTCGGCTCATCGAGGCGCTCATTCTTGCCTGAGTTGCGTACAATCTCAGCGAGCTCTTTCATATTCATTTTTTTTGTCCCTAACTTTTGCCTGGATCGCCCTTTCGGGTTTTCGATCCACCGGGAAGCGCATTTTTGCCTAGGCCGCCCTTTCGGGTTTTCGACCTACCACGCTGTTCTTTTCTTTTTAGACAAAGTATTTCTTGACTATATCGGCATTAACAGGATTTGGGAGTTCAACACCATCCATGTGTGTAAGAATCAAAGCACCACCAGAGAAAGCCTTCTTGACAACATAAGGACCTTCGTAGTTGGGTGTCCACTTGCCCCTTGGGTCGGGTTGCTGACTTATCCTTCTTTTCAATACAAGTTCGCCTTCCTTGAATTCTCGAGGTCGGACTTTCTTGTCAAAAGCACTCTTCATTCGCACTTGATACAACTGTCCATGAGTCATGGCATCCATACGTTTCTCTTCAATCAGATTCAATTGATCGTACCGACTTTGACACCATTCAGCCTCAGTCAACTTTGCTTCCATGATCACTCGAAGAGATGGAATCTCCACTTCCAGAGGAAGAACTGCTTCCATACCATATACAAGAGAGAAAGGAGTTGCCCCGGTTGAACTGCGCACTGTAGTACGGTAACCATGCAAGGCAAAAGGTAGCATTTCATGCCAGTCTTTGTAAGTAGTGACCATCTTCTGAACAATCTTCTTGATGTTCTTGTTAGCGGCCTCAACTGCACCATTCATCTGAGGTCTATAAGGAGAAGAATTGTGATGTTCAATTTTGAATTCTTCACATAAAGCTTGCATCATGCTATTGTTCAGATTGGAACCATTGTCAGTGATGATTTTGTTAGGAACACCATATCGACAGATGATGTTATTCTTGATAAACTTCACAACCACTTGCTTGGTCACATTGGCATAGGAGGCAGCTTCAACCCACTTGGTGAAATAGTCAATTGCCACTAGGATGAAACGATGTCCATTGGAAGCTTTTGGTTCAATTCTTCCGATCATGTCAATGCCCCACATAGAGAAAGGCCATGGGGAAGAGATAACATTGAGAGTATGTGGAGGCACATGAATCTTATCAGCATAAATTTGACACTTGTGGCATCTCTTGGCATGTTTGTGGCAGTCACGTTCCATGGTTATCCAGTAATAGCCGGCTCTTAACAGTTTCCTTGACATGGTGTGGCCCGAGGCATGGGTCCCAAAGGTACCATCATGTACATCATGCATCAACTTCTCAGCTTCTTGTCTGTCAACACATCTCAGCAAGACCATGTCATAGTTCCTCCTGTATAGGATTTCTCCGTCCAGAAAGAATTTGCTAGCCCATCGTCTCAAAGTCTTTTTATCCCTGTTGGAAGCACCAGGTGGATATTCACGATTCTGCAAGAATTGTTTGATGTTATAATACCAAGGCTTTTTATCATTCACATCTCTATCAGCTTGATCTGGCATATTTTCAATAGTGAACACATGAGCGGGTCTATCAAGACGCTGCACTTTGATTACGGGCACATCATTCCAGTGATTCACACGAAACATGGAAGACAAAGTAGCGAGAGCATCAGCCATCTGGTTTTCATCCCGAGGGATGTGGTGCAGTTCAACCTTTGTAAAGTATGTCAATAGACGTCTTGCATAGTCACGGTAAGGGATCCGCTTCTCATGATGAGTCTCCCATTCACCCTTTATCTGATTGATAACAAGTGCAGAATCTCCATAGATGTCAAGGTGCTTAATTCTCAGATCAAGGGCTTCTTCAATGCCCAAGATGCATGCTTCATACTCAGCTATGTTGTTCGTGCATTCAAAAGTTATCCGAGCGGTGAAAGGAATGTGGTGCCCCTGCGGAGTTACAATGATGGCTCCAATTCCTTTACCATAAACATTAACAGCTCCATCAAACACCAATCCCCATTTGCTATTGGGATCCGGACCTTCATTGATCAGTGGCTCTTCACAGTCTTTTGCTTTCAGATACATAACTTCCTCATCAGGGAAATCAAACTTAATCGGCTGGTAATCATCAAGAGGTTGACAAGCAAGGTGCTCAGCAAGGACACTTCCTTTGATTGCTTTCTGAGCTTTGTACACAATGTCATATTCAGACAACAACATTTGCCAACGTGCAATCTTTCCAGTAACAGCAGGTTTCTCAAAGATGTACTTGATTGGATCCATCCGGGATATCAACCAAGTGGTATGGTTCACCATATAATGACGCAGGCGTTTGGCAGCCCAAGCTAAAGCACAACAAGTCTTTTCAAGCATTGTATACCGAGTCTCGCAGTCGGTGAACTTCTTGCTCAGATAGTAGATAGCATGCTCTTTCTGACCAGTCTCATCTTGTTGACCGAGAACACAACCCACTGAATCATCTAACACTGATAGATACATAATCAAAGGCCTTCCTTCCACTGGCGGGACAAGGATAGGTGGTTCCAACAGGTATTCTTTAATGCTATCAAAAGCTTCCTGACATTCATCATTCCATACAACAGGCTGATTCTTTCTGAGTAATTTGAAAATTGGACCACAAGTAGTAGTCATGTGAGATATGAATCTTGAAATATAATTCAGCCGCCCGAGGAAGCCTCTGACTTGCTTCTCAGTTTGAGGGGCCGGCATCTCTCTGATGGCTCGGACTTTGTCAGGATCGACTTCAATGCCTCTCTGGCTGACAATGAAGCCTAGCAACTTTCCGGATCGTACACCGAATGTGCACTTGTTAGGATTCAACCGCAGCTTGTACTTTCTCAGTCTTTCAAACATCTTTTTCAAATACACAACATGCTGCTCTTCATCACTTGACTTCACAATCATGTCATCAACATATACTTCAATCTCTTTGTGGATCATATCATGAAATAGAGTTGTCATACCCCTTTGATAGGTAGCACCAGCATTTATCAAGCCGAATGGCATCACTTTATAACAGAATGTTCCCCACGGAGTAATGAAGGACGTCTTTTCTCTATCTTCAGGTGACATTCGTATCTGGTTATAGCCAGAGAAACCATCCATGAAAGAGAACACTTTAGATTGAGCAGTACTGTCAACAAGCACGTCAATATGAGGTAATGGGAAATTATCTTTTGGACTGGCTTTATTCAAATCTCTGTAATCAACACACATTCGAACTTTCCCATCTTTCTTTGGTACTGGTACGATGTTGGCAATCCACTCAGGATATTCAGCTGTCATGAGGAAACCCGCATCAATTTGCTTTTGTACTTCAGCCTTGATCTTAAGAGCCATGTCTGGACGAGACCTTCTCAATTTCTGTTTGACAGGAGGACATTCAGGTCTTGTCGGTATCCGATGTTCCACAATCTTGGGATCTAAGCCCGGCATATCTTCATAGGACCACGCAAAGACATCTGGATAATCATGGAGAAGCTGAGTAATCTTCCTTTTCACTTCTGGCTCAAGTGCGGCACCAATCTTGATCTCTCGCTTGTTTTCTTCAGTACCCAGGTTGATAAGCTCAATCTCTTCCTGGTGAGGCTGAATGGCTCTTCTTTCTTGCTCAAGCAGTCGAGTGATCTCATATGGTATCTCTTCATCATCATCCTCATCTTCAGCTTCATATACAGGGAATTCAAAATTTGGAGGAACCATAGGGTCACTGTGTTCAACGGGTTTATTATGGTTCAATCTGCATAATATGATTGGGATGATTTTAGAAAAAGTTTTTCATGCAGATTTTTGAAATTAATAAGAAAATACAGATGTTTTGGTTTTTTCTGGCATTACCATTATTTCCAAGAAAAAGGCACTAAAAAGTAAAAAAACAAAGAGTCGTGAGAAAAACGACAACTTTTATTGATAACGGCAATGCCGAAACAAACATGCCCTTACAAAGATATCACTTTCGCCTTGGGCAGAGCGAAAGGATTGTTATTTTGAAAACAAGAAACATGAGCAACAAAACACATTACATGGAAGCATGCATGACTAAAGGAACATCAATGGCTTCCCAATTTCTCACAGTGCCTCCTGGTATAACAAATGTAGGCACGTGACTTCCTTCAGCAGCATCTTCAGTAATAGCGTTGATGAACCCAGCACTGTAGAAAGTTCCCTTTGAAACAGCAGATGTTGGAGAGAATCCAAGGCCCTCTTTACGCTTGTTTTCCAAGATCTGAATCACTTTGCCCCAGCCAGCAGCTTGCCCTGCTTGAACAGCCTTCTGGGCGTCTTTCAGTGAAGCCATGCTAGCACCAGCCCTCCGGGGCTCTGCACCCTCGATAGTCAAGCCTTGAAACGACGTCCCTTCAGCGGACCCTGCTTCAACACAAGAGAACGATGATACCTGGCTAACTAGATATGCTTCCTCACCATGCACAGTGACAATCTTACCATTCCTCATGAACTTGAGCTTCTGATGCAAAGTGGAAGTTACCGCTCCAGCGTCATGGATCCATGGTCTTCCGAGGAGACAGCTGTAAGAAGCATTGATATGCATGACTTGGAAAGTAATCTGAAATGTCTCGGGACCAACGGTAATTGGCAAGTCCACCTCCCCGAGAACATCCTTGCGGGACCCATCAAAAGCTTTAACCAGATAGCTGCTACCCCTCAGGGAAATTCCATGATGGCTCAATTGTCTTAGCGTGGATTCGGGCATTACATTCAGAGATGATCCAGTGTCTACCAATACGTTGGATATCAGGTCAGATCCACAATGTACTGAGATATGTAGAGCCAAGTTGTGGCGTTTCCCTGCTTCAGGGAGCTCATCGTCACCGAACCCCAAGTTGCTGCAGGCAGTAATATTACTCACTATCCCATCAAACTGATCCACAGAGACCTCGTGGTCAACATAAGCTTGCTCGAGTATTTTCATTAACACTTTCCCATGAGCCTCAGAGCTCATGAGCAGAGACAGGATGGATATCCTTGACGGAGTTTGCAGCAGCTGGTCAACAATCTTATAACCGCTCTTTTTGATAAGCCTCAGAATTTCGTCCAGATTAGACTCTTCAATGGGCTGGCCCGAGGGGCTGGCATTCTCTCCCTCAAGGTTAGCCATGTTTCTTCTCTTGTACAGTCTTGTTTGATGAATTCTAGCCGGTTGGTAAACTTTGCGAGCACGAGCCACTTTTCAGACTGCGGCGGAAAAAACCAGGAGACAATGAGCACGGGAAGCCATTTGTGACCGATGAATGATGCATATGATGCATGATATGCAAATGCAAAAAGACTCTCTTTTGTCAGAGGACTTGTCAAAGTGGTTGTGAACATTACGGAGAAACACGGTTTTATTTGAAGATCTTGAGCAAAACTAGAAGTTTAGTTGAGATGGTATCACTTGGTGTTCACATCCGTGATGTTCAAAAGATGACTTGTCTAAGTCCTCCGATAAATGCATGGAAAAAGTTTATGCATGTATGCATGTATGCATGATTATGTTCAAGTTCGGAGAAAACATGGTGGGTTAAAGTTCAAAGTCGAGGAGTCATGGGTGGACACGGTGTCCGGTGAAACTAGGGTTTTAGGATAATAGTAACCGGGTTCTAAAAAGGTTCCCAAGTTGCAACCTCTCCGACGCATCTCATGGTGTCACGAGTCAACACTCGCTCCATGATCATACGTGGAAGGTCTAACTTGAGTGTAGTATCGCGTGACGACTAAAACTCGAGACAACACCCGGTTTAGCCTCCGCACTACATCCTAGAAAATGGCCATGGATGGGTTTGGTTATCTACGGTTCATAGCGTCATAGAACAATTAGAAGCAAAGTGCCTAAACGCGACAACTCGCGCCGACAACATCACCCCCAAAATGCCTCAGCTATGTGGGATTGATCGCATAATCCAAAACACGAGGCAACCCCCGGAATGAATTGTCGATTATATCCCTCCTAAATCCTAAGTTCACTCAGCCCGGGTGCAGGACTTTTGATATTCTCACCCCACACGTTTGCAAGAAATTAAACATTTATTCACATAGGAAAGCAAGTAAAAGAAGCAAGTAAAAATACAAGCGCAAACGTGGAAATAAAAACTAGGCGTAACTCTCGAATCTCCCCAGTGAAGTCGCCAGCTGTTTTATCTTGGTTTTCGGGTGTCAAACATTGATTACGTTTGAACCTTTTAAACCGGTGATATCTTATTTTTTCTTGGGAAGGGAAAAAGTAAGCAAAACCCTTGAGAATCGAGGTCCGGGAGTTGTTTTCGCTACGGGAAGGTGTTAGGCACCCATAACGACTATAGTAACCTATAGGAACCGTCTTTAATTTCTACGCGCGCGCTTTATTTTTAAATGCTATTTTGAAATGTTATTTACACCTATGAATTACTAAGTGAAGAATTGGAGGGAGAAGAATGTTTTTGGATTTTTATTTTAGTTGAATTGAAGGAATTTTGTTCCTTGCCTACGTACCCGATTAAGGGATCAAATCCACCGTAGTTCTCTCTCAAAAAATGTTTTTGTTTTTGTTGGTTGATTTTAAGTTTGAAAATGGAGTTTGAAGAATAGAAAGAGGCCTCAAGGGCATGAGATTGGAAAATAGTGAGGTTGAATTAGTGAATTGCAAAAGAAGTCAAAGTTTGATTATTTTCATTGAAATTTGATTAAGAAAATGGGAAAGAAAATACAATGGGATATTGGATCCCAAGGTTTATTTGGAAAAGGTTTGAGTGAAGTTGTTCACATTTGTTTGGAAAATTGGTTTTTTCTAAGTATAAGTCCTAGGCATTCATCTAAACATACAATCCTAGACATACATCTAAACATGCATATTCTAGCTATAGTGGTGTGTGTGCATGTGTCGGTGCTTGTGTCGGTGTACATCATTAGAGTCCATTGTCCTTTACATCACACCCTAGATACATTCTATGGCCTCTTTGCCAAGAAATTAAAATGACATGAAAGGAAAATATTACAAGAATTCCTAGATCTTTACATTCTAATTTTGGTACAAATTAAGTTGCAAGAAAGAAAATAGAGATGAATATGAGATGAAATGAAGATGCTTATGATGAATATGAAACAATGAACAAATGGTTAGTAGCACAAGATATAAAGCAAGTCAAAGCTATCATAACAAAAGTAAGAAAATTAACATAAGAAAAACAAGCAAAAACAAATGTGAAATAGGCCTAAAAATCATCACCAATGCAAGGCTTGAATATGACCTATAATCCTCATACTTCAAAGAGTTTTCAAAGAATTTCAATTCAATTTTCACAAAGAGGATTAAAGGAATATACACTACCAAGCATTTAAGACAAAAATTAGGCAAATTTTACATTATTTATTCACAAACAAAACTTGGAACACAAGGCATTAATGACATATTCACAAACAGCACCAATTTCATGGATTCACAATCACAAATTTCATAAAACTCATATAATAAGGCTCCATCTCAAATACTCAAGATTAAGGGCCAAGATCATGCAAAATTTTCACAAGAAATTATCAAAAAGTAACATAAAATCACAAGAAAACTCCACATATATTTTTATCAATTTTAACATGCAACAATTATCACAAAAATACCACAAAACTATCAAGAAATATGTATGAATTTTTTTAGAATTTTTAGAGAATTTTTAACCACAAAAACACATGGAAATTTCACAATTTTTTAACAAACAAGGGTAAACTCTCAACAAGAAAATACTACCTATTTTTTAACCAAGACTTAACACATAAAAACACCAAAAAAATTGTCAAGAAAGCAATCAAGAACACCTATAAATTTTTAGGAATTTTTAAAGGATTTTTAGGCAAAGTATGGGTGCATATAGCTACTTTGCAGTAAAAAATGCAGGAAACAGGGGTGTGTATAGCAACAGGCAAAGCAGGAAATAGAAAGCAATGAAACAACTTGGGCTTAGGAACAAAAGGAATGGATCGGGTAGGGTTGACCCTGAACCAGTATTGCAAATGGGCATGGGTCGTAGCTTTTGCATAAAAATGGGTCAACTAGTCAAAACGTGAAAAAGCTTTCTTCTTCTTCCCATCGTTTACTTCTCTGTTTTCCTTATTTTTCATCAATCAATCCTCACATCTAAGCACATAACACAAAACAACTACACATGGAACCAGAATCATGTAATCTCAATACTTCCTTTCATTCTTCACAAACGAAAATAACATCAACAGAATACGCACACAAGCATATGAGCAGCGAACATGAACACTGATGCTGAATTGAAATTCAAATTCGATGCGAGACAAAAGAGGAAGGTGAACGCACACACGCAAATCGCAGATCGGATAACAGAGAGGAAGACGGCGATACCTGAATTGAAGACGGTGGAGACCTCTATGAGAACAAACGAGTGCGGCGGAGGACTTCAATTCTTGTCTTCTTTGATTCGATACAAAACGAGCAAATCCGAACCTCGCTGAACTCGTTACTGCTTCTGTCCTTCTGCATCAAAACGCGTCGGATTGGCGTGTATTTTCATCTCTACTCGTGGAACAAACAGCAACGCCGTGAAACCTCTTCTCCGGCGAACTCAACTGCTCCGGTGTTGCTACTTTCTTGAGGTCCGATTTGATTGCTTTGATTGTGAAAATAGCACTTGAGATTGAAATGGTTTAAGCTTGCGGTTGAATCGATTTGTCGTGGCTTTTGTGATGTTGAGATTTGTTGTTGATTTGGTTTGGATTGAGAATCGATGATGGATTTGGTATTGAGGATTTGTATGAAGGTGATGGTGGATTATTGCTGAATTCAGTGGTGATGGAAGAATTGTGATGAATTTGGGTGGTTATGGAGGATTTTGAAAGTTGTTAGGGTGGTGGAAGTGGTGGTTGAAGGTGGGAGAAGGTGGTTTGTTAGGGTAGTTAGGGAGGAGGAGTTAGTTAGGGGAGAGAGAAAGTTTGTTAGAAGGGAGGGAAAATTGAGAGAGAAAATAATTAGGAATTTTGGGATTTTTGTGAAAATGATTGAATGTGTAAAATTGACCAAGACTTTGACTTATATAGGTGATGAAAGGGATGCTTGGACCAATGAGGAAATGCCACATGGACTTGGACTTGTAACAAACTCTTAAGGACCAATAGCATTTGGACACATGACACTTGGACTCTAACAAACTTAAAAAGGGATTAAAATGCAAATAACAAAAGTACGAGGACTAAAATGAAAATTAAACTAAAATTGAATTGAAAAAGTAAACTGAAAATTAACGTAAAATGAGACGATTAAAAACAACAAAGCAGATTAAAATGAAACAGAAATATTATGTGAAATGACCAAAACGCCCCTAGGGACTAAAACGACTAAAAACGACTCAAATGCAATTTTAAAATGATTTTTTAACAAGGGATTAAAGCAAGAGTTTATACAAGCGAATTAAAAGACTCAGAGACAATTTTTAGCATTTTAAACAGGGTTTTAACACATGAAAAGACTAAAATGCCCCTAGGGGCAAAACTGACTCAAAATGACTTCAAATGCAAATTTTGAAATGGATTTTGACATAGAATGAAACAGAGACTCATTCAAATCAAATGAAAAGACTCAGACGATTTTTTAAAGGACTGAAAGGAATTTTAACATAGGAAATGACTAAAATGCCCCTAGGGGCTAAACTGACTAAAAAAAATGACTCAACTGATATTTTTTGAAATGGATTTTGACATGAGATTGAAACAAGGACTTATACAAACCAATTTAAAAAACTTAAACAATTTCCAAGGATTAAAATGAGTTGAATGCAGGAAATGACTAAAATACCCTTCTATGTGAATTTTGCAAATAACATTGAAATAAAATGCAGAGAAAGATGCAATTGATCAGAGACTGTTCAGATGATTTATAATGCAAGAAAAGAAAAATTGATTAGTATTTTTAGGTCCAAAATTAGGGTATAACAAATGGTGGGTGGCATCATTACATACATAGCTAGGCATTTTGGAATTGGTGAGGATGAGGGGATCAAACAAATTGAGGGAAACAATAGACTTAACGTGGACACCCTCATTGCTATGAATTTCATCAAACTGTTGGAACAAAATGTGTTTAACAATGAACCTTAAAGAGTTTTGATGATAACAAGGTAATAAAAATTGTAAATTGGACTAGCTAATATTTGTTCAATTGTACAGGACCATAGTTAAAAATGTACATCATATAAAGGTTCTGAAGAACAAAAAGAGAGCTATGGACTAAAGAAAAGGAAGCTTGAAAGCATCTGAAAAGAAGTGCATCTGAATGCAAAAGTGCTCCTGAAGAATGATGAGGTCTTCAGAAGCTGAAGGTCATCAGAAGCTGAAAGCCATCAGAAGCGGATAGCCTTCAGAAGCGGATAGTCATCAGAAGCAGATAGTTCAAAAGTGACTTCATCAAAATGTGAAGCTCATCAGAAGCTGATTATCACCACAAGCTGAAGATTCAAATATCAACACTTCAAAAGCTGTCTATTGGATTCGAAAACACTGCAGAAAACTAGTGGAAAGCTACAACGTCATTTTGGTGAAGATTTGAAGGCTTTGGAACCTTATCTTCAAAAAGCGTTGACATTGTACTTTGTACGAACTGTACAACCACCTTCTCCACTACTCTGTTTTGTGTCCACGCTACAAGACAAGAAAACAACTCCAGAATAACAGCTATGCCTGCAAAGATGTTCCTTCACAATGGGAATGGATTTCAAATTGGTTCTTCATAGGACAACAACCAAATCAAGCAAAAGATCATTGGTGAAAGATCAAGCTTCAACAACGACTCTTTTGATGCACTGGCAATTTCACAACGTCTCTTTCACACCTCTATGTAAAGGAGTGAAGACTTAGAGATTTGGTAATGCTGAATGAAAGACTCTCAATATTTTTACAAGTGCCAAACCTCTGCTGAAATTTTTCTACATTCACTTAGAATTTCTGTGTCTCAAAGTCATATCTTAGAAATTCTTAAGTCTTAGAGTATGTATCTGATTTGTTTTGTGAGCACCTCTGACTGTATATCAAGTGTTTAACCTTAAACAATTTTCTGTGTAATTTTGTTTAGAAGTCTCTTGCAGTTATGCTTGAGCATAGAAGTCTCTTGCAGTTGTGCTTGAGCAGGGAAGTCTCTTGATTGTGTTCTTGAGCATAGGAAGACTTTTGCAAAGTGTGCTTGAGTAAAGGAAGTCTTTTGCAGGTGTGCTTGAGCAATTGTGATCAGATATTACATTCTAGTGAAATCTCCTTGGAAGTGCAAGGGGGACTGGACTACTTCCAGATTGTGGAAGGAACCAGTATAATTGCATTGTGTCTTTCTTCTTCTCTCTCTCTGTTTTATTCCGCTGCGTTCAGATTCTGATTATCACTTCAGAAGTTGTTTCACTTAGCTTCTGATCAGTGTGTTCAGTTTTTAGGAGAAACGAAGAATTTTCCAAAACACAATTCAACCCCCCTTCTTGTGTTTTTCTCACCTTCAATTGTTATCTAGAGCCTTGGTCTGTTGTTTAACACGTAACCGTACAACAGTAAAAGATCTGAGAGAAATATGTATGGTCCTATTCCTACTCCTATTTCTGGTCAAACTAGCTATAATAATGTCTCACATGATTATAGTGATAGTAAGAAATCCAGTGTTGGAAAAGTTCCAAAGTTCAATGGAGATGCTGAAGAATTTTCTTGGTGGAAAACCAACTTCTATAGTTATATCATGAGCTTAGACGAAGAACTATGGGATATACTAGAAGAAGGAGTTGGTGACTTGGTTCTTGATGAAGAAGGAGCTGTTGTGGATAGAAAGAAACATACTCCTGAGTTGAAGAAACTCTACAAGAAGCATCATATTATCAGAGGAGCTCTTGTCACTGCTATTCCTAAAGCAGTGTACATGAAGATGAGTGACAAATCCACTGCTAAAGCTATGTTTGCTTCTCTCTGATCAAACTATGAAGGCAGCAAGAAGGTCAAAGAAGCAAAGGCTCTCATGCTTGTACATCAGTATGAGTTATTCAAGATGAAGGATGATGAAACTATTGAGGAGATGTACTTAAGGTTTCAAACCTTAGTCTCTGGGCTACAAATCCTGAAGAAGAGTTATGTTGCTTCTGACCACGTGAGCAAGATACTC
The DNA here is from genome assembly GCF_051527215.1 of Medicago sativa. Classification (NCBI taxonomy): domain Eukaryota; kingdom Viridiplantae; phylum Streptophyta; class Magnoliopsida; order Fabales; family Fabaceae; genus Medicago; species Medicago sativa. Next base: position 8,648,648 of record NC_140751.1, on the reverse strand, counting down.
AGAAGCTTGCCTGCCAGATGGAGACCAAAAGTGACTGCCATTGAGGAAGCTAAAGATTTAAACACTTTAAGTGTCGAAGATCTTGTTAGTTCTCTCAAAGTTCATGAGTTAAGTCTTAATGAACATGAGTCTACTAAGAAGAGTAAATCAATAGCACTTCCATCCAAAGGCAAGTCATCAAAAGCTCTCAAAGTAGTTGAATCTGAAGAAGAAGAACAATCAAGTTCAGATTCTGAACCAGATGCTGCTGAAATGGCTATGATCTCCAACAGACTTCAGTATCTAGTAAGAAAGAACATAAAGTTTCTAACCAGAAGGAGCAACTCCAGAAGCTCAAGGAAAGAAGATCAGAAGGGATGCTTCAACTGTAAGAAGCCTGGACACTTCATTGCTGAATGTCCTGATCTTCAGAAGGAAAAGTGTAACACCCCGTTTTCCCAACATAAAAATTTCATTTAAAATCAGAGTATTTTGATCACAACGGAATGTCACATACTTCAATTAAATCATAAAACGGATAATAATAATTATCCTTCAAATTCAACATCATGAAAATCTTAAAATTGTTGCAGCGGAAAATAGTTCAACATCTAAAAGTCTTGGCACACAGGCCTTATTGGAAAATCTCATAAATTAGTTCATAAAAGAGACACGTAAGGAATAGAAGTAAAAGCAAGCCCCCATCCCGTTACGTATCAGAGCACCTAGACACCAACAAAGAGTCCACTCATGAACGCCTCTAATCTTTATTACCTGCACATTACCCACGGTCGAGGCAACATATACGCAGAAGGGGTGAGATTTCATAATCAATACATTAAGCATATAATCCAATAAAATGCATTTAACAACTTAAACATTAATAACATATCAACAATTAACAATTAGCACATTTTTCATTACATAACAAATACAATCATCAAATACCATTACTAATTTTCATCACAAATCATCCTTGACCATGCAACTCTATCAACTCAACAACAACTTAACAACACGACTCATCTTTGACCATGCAACTCTATCAACTCGACAACAACCTGACAACTTAAACATCATGAACTTCTTGATACGCAAATGCATGTGGTACCAATCAGCAACAAAATGAGCATAATAGGCTCTTCAACGTGTGAGCACAAAGGCTGCCGGGCCTAAAGCCCCCAACTTTAATGAGCACAAAGGCTGCCGGGCCTAAAGCCCCCAACTTTAATGAGCACAAAGGCTGCCGGGCCTAAAGCCCCCAACTTTAATGAGCACAATGGCTGCCGGGCCTAAAGCCCCCAACTTTAATGAGCACAATGGCTGCCGGGCCTAAAGCCCCCAACTTTAATGAGTATGCAATGAACTCAACTTCCAACAACTTAGACCGACTCATGCAACCTCAAGACACTACAGTCGACAACAGAAAACAGCAGCAACATACAACAATTAACAACACTGGAATGTGTTAACGTTCACATAAAGAATTAATTACATCAATATAAATAGCACAAAACATCATTATAGTATTCATGTAGTAACACTTCTAATTTCAGTCATCATAACAGACTTCTGGAGCTTATGAAAGCATCCTAACAGCTCTCTATCTTACTTCTAAGGTCATCTCAAGACTACACGTGCGAAAGGATCGCATCGGGACAATTTTGGGCAACTAACAGCCTAACTCGCAGTGGCGAGTAACTTCACTCGCAATGGCGAGCAAAGTGTGCATTCTGGGTTCCTACGTATTTACTCGCAGTGGCGAGTTATTCTGCTCGCAGTTGCGAGCTCACATGGCACTCGCAGTTGCGAGTTGTGTTGCTCGCAGTTGCGAGTTCTGGGTTCTAGCTCGCAGATGCGAGTGTTCTTGCTCGCAGGTGCGAGCGATGAATGTCAGTACGGCCAGAAACCTAAAAATTCCAACTTTTCACTTAATCTCCTAATTCTATCCTCAATTCAACATCTAATTATCATCTTATGGTGTATCTAAGTTCTGTACACTAATTTAACATCAACCTAACATCTTTTCATGAATCAATCATCAAATTCGGTCTTAAACCTAATTCCCAATTCTCACCAAAACTTAATCTAATCATGCTAAATTCATCCTATAGAATCATACTCTTAATAATATTGAGAATCAGTCTCACCCTTACCTTGTAATTGCAGAATCGATAGCCTCTCCCTCTGGTTCTCCTCTTCTGACTCTTTCTCTCTTTTCTCCAAAAGCGTTTCACGTAAAAACGTTTCCCACTTATGTCTGTATTATTTATTTACTCTTATTACTCATCTCACCTATAAACTTACTCTTTCCACCTCACAGCCCAACTTCTAATATTTTTATTTTATTTCTAATATCTTATTTTATTTAATAATAAAATAAGTCACACCAACATAACAACTTCACAACATCAAATACTCCACATAATTCATTCATAAATCATATAACTTACTCAAATCATAAATCACATAAATTACACAAATTATAAATCATATAAGCATATATTTATAAATATATTCTAAACTTCATTGAATTAATTAAATAGTTAAGACGGGCGTTACAAAAAGTCAAAGGACAAGTCAAAGAAGTTAACATTCAAACCAAGCAAATTCAAGAAGCAGATTAAGCAGAGTTTAATGGCAACCTGGGATGATTTAGGGAGTGAATCTGGATCTGATAAAGAGGAAGCTGATGAAGACGCAAAGGTAGCTGTTAGGTTAGTGGCTACATCAACATCAGAAGCAGGATCAGATTCAGACTCAGAAGATGAAAATGAGGTATATTCTAAGATTCCCAGAAATGAACTTGTTGAGTCACTTAAAAAACTTCTTACACATTTTGAAGTAAGAACCAATGAGTTGAAGGATTTAAAAGAAAAATATGCTGATTTGGTAAAACAGCAAAAATCAACTCTATTGGATCTGAAAGCTTCTGAACAAGGACTTAGGGGCTTTGACTTCATGTGTAAAACTTATGAAGATCAGCTCAGGTTCTTATGTCAGAAGCTATAAGAAAAGTGTAATGAAAAACCTTTAAGGAACCATGAAATTGTTCTTGAAGATTTTATCATATCTGACATTGACAGAAGCAGAGTGACTTCTATGATTTATTGCATTTACAAGAACAATGGCAGAGGAATTGGTTTTCCAGAAGTGAAACTTGAAAAAATCAATCTAAAATCTTGTTGTGGATGCATCAAGGAAGGTCTGAAAACCTTCTTTGTACCTGAAGGTGCTGAGTTGGAAACTGTTGTTCAATCAGAACCTGAAGCTTCTAGCTCTAAGATTAAGATTACTTCAAAGCCAAAGAACTCTAAGCCAAAGGCTATGATCAAATCTGATTCCAAGACTTCAAAGATCAGGATCCTGAAAAGATTAGAACCTGTTCCTCAGAGTCTGGTGAAACCAAAATCTGAGGTTCTGAAGTCTAAGTTTCAGAAGAAGACAGTTACTGCTTCTAAGTACCAAAACCAAAGGTGATGGTTAATCAGAAGCAACCCAACTCACAACACAAGGTACATGAAGTGAAGAGTAAAGCCTCAAATACTAACCTTCCAGGACCCATAGGACAATGGGTACCTAAATCTGAAAATGTCAATAATGCAGGTATGTCTAAGAGCAGCGCCAAAACAAAGATCATGGTACCTAGACAGCGGTTGCTCAAGACACATGATAGGATAGAAGTCCATGTTCCTCAGCCTAACAATGAAAGAGGGAGGAAATGTGAAATTTGGAGGCAACCAGTCTGGCAAAATCATAGGTATAGGAACAATTGGTAATTCCTCTACCTCAATTAATAATGTATGGTTGGTAGATGGTCTTAAACATAACCTTTTGAGCATTAGTCAATTTTGTGATAATGGTTATGATGTGCTTTTTGAGAAAACCAACTGTACTGTAATCTACAAGGAAGACAAATCCATTGTGTTCAAGGGAAAGAGAGTTGATAATGTCTACAAAATCAATTTTTCTGAACTGGCTGATTAGAAGGTAATTTGCCTTCTATCAGGGAATGATAAGAAATGGATGTGGCACAGAAGGTTGGGACATGCTAACTAGAGGTTAATCTCTAAGCTTAGTAAGTTACAACTTGTCAAAGGGCTACCTGACATTGACTATCATTCAGATGCACTCTGTGGTGCATGTCAGAGAGGGAAAATTGTGAAATCAACTTTTAAAACCAAAGACATTGTTTCAACCTCCATACCCATAGAACTACTCCATATTGATTTATTTGGACCAGTGAGTACTGCATCCTTATATGGAAGTAAATATAGATTAGTCATTGTTAATGATTACAGTAGATGGACTTGGGTGAAATTCCTGAAAAGTAAAGATCATGCATATGATGTATTCAGTAACTTCTGCACACTGATTCAAACTGAAAAAGAGTCAAAGATTTTGAAAATCAGAAGTGATCATGGTGGAGAATTTGAAAACGAGCCATTTGAAGCTTTTTGTGAAAAACATGGAATTCTCCATGAATTCTCTTCTCCTAGAACTCCACAACAAAATGGGGTTGTAGAGAGAAAGAATAGAACTTTACAAGAAATGGCCAGAACCATGATCCATGAAAACAATTTGGCAAAACATTTTTGGGTAGAAGCAGTGAATACAACATGTTATGTTCAAAACAGGATCTATATCAGACCTATTTTGGAGAAAACAGCATATGAACTCTTTAAAGGAAGAAAACCCAATATCTCTTACTTTCATCAATTTGGATGTACATGTTACATTCTGAATAACAAGCTCTACCTAAAGAAATTTGATGCCAAGGCCCAAAGAGGAATCTTCTTAGGTTACTCTGAAAGGTCAAAGGCATACATAGTGTATAATTCAGAAACACTTTGTGTTGAAGAATCTATGAACGTCAGATTTGATGACAAAGAGCTTGAAGATAAAACTTCAAAGCAAGGTGAAAGTGTTGCAGAGATACAGGTTCCTGAAAATACTTCAGAACCTGATCAGATAGCTGAACCTGAAGACAGTCCAGAAGCTGAACCCACATCAGAAGCGCAAGATGAAGTTGCTTCTGATGAAGCACAAAATGGCTCACATCAAGCAGATCCTCCCAGAAACACATTCAAGCACAAGTCTTCACATCCTGAGGGGCTAATCATTGGAAACAAAGATAGTCCAAGAAGAACAAGATCATATTTCAGACAAGAAGAGTCAATGATTGGACTGATCTCAATGATTGAACCTACAACAGTTGATGAAGAACTTTCAGATGATGGATGGATCTTAGCTATGCAAGAAGAGTTGAATCAATTTCAAAGAAATGATGTGTGGGATCTGGTACCCAAACCTCAGCACAAGAGCATTATTGGAACAAAATGGGTATTCAGAAACAAGTTGAATTAGCAAGGAGAAGTAACAAGAAACAAAGCAAGACTTGTTGCACAAGGGTATAGTCAACAAGAAAGCATTGATTACATTGAAACATTTGCTCCAGTTGCAAGATTGAAAGAAATCAGGTTACTTTTTTCCTACGCAGTTAATCATGGCATATTATTATATCAGATGGATGTCAAGAGTGCTTTTCTTAATGGAGTCATTGAAGAAGAAGTGTATGTCAAACAACCACCTGGATTTGAGGATATTAAGTATCCTGACTATGTTTTTAAACTGAAGAAATCACTATATGGCTTAAAACAAGCTCACAGAGCTTGGTATGATAGACTTAGTAATTTTTTAATCAAAAATGATTTTAAAAGAGGACAGGTTGATACAACACTCTTCAGAAGGACCCTTGAGAAAGATATTCTTGTTGTGCAGATATATGTTGATGATATAATATTTGGTTCTACTAATGCATCTCTTTGCAAGGAATTCTCTAAGTTAATGCAGGATGAATTTGAAATGAGCATGATGGGAGAGCTAAAGTTCTTCCTTGGCATTCAAATCAACCAATGCAAAGATGGAGTTTATGTTCATCAATCAAAGTATACAAAGGAGCTTCTGAAGAAGTTCAAGCTTGAAGATTGTAAAGTGATGAACACTCCAATACACCCTACGTGCACCTTAAGCAAAGAAGATGAAGGAGCTAAAGTAGATCAGAAGCTGTACAGAGGTATGATTGGTTCTTTGTTATACCTCACTGCATCTAGGCCAGATATTTTATTCAGTGTATGCTTGTGTGCAAGATTCCAATCAGATCCTAAAGAATCTCATATGACTGCTGTCAAGAGAATCTTCAGGTATTTGAAAGGAACAACTAATCTTGGACTCCTTTATAGGAAATCCTTAGATTATAAGCTAATTGGATTTTGTGATGCTGATTATGCTGGCGATAGGATTGAAAGAAAGTCAACCAGTGGCAATTGTCAATTTTTCGGCGACAATCTTATATCCTGGGCTAGCAAAAGACAAACAACTATTGCTATGTCTACAGCAGAAGCAGAATACATTTCAGCTGCAAGTTGTTGTACACAACTACTTTGGATGAAACATCAGTTGGAAGACTATCAGATAATTGGTAACAGTATTCCCATCTATTGTGATAATACTGCTGCTATTTGTTTGTCTAAAAATCCAATTTTGCATTCAAGAGCTAAGCATATTGAAATCAAACACCATTTTATCAGAGACTATGTTCAAAAAGGAATTTTAGATATACAATTCATTGATACTGAGAATCAATGGGCTGATATATTTACTAAGCCTTTAACTATTGAAAGGTTTGATTTTATAAAGAAAAATTTGAACATGCACTACGTGTCTGATTAAATTTTGCTTGCTCCTGAATAGGATTTTAGGTTCTGAAGTTAGTTCAGAAGTTGTGGTCCATCAAAAGCTCTTTATTGAGGTTCTGAGAAAACTCGCTTCTGATGATGACGTCAGCATCTGAAGTCCAGAAGCTGGATTTTATGTTACTGAATAGTTGAGTTAGTGGAAACGTTGGAAGTTACTTTTTGTAGTAACACTGGCCCACTAACTTGGTAGTTACTCTGAGAAATTCTGACGTGACTTATCTGTATTGGTGTATAACTTAAAAGGGTAATGATGATTTAATAGCTTTGAAAGTACTTTCATGCGCCCCCAATGTCATTAATGTTATGTTTGTTTGTCTCTTTTGAATTACAATCGTTTTTACTCTTAACACTTTGTCAATTCACACACTACTCACTTCACAAACAAACACTTTGCTTTCAAAACTGTTTTTGCGAAGTAAACACATTCTCTCAACCCTAGAACCCAAAATCATCTTCTTCAATCTTCAAATGGCATCATCAAGCTTGCAACGAGAAGTTTCAGAATCTACTTCAAGCATGCAACAAAGAACACCATAATCTGGGTTGGTTATCAAACCAAAGACTATGTCTATTCCAGCAGAAACTCTGATTGTTCAAAAGTAAACACCTTTTGACTTCTCATCTCAGGAAAAACACGATGTGAACATGGAGGCCTACATCAAACCTCAGAAGCTACATGGGTACTTCCATATGTTGAATGGACCAAATATGAGAATCTGGTAAAGGATTTCTGGTTAAGGCTGAAGTCTACGACAAGGAAGCGGCAAGACTTGAAGAGAAAAGGGCTGTAGAAAAAGACTCTAAACTAAAAGGAAAGACCAGAGAAGAAATTGGTCTAAAACCTTTTCAAGGAATGGAGATTAGATCTGCAGTGATGGCAATCCCAGTAACCATCACAAAAGGGTTATTACAAAAGCCTGTAGGGTATCCTCAAAAGGATTTTTCAAGTGGGATGTCAGTTCAGATGATATCCTGTTGGCAAGCTACTTGAATCTGTTCTGCAAAGGAAATCCTAAGGCTAAGAAAATGGATGTTTATCACAGATTGTTGTTAAAGTTCAGTGCACATTGCTTCTTTCAAAGAGGAGGATGAACTGATCAACCAAACAAGGATCATCAACTAGCCTTGTACTCCTTGGCTACCTTTCAAAGGATTGACGTTCTAAACTACTTATTGCATCATCTATGCTGGGCAATTAAAGAAGGTATCAGTAAAGAAAGGAAGCAAATACCTTGTGGAAGGCTTCTCTCAAAAATCTTTAACCAGGGCAAGCTGTTGGAGACCCTGAGGAGTTACAAACAAGATTTTGATAGTTGTTTTATAGTTACCACTTCAGACCACATCTGGAATAGCAAGTCTTTATATGCTATGAAGGTCATCAACAAACTTTCTGTTGATGAAAAGTGGATAGAACTGAGCACAGATGAGTCAGAACCCTTGAAGAATTTTTCGTCCATTCTTCAAGAAAACAATGCTGAAGTCCTGGCCAGTCTGGTAGCTGCTCATGCCAGAGAATCAGGAGTCAACACTGAAACTGTTGATGTTGCTCTTGCTGTATCTAAAGGGAAGAGGGCCAAAACTGAAGCTGAATCTGATGCTGCCAAGATTAAAACAAAGTGGCAAAAAGTTGGTGCTGCTTCAATTCCTGTGAAAAGAAGCAAAGAGGCAAAAGCAGAAGAGAGCAAGCCTAAGAAGAAGAAGAAGAAGCAAGCATCTGGACCAATTTTCACTCCAATGGTGGAAGTGACTTCTGATATGAAGAAGAAGGCTGATGAGCAGGCTGCTCAGATGTTAGCTGAACAGAAGGAAAGGGAAGCTAAGAAAAGGTTGGATAGGGATGAAAGGCTTAAAGCATCAGGCCTTGAAAAATGTGATGAGTTCTACAAGAAGGAGTATATGGAAGTCAAGGAAGTGGCTGATAAAGCTTCTATGAAGGTTGGAGCTTTAGAAGTTGGTGAAAACTTAGAGCAAGGTTAAAAGGATCATGGAGAAAATCTTGGAACAGCAGAAGTTGATGCTTTAGGTTCTGTTCATTCAGCTGGTGCACTAGATGCCACCACTTTAGAAGCTGACATCTCAGTCAAGGTATGTCAGATTCCAGTCACCTCTACCCCAATCTCACCCTCTTCATCACAACCATCAGCACCTGAACAAGAAGAAGACACTTCTGTCTTAGAAAATCTTGTTCACCACTACTCAGGTGAATTACCTAAAGACAAGCCTACCTCAGAGAAAGCCTCTGAGACAACCTTAGATGTTGTTGCTTCTGATAAAGTTGTTTCAGAAATCCCCCATCAACAAACATCAGAACCACACAAGCCCTCATCACCTCAACAACAACAAACACCCAAAGCTAACCTTGACCCCCAACCTAAACACAACAACCACCAACCAATACTGAAACTGACCCCCAACCAAACCCACAACCAGAGCAAGTTTAACCCCAACCCACTCCAATGGACATTGATAATCATCAAGTCAATCTCCAAGCCTCAACCTCAAGCTCACAAATTAACCCTGACCAACCATCATCCTCAACTCAATCTGAACAACTCATCATTCCAGAATCTAACCCTGTTCAAGACCTTTCCCTTAGTGATTCTGACCAATCCTCAGACCTAGAAATCCTTGAACAACCACCCCTTGACATACTGGAATCTGAGTACATCGACTCTGAGCTACTCAAGATCCTCTCAGAGATGCAAGATCTTGTTCATCAAAGAAGGATTATTGATCTCCCAACTGCTTATGAGGAAGTATGAGCATCATTGAAGAGAAGAGCTACTGAGTTGATAGAGGCTGTGAGCAACAAATGTATCATAGTCAAGGCAGCTACTGTCAGAAGGTTTTTGAAGGATATGAAGTCAGCCAAGAGAGGTCCAAGGCTGCTTCTGACAAATGAGCCATTCTACTCAGAAGCTAACTACATGACAAGAGAAACCAGGATGTTCAAGCTACTAAGGCAGAAGATGGCACAGCAACAGCAGGAAGCTAAAGCAAGGGAAATGTCTCTTCTCCAAAGGCAACAAGCTCTTGAAGATCTGTTGAGAAAGCAAGCAGAACAAATGGAGAAGATGATGAAACAACAACAAACCAAACCTTAGTTGCACACCCTAGTGTTTATTTTGTTTGTTGCTTGTTTTAGCTGTTTTCAGTTCTTGCTTCTGAACATCTCATGTTTTACATTTCTTACGGTTTCTGAATGATATTAACATGCTTAGTTGATTCTAATTCATAATGCTTGATATTTTGTTCATATACATATTCATTGCTCTGATTTACTTATCTATTTTTGCTCTGATTATATTTTGATAAGATTATAGGTTCTGATTATAGTTATACTCTCTTCATGTTTGAGTTTTTCTCAAATCTTTTTGTCTTTATTGCTTATTTAATATTTTTTGCTAATGACAAAAAGGGGAGTATATGTGATAGTATTTAAAGGCTCTGAGCCCCATTAATGATATTTGCAAATTATTTTGAAAAATTTCTATCATTTTTACCTGAAAGGTATAAGCTATGAACGAAAGAAGGAGTATCAAATTTCAAATAAAATTAATTGAACCATTCTTCTTATCTATAATCTACTTCTCTTTTAATTAATTTTAAAAGCTCTGATATTATTGTGCGCTCAATGAATTTAATTAACCTGGATAGAACTTAGGGGGAGCTTACAAACCTCACCTTAAAGACTATCAGACTCAGGGGGAGTTTGAGCTTACAAACCTCAGATTCTGAGCTTACAAACCTCATAACCCCAAAGTCAACTTATTAATTAGATTAACAACAATTGATCAATTTTAAATACTATTGTTTGTCATCATCAAAAAGGGGGAGATTGTTGGAACAAAATGTGTTTAACAATGAACCTTAAAGAGTTTTGATGATAACAACGTATTAAAAATTGTAAATTGGACTAGCTAATATTTGTTCAAGTGTACAGGACCATAGTTAAAAATGTACATCATATAAAGGTTCTGAAGAACAAAAAGAGAGCTATGGACTAAAGAAAAGGAAGCTTGAAAGCATCTGAAAAGAAGTGCATCAGAACGCAAAAGTGCTCCTAAAGAATTATGAAGGTCATCAGAAGCTGAAGGTCATCAGAAGCTGAAAGTCATCAGAAGCGGATAGCCTTCAGAAGCGGATAGTCATCAGAAGCAGATAGTTCAGAAGTGACTTAATCAGAAGCTGAAGCTCATCAGAAGCTGATTATCACCACAAGCTGAAGATTCAAAGATCAACACTTCAAAAGCTGTCTATTGGATTCGAAAACACTGCAGAAAACTAGTGGAAAGCTACAACAGTCATTTTGGTGAAGATTTGAAGGCTTTGGAACCTTATCTTCAAAAAGCGTTGACATTGTACTTTGTACGAACTGTACAACCACCTTCTCCACTACTCTGTTTTGTGTCCACGCTACAAGACAAGAAAACAACTCCAGAATAACAGCTATGCCTGCAAAGATGATGGGAATGGATTTCAAATTGGTTCTTCATAGGACAACAACCAAATTAGGCAAAAGATCATTGGTGAAAGATCAAGCTTCAACAACGACTCTTTTGATGCGCTGGCAATTTCACAACGTCTCTTTCACACCTCTATATAAAGGAGTGAAGACTTAGAGATTTGGTAATGCTGAACGAAAGACTCTCAACATTTTTACAAGTGCCAAACCTCTGCTGAAATTGTTCTGCATTCACTTAGAATTTATGTGTCTCAAAGTCATATCTTAGAAATTCTTAAGTCTTAGAGTATGTATCTGATTTGTTTTGTGAGCACCTCTGATTGTATATCAAGTGTTCAACCTTAAATAATTTTCTGTGTAATTTTGTTTAGAAGTCTCTTGCAGTTGTGCTTGAGCATAGAAGTCTCTTGCAGTTGTGCTTGAGCAAGGAAGTCTCTTGATTGTGTTCTTGAGCATAGGAAGACTCTTGCAAAGTGTGCTTGAGCAAAGGAAGTCTCTTGCAGGTGTGCTTGAGCAATTGTAATCAGATATTACATTCTAGTGAAATCTCCTTGGAAGTGCAAGGGGGACTGGACTACTTCCGGATTGTGGAAGGAACCAGTATAATTTCTTTGTGTCTTTCTTCTTCTCTCTCTCTGTTTTATTCCGTTGCATTTAGATTCTGATTATCACTTCAGAAGCTGTTTCACTTAGCTTCTGATCAGTGTGTTCAGTTTTTAGGAGAAACGAAGAATTTTCCAAAACACAATTCAACCCCCCTTCTTGTGTTTTTCTCACCTTCACAAACCTCGTCCACCACTCCATCACCAACTCAAGCTGAATGTGCCTATTATGTTTCTACTTCCTAACCCATCTCGGACTACCACCGAGGTGGAAGAAAATTTGTTGTATGTTGATGATGTGCAGGTTCTTGGTGAGCAAGATGATGATGAGGAAGAAGGTGCTAACTTGCACCATGATGTAGGAGAAGGTGCTAACTTGCACCAAGAGGAAGGACACCATGACCATGAAGCCGGTGAGCTTAATGAAAATCAAAGATGGGCATGGATCCACAATGAGATTGGAAGGATGAGCACCGAGCAACAAAGGCAAGGTGTTGAAATCTTCGGGCTTCGAAATGAAGTTCAAAGGGGCAACCACATCAATGAAGAAAATAATGAAATGCTCCGTCGGATGATGCAACACCTTCATCTCCAAGGTCCTCCTTACGGACCTCAATAAACAATTGTGAGTTTTTCTCTTCCTCTCTTCCATTCTTCCCCTTCTTCTTCTTCTACTCCTTCTTCTTCTTCTCCTCTTTTAATTTCTCTTTTTCTTTTGAATCATTGAGGACAATGCTTCTCCTAAGTGTGGGGGGAGCCTAATAAAGTGTCTAGAGTCGTAGTGTTTCCAAACTCCCTTGAACTTTATTCTTTTGTATTGTTTTTATAGTGAAAGGCATGATTAAGTAGCTTGTTTTTAATGGAAATCATATGACATAAAATTTTTTGTTGTCTTCTCTTAAAAAAGGTTGTTTCTTGTGCATGAAAGTAATTTCTTGTGTTTTTAAGTGTTCTTGCTATACCCACATCATGTTTTATTGTGAAAAATTCTCCAATGAGAAAAGCACCCAGTTGCAATCTTTGAGTAAATATATGAATAGGTGTTTTAAGGAGCTCGTTCTATATTTAGTGGTAACTTAGACCCTTAAAAGTCTTCAAAGTAAAAGTAGTATAAGTTTGTGTGGGAAATAATCAATGTGCTTTATTGTTTTATTCTTTATAAATTGTTGAATTAAAATGGGGCGGGAGAATGGCACTAACATGTGGAGGAAAGGACACTCCCTCTCTAACTTCCTAATTGTGGTGGTGACTCCCTAATTGAACTTAAATTCCAAATCCCTCAAATGAGGAAATAAATTCATCAAAGCTAGGGGGAAAGGACACCCTCTCCAAAAAGACTTCCTATGCGGAGATGAATAAAAATTGTGCAGCACTACTTAGGATGATTTTGAATCTAGGAGGAAAGGACACCCTCTCCATACAGACTTCCTATGAGGATAGATAACCCCTAAGCAATCTGCAGCCCCTTGTGCTTAAATTGTCAATCTAATTTAATTCTAACAAAATTCCCATCTCTCTTATACGAAATGAAGAAAAGACTTTTCTCGGTTACTTTAGTATCAGGGATAGAACCTGTTCCTCATAATATTTGTCTTATACAGGAGCAAGAAAAGGGTTGGACAGCACACACACACACTCACTTAAGACTTGTTGTTGGGTTGAATAGGTTCACAAGGAATACTTGAAGTCGTGATTAGTGCACTTGAAACAAAACCTTAGGAGGGACTTGGGTTTTCAATTGTGTTGCCATGATTAAATCTTTTTGTTGCTGCTATGTCTATTGCCTTTTGCTTGAGGACAAGCAAAGATTCAAGTGTGGGGGAGTTTGATGAGTCAATATTTAGTCTATTTTTACATATTATTTAGTTTCATTTTATTTAGATTTAGTTTTATTTTATTTAAATATTATTTCCTTTTTGAACTATTTTACTTCAATTGCATATTTTTATATTTCAGGAACAAATATTGGATGGAAGGTGTCTTGGAGCAAAAGAAAGCAGTCTGGAGCTGATTCAGAACGGAAATACGAAAGATTCGGGAACAAAATATGTTCCCCCAAAGTCAGAAGCTTGGCACGGCCCGTGCCAACATGTGGCACGGCCGTGCCACCCTCTAGAAGCCCTTTTGCTGCTTTTCTTCGAGCCCAAATTACTCTGTTTTAGTTTTACCGAAATGCCCTTGTAATTGCTTAGATTTTAAGTCGATTGTAAAGCTATAAATAGAGTAGCTCTCCATCACAAATATTCATCTTTTGTTCTTGGAAATAATATATGACAATTGTTTCTTTGAATAAAAGTTCATCTTTATTTTCTTGTTATTTATTTTATGTTCTTCTTCCTCTTCTTCTCCATATCTACAATGAACGTTAGTGAGTAGATTTCTCTTGTCTTGGGATTGTTGGATAAGTCTAATGACATAATCCGGATCGAACCAAGCCTTAAACCTTAATCTTATGTAACCCTAATTTCTAATCTAGATTCACCATTTTAACATGAATTAACCATTATCAAACTGTAGAAGCGAAAGTGGAGGGTTTGATAATTGTTAATCTATTATTCCAAATATCAATTCATAAAACGAAAGTGGAGTTTTGGTATTCGAACAAGTGAATCTAGACAAGGATTGCGAAACATGAAAATAGTCTAGCAAACCTTGAGACACATAAAGTTTCGAGCTTCAAGGATTCCAAAGGCAATCACCCATGAAAATAGGCGTGGTTGTTGGAGGAACACACTCGCTGAGACCGAAAGGAGATGTGATAGGCCAAAGAGAAACTTGTCTTTAGAAATTAGGACTAATGTAAGGTTATAAGTTTAAGGGTTTGTTTGTGAAGGATTCGTCATTACGATGAACCAATAATCCCAAGGCTCCTTTTATTTTATTTTTATTTTTATTATTTCCTTTTACTTTAAAAATCCCAACTTTATAATCTTTCTTCTCTTCTAATCATTCTCTAAAAGTTGATTGAATTCATAACTCCCTAGCGGAACGATACTCTTTTTATTACTACTTCGATAGACCGTGCACTTGCGGTTTGGCCTATCAGAGCACACCGTATATGCTTAAAAAAATGCAAAGAAACCATTAAAGGATGTTGATGTGCAAAAAAATGCACATTTTATTATCTATTACTCTATGAAAATAAATAGCAATCATGTATTCCATGAAAAAATAGCAATCAAGTATTATGATTATAATATTTAACACTAATGACAAATAAATCAATTGAATAGTAATTTTATGTTTATACTTTTCTACCTCCAACTTAATCAATCATTGTCATGTACCAACTCTAAATTTCTTTTCCCCGCACGGAAGCTTAACTTCTATCAAGAAAGTGACAAATAATATTCATAATTTTTTTTTATCGATGGTTATCCATAAAAAATAGAGGACCAAATCATACAAATAATTATTACACAATCAAGTACAAAACTAATACAGTCAAGAAAATGCTCTTTATGCTGAACTTGTTGTTGCCATCTAGAGGTTCCATGGAGGTAGCTTCATCTAGAGGTTTTCACAATGTTTTGCTTGAATTTGACTCACAACTGGTAATTTTGGCCTTCAAATCTAATCTAGTGGTTCCATGGTGCCTAAGAAACAGGTGGCACAACTGTCTAGATAAAATTAGAGGTATGAGGTTCTATGTTTCCCATATTTATAGGGAAAGGAATATTTGTGCCGATGGCCTTGCTAACCTTGGTCTTTCCCTAGCTTCTACTAATTTGTTTTGGTTTGATACCATCCGTGATTTCATTAGGGGGAGTACATTAAGAATAGGATAGGAATACCTAATTTTAGATTTAACTCCTTTTGAAAAGGTTTTTTGGTATAGTCTTCCTTTTCTATCTTGTCTATATAATATTATGAACAATCATGCAACTATTTTTGTTTTATAGGGGTGGAAAGATGACTAAGATGTCTATCAAATATTTTGGTGCATGTTATTTCTGCTTATCAGAAAAATATATTAAATGTTGATAAAAAGCAACGAATTATGTTTCTCTCTTAATTTGCTGAACAAAATTAGAAATCCAAGGAAACAAAATCAATGAAAATTAAATGTCTTTTATATCAGCATTTACCATTCGAGTGATTTATTTTTGTCAATGCTATTTATCTAGAAAAATGGCATCAAGAATTTTTCAAGACACATGTGGCAAGTTTTAATTGCATGATTTATTTGTCCACTTCCTATTTTTCAGCCACACCTCCTTGAATTGTGGCAAATAGTGCATTGTGATTGGTTGCTTTTTATTCTTGAAGAATTCTTGATGTTTTTTTTCTAGAGATATAGCATTGCTCATTTGAATTATTGATTATTTAAATCAATCACTTGTGGAGACTAATCTTTCGAGTCTTGTGGGACCCAAATGGGTTGCAATCTTTCTCTAAAAGTTTTAACATTGTTGCATGTCCAAGATTGGATTTAAACCAAACCCTTGGTTAAGCTAGAATAGACCTGTGATATCTTATTTAAGCGCTCTTCGGTTAATGATAATTTATTTTATATATACCGTAAAATGTAAAATTTCTACCACCTTTTTTATTTATTTCTTTATTACAAAATTTGTGCTATTGTATGTTTACATATGAAATTTAACTTATTAAATTTTAGTTATGAATTTGTTTCTAAGATAAATTAGTTTTAATTTAATTATTGTATTAATTCTTAATTCTTTCTTTTACACAATAATTTTAAATGCAATTTGGATTAAATTTGTATGAATAAGAGCTCTCCCCAATTTTTTTTGGTAGTGAGCTCTCCCCAATTTGGACACGTGAATGAGTTGTTTGTACACATTACTCATTTGTTTTTTATTTTTTAATAATAATATTAAATAAGCATATAATTCCTTCAACAAATGAGTTCCACAAATAACTCTATATTATCATATTCCAACATCACTCATTTATTTTAAAACAATTTATTTATTGAGATCTGAAAAAAAAAGTGAAGAGTCATTTCATATACATTATTCTCTTTTAGGCCCACCACTGTGTAAGCTATTATATCTTCACAAATCTTATAAAAAAAAAAAAACATATCTCATGGGGTTTTTTTTTTTTTAAGAAATCTCATGGGGTTTTATTATGGTGTTAACCCTATGGTTTTAAAAGTAAAGAGGTCATAGCAGCCAGGAGGTTAATAAAGTTTGACCAAGAACTGTTTCATCCAAGAATCAAACTTATGTTTTCCAAAACAATTCGTCCTTGCTGGAGCTAAATAATCACTTGAACCAAATTGCATGGTTAACATCGTGATAATTTTGTTTGAATCTACAATAATTACTAATCAACATTTATTTATCCTCTAAAAAAATTAACATTTATTTATTCGATAATGTTATCATCATTTTCTTTCCATTTTCAAAAACTACTAAAACATACAACACCCATGACATTCATATTTAAGAATTATTTAATATATCCTTTCCGTTTATCCTCATGAGATATTTTGTATTTTTCTCTTAAGTATTCTAGTGGCTAAATTCACACAATGAGGGATATAGATTTGAACATCAAGACCTGCATATCAATGTCAATGAATCTACCAACCGAGTTGCAATTACAGGACTGTAAAATTTACTTTAGCATTGATATGAATCATGAAATTAGAATTATTTGAAATATTTTTGCTTAAAAGCATTGATTGTCAAGTGATTGAACTCAAGTGGTTAGTGAGTTTCAAATTATTCAGTAAACTCGAGTTTGATTTTTTAGTAGAACAATCTCTCGACTCGAAAATTCATTCAGATTTGTCATTATAAAACTTTTACAACTTTCCTCTTATAAATATGGTAATCAATAGAAATATTAATGCATGTTAACACTAACACATTGCCTTGTCAAATAGATCATATGTGTAAACTTTTTTATGAGGTGGATTAGATTTTAATTCTTTAAAATGTGAAGATCTTTGGTGTACTTTTGATTTTTAGATAGAAATTTGTATATAATAGGGATAATGGAGATGTTTTCTCGTGATTTGCAGTGTACCAAAAAACCCCTATTAAAAAGAATCAAATTTTTAGTACAAACTTATGCAGTATCATTTTTAAAAAATGAATAGTTGTGAAAGTATGACGAAATATTTAATCTGATTATTCTTAGAAAAGTAATAATGCGCGTTTAGTGGAAATTATATTGTTGTATAGTTTGATTATTTTTAGAAAAAAAAGATAATGGGTATTTATTCTCTAAATTAATAATAGTGGGTATTTATGTGTCTTGATATTTTTTTTGTGTGTTAACCCTATGGTTTCTAGGAGAAATGAACTTTACTAATTAAGAGTTCAACCACAAAATAAATAAAATTCGGGTTCTCCCAAAAAAAAATTATTTGATGGAGTTCATAAACAACTTGAGCCAAAATAACTGGTTTTAAATTTTTTGTTTTTTACATTATTGTGATTACAAATTCAAAATCAATCAATTTTAATTCTTCAAGTTTGTGAAGTGTTGTGAAAGAATTGTTTTTCTGTAGAAGTGAAGGATGAAGCAAAGATTGTGGAAAGAGTTAAATATGGAGTCAGTTTTAAAACATTTGTGATTATCAGTTTTAATGATAGAATGAATGCATTGAATACAAAAAATATGGCGTTGAATAAAACATTAATATCTCTTCACTAAAAAAACATAATAATTTAATAATCTTTAATTAAGATATTAATTTTAATAATAGTATGAATTCATTTAAATATTTAATTAGGGTGAAGGAAATAAATCATAAATGATTGTTGGGTTTTATTTTTAATTTTAAAATGCACTTAAACTTTAGGGTAACACTTTGCCCCCCCTTTTTTATGGGTGATGCACCTTGCTCCCTTTTAGTTAAAGAAAGAGGAACTTTTTAAACATACATGAGTATCGACTGGTTTCCATATCAAGCATAAAGCAGGAAAAATAAACAAAAATCAAATATAATCACTAAATTAAAATATAAAAGAGCAAAATATTAAAAGTAAATAATATAAGAAAAGTTAAACATGTAACGCCCGTCTTAATTATTTAATTAATTCAATGAAGTTTAGAAAATATATTTATAAATATATGCTTATATGATTTATGATTAAAGTCATTTAGATGATTGATATGTGTGAACTATATGATTCATGAAGTTGAATGATTTGTATGATTTATAAATAAATTATGAGGAGTTGATGATTTTGTGAAGTTGTTGTCTTGGGTGACTTATTTTATTATTAAATAAAAATAGATATGATAAATAAAATAAAATACTAACAATTGGGGCTGTGTTGTGAGATGAGTAAGTTTAATGGTGAGAAGAGTAATACAAGTATTATAAATAGAGGATTAGGTTGAGAGAAAAAGTTTTTCATCGTACGTGAAACGTTTTTGGAGAAAAGGGAGAAAAGTCAGAAAGAGAGAAGAACAAGAAGGGGGCTGTCGATTTCTTCAATAACCAGGTAAGGGTGGGACTAACTTTCAATATTATTAAGGGTATGATTCTGAGGAATGAATTTAACATGATTAGGTTGAGTTTTGGTGAGAATTGGGACTAGGGTTAAATGATCGATTTGATGATTAAACCATGAAAAGATGTTAGATTGATGCAAAATTAGTGTACATACCTTAGATTTTCATTAGGGTGTTAATTAGATGCTGTTTTGGTGTTAGAATCAGGAAGAGAGATGAAAAGTTGAAGTTTTTAGGTTTCTGCCCGAGCCTGAACTGACATCGCTCGCAACTGCGAGCTAGAGCACTCGCAACTACGAGCTAACCCAGATCGCTAGCCACTGCGAGCAGAATCGCTCGCCATTGCGAGCAAGCCACCACTCACCATTGAGAGCAATAACCCTCGCCACTGCGAGCTAGACCATTGAGCTCGCCACTGCGAGCTAAGTTACTCGCCATTGCGAGCTAGACTGTTAGTTGCCCAAAATTGTTGTTCCATGCGATCCTTTCACACGTGTAGTTATGAGCTGATCTTAGAAGTAAGAATGAGAGTTGCTAGGATATTTCCAGAGTGTCCAGAAACCTGTTTAGATGACTGAGATTATTAGTAAGGTTGCATGAGTGATATTATGATGTTTTATGATAATTATGTTGATGTAATTCATTCCTTACATGATGTTAATGCATTCAAGCACTATTATATGTTGTATCTTGCTGCTGTTTACTACTGTTGACTGTTAATGTCTTGAAGTTGCATGAGTCGGTCTAAGTTGTCATGATTTAAGAAGATGTCCATTTTAATGGAGTTGTATAATATGTTCACGTTGTTGTCTAAGTTGTAGGGAGATTGAGTCCATTGCATACTCATTAAAGTTGGGGGCTTTAGGCCCGGCAGCCTTATGCTCAAACTACGTTGGGGGCTTTAAGCCCGGCAGCTTTATGCTCAAACTACGTTGGGGGCTTTAAGCCCGGCAGCTTTATGCTCACATGTTGAAGAGCCTAATTACGCTCATTTAAGTTGTTGAATGGTACCACATGCATTTGCATATCAAGAAGTTTCACGATGATTTAAGTTGTTAAGTTCTTAAGAGTTGCATGGTCAAGTTGAGTCGTGTCGTCGAGTCAAGTGTTAAGATGATTATGATTTTAATGATGATATTTAATGATGATGTTTGATGATGGTATTTGACTATGAAATGATAACATGCTAAGTGATAAATGCTAAATATGTTTTATGTTGTTAAATGCATTTTAATGAATTATATGCTTAATTTATTGACTGTGAAATCTCACCCCTTCTGTTGTAATGTTGCCCTTACGTTGGTAACGCGCAGGTGATAAAGACTAGAGGCGTTCGTGAGTGGACTCCTCACTGTGTCTAGGTGCTCTGATACGTAACGGGATGTGGCTTGCTTTCTTAACTATTCCTTACGTGTCTTTTTCTGAATAAATGTTGAACCAAAGTTTTATGAGATTTCCTAATAAGGCCTGCGTGCCAAGACTTTTGTCATGTTGGACTATTTCCGCTGCGTAGTTTCAGATTTTATGATGTCGAATTTGAAGGATAATTATTATTATCTGTTTTAAGATTTTTAAGTAGTATGTGACATTCCGTTTATGAATTAAATACTCTGATTTTAAATGAAATTTTTATGTTGGGAAAACGGGGTGTTACAATTGGTATCAGAGCAGATCGGTCCGTCCGGCCAAGTAGTTGAGTCGCGTTGTGTCGTATTACAGTTTTGTAATGTATTTGATTTGTCCTGTTTGTTGTTTGTTGTGTAACCCTTTGTATGGACTGGTTGGAGTACAACCATGTCCATATTAATTGTTTTAGTAATTCGGCGTACTCTTCTTCAGCCGAAGAAGAAAGTGGAGCAGAGTTTTTGTCTACTAAGCAGCTGAAGCAATTAGCACGTGATAGAATTTTGATGGTTTCGTTGATGGCATCACTATCTATTGAGAATCAAGCAGTGAGTGATAAGTTGCAAATTGTGTGAGGATTTCCCGAAGTTTTCCTGAAGAGATTGTTGTTTGATCTTACCGGCACATCATGAAGTGTCTGCTGTCGGAGAAAGAGGTTGAATTCTCTATTGATCTTATTCTGGGAATGAAGCATGTGTCTATGACACCTTATCGTATGTCAGCTTCTGAGTTGGCTGAGTTGAAGAAACAGTTGGAAGATTTACTTGATAAGAAGTTTATAAGACCGAGTGTTTCACCTTGGCGAGCGCCGGTATTGTTGGTTAAGAAGAAGGATGGTAGTATGAGGCGAACGCCCGTCTTAATTATTTAATTAATTCAATGAAGTTTAGAAAATATATTTATAAATATATGCTTATATGATTTATGATTAAAGTGATTTACATGATTGATATGTGTGAACTATATGATTCATGAAGTTGAATGATTTGTATGATTTATGAATAAATTATGAGGAGTTGATGATTTTGTGAAGTTGTTGTGTTGGGTGACTTATTTTATTATTAAATAAAAATAGATATGATAAATAAAATAAAATAAAATACTAACAATTGGGGCTGTGTTGTGAGATGAGTAAGTTTAATGGTGAGAAGAGTAATACAAGTATTATAAATAGAGGATTAGGTTGAGAGAATAAGTTTTTCATCGTACGTGAAACGTTTTTGGAGAAAAGGGAGAAAAGTCAGAAAGAGAGAAGAACAAGAAGGGGGTTGTCGATTTCTTCAATAACCAGGTAAGGGTGGAACTAACTTTCAATATTATTAAGGGTATGATTCTAAGGAATGAATTTAACATGATTAGGTTGAGTTTTGGTGAGAATTGAGATTAGGGTTAAATGACCGATTTGACGATTAAACCATGAAAAGATGTTAGATTGATGCAAAATTAGTGTACAGACCTTAGATATTCATTAGGGTGCTAACCCAGATCGCTCGCCACTGCAAGCAGAATCGCTCGCCATTGCGAGCAAGCCACCACTCGCCATTACAAGCAATAACCCTCGCCACTGCGAGCTAGACCATTGAGCTCGCCACTGCGAGCTAAGTTACTCGCCATTGCGAGCTAGACTGTTAGTTGCCCAAAATTGTTGTTCCATGCGATCCTTTCGCACGTGTAGTTATGAGTTGATCTTAGAAGTAAGAATGAGAGTTGCTAGGATATTTCCAGTGTCCAGAAACTTGTTTAGATGAATGAGATTATTAGTAAGGTTGCATGAGTGATATTATGATGTTTTATGATAATTATGTTGATGTAATTCATCCCTTACATGATGTTAATGCATTCAAGCACTATTATATGTTGTATCTTGCTGCTGTTTACTGCTGTTGACTGTTAATGTCTTGAAGTTGCATGAGTTGGTCTAAGTTGTCATGATTTAAGAAGATGTCCATTTTAATGGAGTTGTATAATATGTTCACGTTGTTGCTTAAGTTGTAGGGAGATTGAGTACATTGCATACTCATTAAAGTTGGGGGCTTTAGGCCCGGCAGCCTTGTGCTCAAACTACGTTGGGGACTTTAAGCCCGACAGCTTTATGCTCAAACTACGTTGGGGGCTTTAAGCCCGGCAGCTTTATGCTCACATGTTGAAGAGCCTAATTACGCTCATTTAAGTTGTTGAATGGTACCACATGCATTTGCATATCAAGAAGTTTCACGATGGTTTAAGTTGTTAAGTTGTTAAGAGTTGCATGGTCAAGTTGAGTCGTGTCGTCGAGTCAAGTGTTAAGATGATTATGATTTTAATGATGATGATATTTAATGATGATGTTTGATGATGGTATTTGACTTTGAAATGATAACATGCTAAGTGATAAATGCTAAATATGTTTTATGTTGTTAAATGCATTTTAATGAATTATATGCTTAATTTATTGACTGTGAAATCTCACCCTTTCTGTTGTAATGTTGCCCTTACGTTGGTAACGCGCAGGTGATAAAGACTAGAGGCGTTCGTGAGTGGACTCCTCACTGTGTCTAGGTGCTCTGATACGTAACAGGATTGGGCTTGCTTTCTTAACTATTCCTTACATGTCTTTTTCTGAATAAATGTTGAACCAAAGTTTTATGAGATTTCCTAATAAGGCCTGCGTGCCAAGACTTTTGTCATGTTGGACTATTTCCGCTGCGTAGTTTCAGATTTTATGATGTCGAATTTGAAGGATAATTATTATTATCTGTTTTAAGATTTTTAAGTAGTATGTGACATTCCGTTTATGAAATAAATACTTTGATTTTAAATAAAATTTTTATGTTGGGAAAACGGGGTGTTACAAAACACATAAGAATACATGGATAAATAGAAAAGGTTGCGAGTATTGATGGATTAAAATAAAACAAAAGGGGATGAAAGTAGTTATATTTGAACGTGATAATAGAAATCCTTCACACACACATACACACAGATTACTTTCTCTTTCTTATTATACTAATTTATTGTTTATTTTCCGTGTTGGTTGTGTTTTGGTGAGCTATTAATTATATTACTCCACATCACAAGTTGGTTAGTTGTTGAAAAATCAAATGTTGAATGGTGGACTTGTTAATTGTTTAAATGAAATTATGAAAACGAGAGGATTGAAAATTACTAAAAGTTAAAAAGAGTTTATGAAAACAACAATATTTTTCTAGTTAGGTTTGAAAATTTGAAAAGGGTTTGAAAAGGGTTTGAAAATTATCACTCAATTTGCAAGTTGGTAGAAGACCAATCTGGATGACCGCTCCCTTGCAAGTTGGTTATAAAAATTAATAATTAATTGTAAGACAGATGAGTACTGGTCAAAACCATATTTCATAAATAAAAGCATTGACTAAAACAATCATACATACATGATCAAGTTCAGTTGTCAAATTACAAAATAATAAACCTGTCTATGATTTAAATGGTCTGCATACATCACCATTCAAAGTTACTGCACCCAGTGGGAGAAAAAAGAGAGGAAAAATACCATACTAGAAAGATATACACAATAATCCCAACATCATAATTGTAAGGTAGCATCTACCAGCATGATATGTGAGTTAAATGGCTGAGACTGCAGTATTGTTTGCTCTGGGGGAAGTGTTCAAATTCCAAAAAGAAGAAACAAAGCTTTTGAGAGGTGTACACAGAGATTTTTCAGACATCAAAGATGAACTTGAGAGCATTCAAGTCTTCCTCAAAGATGCAGACATAAGGGCTGCGGATGAAGCAGAGACCAATGATGGAATAAGAACTTGGGTAAAGCAGCTGAGAGAAGCATCATTTCGCATTGAAGATGTCATTGACGAATACATTAGGCTGATGCATGGAGTCAAACCTCCGGGATGTGGAGCATTAGTCTGCAAGATTGCAAGCCCAATTAAAACTTTGATTCCCCGTCATCAGATAGCATCCGAGATTCAGGACATGAAGTTGTCAATTCGTGGAATCAAGGAAAGAAGTGAGAGGTATAACTTTCAAATTTCACATGAACAAGGATCATCAAGCAGCAGCAACAATGCTAAAGAGACAGAAAATGGAAGATGGCGTGATCTTCGACTGTCTTCCCTTTTCATTGAAGAAACAGAAGTTGTAGGAATTGAAGGCCCAAAAGAAGAATTGTCTGGTTGGTTATTGGAAGGTATATCTGAGCGCAAAGTGATTTCAGTGGTGGGAATGGGGGGTATAGGAAAAACTACTCTTGCCAAGGTAATTTTTGACAGCCAAAAGGTAACAACAAACTTTGATTGTCGTGCTTGCATCACAGTTTCTCAATCATACACTGTGAGAGGTTTGTTGATAAACATGATGGAGCAATTTTGTCGGGGAACTGAAGACCCTCTTCCACAGATGTTGCAAAAAATGGATGACCAGTCACTGATTATAGAAGTAAGGCAATACCTGCAACGTAAGAGGTATTTGGTATTCTTTGATGATGTTTGGCAAGAAGATTTTTCCGACCAGGTTGAATTTGCCATGCCTAATAACAATAAAGGTAGTAGGATCATAATCACTACTAGAATGATGCATGTTGCAGAATTTTTCAAGAAATCCTTTCTAACTCATATTCACAAACTGCAACTTTTGCCTCCAAACAAAGCATGGGAACTCTTCTGTAAGAAAGTATTTAGATTTGAACCTGGTGGGCATTGTCCACCAGAGCTTGAGGCTGTGTCAAAAGAAATTGTTCAAAAATTCAAGCAGCTACCTCTGGCAATTGTAGCCATTGGTGGTCTACTTTCAACAAAATCTAAAACCATGATTGAATGGCAAAAGGTGAGTGAAAATCTGAGACTGGAATTGGGACGTAATACCCATTTAACCAGTCTAACAAAGATTTTATCTCTCAGTTATGATAGCCTGCCGTACTATTTGAAACCATGCATTTTGTATTTTGGTATATATCCAGAGGATTACTCCATTAATCATAAGAGACTAAC
Organism: Medicago sativa; assembly: GCF_051527215.1. NCBI lineage: Eukaryota > Viridiplantae > Streptophyta > Magnoliopsida > Fabales > Fabaceae > Medicago > Medicago sativa. The sequence continues at coordinate 8,623,039 of NC_140751.1, read as the reverse complement.
TCGGCAATGGATAGCTGAGGGGTTTGTCAAATCTGATGAGAGAAGAACTTTGGAGCAAGTGGCAGAGGAGTACTTGTCAGAATTGATTCACAGAAGTCTGATTCAGGTCTCAAATGTTAGCTTTGAAGGGAAAGTTAAAACATGTCAAGTCCATGATTTATTGCGGGAAGTAATCATTAGAAAAATGAAGAATTTAAGTTTCTGTCATTTTGTGCATGAAGGTGAATCACTTGCAGTTGGAATAACTAGACGCCTATCAATAGCTTCTAATTCCAACAATGCATTGAAGAGAACAAACAATTCACATTTTCGTGCTATTCATGTTTTTGGAAAAGGTGGATTGTTGGAGCCTTTCATTGGTAAATTATGTTCAGAGTCTAGGATTTTGAAGGTGCTTGACATTCAAGGTACGTCGTTGAATTATATCCCTAAAAATTTTGGGAATCTTTTTCACTTAAGGTACTTAAACCTAAGGAATACAAAAGTACAGGTTCTTCCTAAATCTGTTGGTGAACTACAGAACTTAGAGACATTGGACTTAAGAGACACACGTGTTCATGAGATACCAAGTGAAATAAACAAGCTCACAAAGCTACGGCACCTTCTTGCTTTCCATCGTAACTATGATGCAAAGTATTCTGTTTTGGGCTTTACAACTGGCGTGCGGATGGTTAAAGGTATTAAAAACTTGACTTCTCTTCAAAAACTTTGTTATGTGGAGGTAGATCATGGGGGAGTAGATCTTATTGAAGAGATGAAAATGTTAAGGCAGTTAAGGAAGATAGGTTTAAGGCATGTAAGAAGAGAACATGGGAATACCATAAGTGCTGCAGTAGAAGAGATGCAACACCTTGAAGCACTTAATATCACTGCAATAGCAGAGGATGAAATTATCGACTTGAACTTTGTGTCAACCCCACCAAAACTTAGGCGGCTTCAATTGAAAGCTAGACTACAGAAGTTGCCTGATTGGATTTCCAAACTTGAGGGTCTTGTGGAGATAGTGATGGCTTTATCCAAGCTGAAAGATGATCCAATGCAGTCACTGAAAAACTTACCAAATTTACTGAAGCTCAAATTGTGGGACAATGCCTACAATGGTGAAATTTTGCATTTTCAAAATGGAGGATTTCAAAACTTGAAAGAACTGATTCTAAGTCAAGTGAATAGAGTAAATTTGATCCATATAGAGAAAGGAGCTTTGATTTCACTTGAGCATATAAGATTGGAAAAGATCCCTCAACTGAAGGAGATACCCTCTGGCATCAAACACTTGGATAAACTCAAAGTCATTGACTTATCTGATATGTCAGATGAATTTGTTAACAGCATTGAACCAGACAAAGGACACAGCCACTGGATTATCAAGCATGTTCCTCATGTTTTCATTCGTCAATGGTTTGGCCCAAAATTCTATGATTATGAGATTCGCACTATAAACTAACATCTCCCAGGAGTCCTGAGCAATTAAGGTACCTTTCCTCTGATGGCGCAATGCTTCTCTTATTTATCTTTAATATGCTTGACATTTTCACTATTCATTCTCTTGTATATGTTTTTATACACCTTTTCCTTTATCTCTATCTAATTTCATGTCATGTTGACGTTGCTCATCACATCTCTCACTTTCTTTCTCGGTGTATATTTGAGATTTAAAAAAAAAAACGAATAACGTGATAAAGAATCATATAGTATTTCAATCACTCTTTGGATCAATTTTAAAAACATTTTATAATTTGTTTAATTTAGAAATGAAAAATAATTTTTCCCTCCAAAAACCTACTCCCTATCATAGCCTTAGCATATATCCAAACAAAATCTCAGAGAATGACAGAAGAAATCAAATACATATCACTCAGAAAATGACATAGTGAACCAAGTAATAGGGCTCGAGTGGTTACTGAATTCCCCTAAGGACAAATAACTCGGGAGAACCCAAATTCGATCCTAGGTGTAACATTTTTTTTCCAGGATTTACTTACCTATTGGCCGAACTCCAGATTATCAGAGTACCCTTCCCTTACGAACCGGATGGTTAAAAAAAAAAAAAAAAAGAATGATATAGTGAGATTCTGGTTAAATTAGTCTACAGAATCTGACCTGAGTAAGTGGACATATCAATGAAACACCAAATTCATTATTCAAAAACACCATTTTCTGACCTGAGTGTGAATGCATTGTCACACTGAGTAGGCTCATCTTGTGGTAAAACTGGTTGCAAAAGGGAACCTGATCAGTTTTGCCACTTATACGGACAGCCGCATTTGACTTTTTTGAAGGAGGAGGGAAATTAATTAGATAGTTTAATAATTTAAAAAATACGGAAAGTTTCATAATTTTGTGGTGGTATTTTACATAAAATATTCAAATATCACACTTAGGTAATTTGGCTGGTGGCCTAAGGGACATGGAAAGAGTTTTAAAAGGGAGGTACATGATTCAAAATTTCAAATTCTAGAGACTAACATAGCCACTAACTTTATTAGTATTTGTCTATCCGAAAAACAAATATCTTGTGAATGTGGCATCCAGTTTTATAGGGACGCTTCGTTTAACATGATTAATTAAATTGCAACTGTATAAGATAACTGACTTGATTATTTCTTGTGTTAATGTGGACAGAAATTCAGGTTCTCCAAGTTACAGCTCAAAGGTGTCGTATTTTGTTCTTCATTCCTTATATGGTGCTTCAATTCAAAATGAACACATTTTGTCCTCAGCCTGCACAAATCAAGGAAAATGTGGATTCCATTCGCTACGTGACTTTGGCTTTTCTGTTTCATTTGTCATTTGGTGTTTTATAATTTGGTTGTGGAAGCTTTGATTCAAAGCCTTGGAACCAAGACCTATATCTGGACTCCATTCAGACAATCAGACGTCTTTTGTTCGACATTTCGTTACTACTTTTTCCATTTCTGGTGTTTAAGATTGGTGGGAGCTTTCCTTCAACCCTTGTAATAATAATAACCACTTCATATGAATGAATAATTTTATTTTGCTAACCACGATCGATGCTACTATCGTTATGCAGCTGTAAATTTAGATGCATAGTTGATGTAAACTAAATCTGGACAACATGATGCGTCTCAGCCAACCGGTTTCATCCATCCATCCATCATTTCCTCACCAACTTTTTATTTAAAAATTCAAATTCAGACACTTCGCTCTTCTATCGTTTATTTTGCTAACCAGGATCGATGCTACTATCGTTTTGAAGCCAAAAAAAGTCTTATACTGTCTAAACTGGCTGCTCGCACCGGGCCTGATTTCAGTTCTATGTGACTTCCTCGCCAATTATTTATTTAAAAATGCAAAGTCAGACAAATCGCTTTTCGACTACGCATCAGGTTTTATCACTGCATATTTTCTAATAGATCAACTACTCGTGTGGAATTACTTGAAATTCTGCAACAGTTCATGAAAGCACTTACTACCACATTCTCTAAAGATCATATTCATGGTCCATCAACTCACTTATTAGGTGTTGAAATCATTCCTACTTCCACCACACTCTTCTAAACTCAGCATCACTACCATGGATGATTGTAAGCTTCCTCCACCTTTTGGAGGCATTGTGTTGGTGAAGACAATAAGATTGGATTTTGTTTATCTATGTTACATAGAATCATGCTCCATCAACTCCCTTATTGCAACAATTTGAAATATACAAAATAATATATGTTTTTACAAATAACTCCACCATAATAGCACAAACCAGTTACTGAGACTCATTCAGAATATCAGAAATTATACCAACTACTTAGAATAAGTGATTCAACTTCTGTTAGTTAGTTAGCCATGTGTTAGTCAGTTGATTAGCTAGTCAGTCAAATATAACTGATTGTACTTGCTTGTGAGATAAGAATATGTGAAATGGCAATGTAAGTGAAGTTTTATGAGTCGAGAAGCTGGAACTGGAATGGCAAAGTATAAGATAAAACTGACAGTCAGTTTTATCTTTCTGAACCCGAAGTAGATGAACATGAAGCTGAAGACCAAGTTGAAAATACAACGATCACCCTCCACTTTCGTGTCACTTGTTGTGTGCCAAGCTGAAGACCAAGTTACAAATTCCTCTACCTTCAACTCCTCACCCTCCACTTCGACGATCAAACCTTCCAACACTTCAATTCCTTCATCAACTTTGTATCTAAAACCATTCCCAATCCATTCCTTCACCTTCAAATCTAGAAACTACAACTCAAAACGTCTCAATTGGATTCTTAACTTAGTTTTTAAAAACTCACAAATCGAGAATCTCAACTTTCTTACAGTCGTTTCTCGCAATAGCCTACATGTTGAATTGACTCCTCGTGTTTTTACTTGTATGAATCTTCAAGTTCTGCATTTGAAAAAGATAATCGTAAGAGATTTTGATTTTGATTTTCCGGTTCTGAAAACTCTTCGTTGGAATGGTGTTCTTTTCGAAAATCGTAAATGTCTTGTGAAGCTTCTGTTGAGTTGTCCTGTACTTGAAGAATTGCAAGCTTATAATTCACATTTTCTAGAGTATGATGAAGACGAATATGTAGAGGAAAATTTTAAGGCGTTTCCTAATTTGGTGAAATCAAAGTTTTTTGATTATTTTGTTCCAATTACTTTCATTTCTGAGGTTCAGATTCTGCGTCTAAAAGTGATATGAATATATATATCTGATGTTTATACATTTTGTTTCTACATTTCTAATGTTGTGCCTTGTGTAACTCATGCAGGATATGGGGTGGACCTCTCGCACAAAGCTTCCCTTGTTTCATTGTCTCACCTGCATCATGGTTATCTTTACAGATGTATTTTTGGAGGAGAATTTGACGTGGTTGTTAGAATTGCTCGAACATTGCCCGAAACTCCAAAATTTTATCATTCAAGTTTAGTTTTTTGTTTAGGTTGTTAGAATAAAATGTTAATGAAATTATCTTCATCCACAATGGCCTCTACAACATGTAAACTTTTATTTTATTGATTTCTAAATATGTAATAGTAGGATTTGATGATTTGAAAGACATGAACTTTGTTTCATTTTTGTCCTTTATGACAAAGTTTTGCAAATATACATTCTAGATCCTCTCTACTTTCTTTAAATTATTATCTTAGTGATGATAGTTTTCTATTTGAGTTAAGGATTGCTTTTTATTTTTATAGATTTGTCACATAGAAACACGTTTTTTCTTTTAAGGTTCAGATTGTTATCTATCTATCTATTTCAATCAAATATGACAAAAAAGTCAACTTAATATTGCATAATGGATATCATAATTTGCAACTACATGGACTACAGTAGTAGAATCTAGATTGACATCATGTTATCAATGGAAAAACAGGTAGTGTGGTCTTAGTTCGTGTTCCAATATGGTAGCTTTTAGAATTTAATCCCTTCTCAAAATTTTGGTCAGGAGGATATTTCATGTTTTGGTTTATGTCTGAGTTTGTAGTTTTGCATGCTGCAAATTTTTGCTCTCCTTTGCGCTGATCGTTAAGGTTAGGATTGCAGAAATTTATAAACCTGAAGAGTGAAGACCAGTTGTTAAAAAGTAGCAACCAAGAAATTACTTTTACCAAACAATATTGTAGTTTGTTCTAAATGAAATTTATCTTTGTATTATTATCTTATCAGTTTTTTCTGATTGCTTTTTTGTTAGCCAACATCGTATACCTTCGCTCTGTGTAAAAAATCTAATCCATGTAATTGAAGTTCTCCTTCTGTACTGTGTGGTGTAATCCAGTTGATTCTGTGAATGAATGGAATGGCCTTTGGTTTGCCTGCATAATCGTTTGATTGGGGTACTTCGTATCTTAACTGATTAGATTTGTAACTTCTGTTGTGATCTGCTAAACTCATTCTTCTATGTTGCTGAGTTGTGCTCATCCATGTAATTTTGGACCTGAAAATTGGGTTGGTTATTATATTCTTTTTGGTGTTTGGGGTATTATCCATTATTCTTTTTTGTTTGGAAGTTTTGCACACAATGCTTCATGCAAGAAATCTTTTCATGATGAAAAATATGGTAATCTTTAGGGTTTAGGGTGATTTCTGTTTTAATGTTAGTTATAGGGAAAAAAACGGTGCTAAATTACAATGAAGAACCACTGGCAATCATTTTGTCAAAAGTTTGGCAACTGATGCTTATGGATCAATCCTTTTAACAATTCTTGAAATTGGTGCTACAATGACAATCATGGTATTTTCAAAAACCACAATCATAACAATTTACATACGCCCTCTGTCCCAAAGTTCAAAAATAAGTGACCATTTCACATAGATTAATAAAAGATGATAAGCGAAAGAAAGATAATACTGAAATGACCAAATTATCTTTATTAACCATTGATGTATGTTATTTATCATAAATGCTAAGTGAGAGAATAATAAATTGAGAATGATGCACGGTATTCCCTCCATTCCAAAACAAGTGTCGTTTAAAAGAAGTTTGTCTCAAAACAAACGTTGTTTCACTTTTTCAATGCAACATCTATAGTCTAACACGCCTACCTACCCTTGACAAGGTTATTTAGAAGCTTATATTCGCTAGTTATTATGAAAAAAATAAAAAATGGTCTTGAACCAGACATGCTCGGTTGCTTTGCTTGCAAGAAATTAATAATCAATAAATTATCACTCAATTCGAAAGTTGGTAGAAAACCACTATGGATGACCTCTCCCTTGTAAGATTATAAAAATTAATAATTAATTGTAAGACAGATGAGTGCTGGTCAAAGCCATATTTCTTAAGCATGTTTAGTTGCATCACAGTTGACTAAAACATTCAAAGTTTCTGTACACCAAATTAATAAATCTAAGCACGTTACATCACATTACTATAGACTATTAACAAAAATAATATTGTCATTCCTTTTCCTTTGACTTTTAAGGCTTAGTTTTCCCTACCACCATTCAAAGTTGCTGTACCCAGAGAAAAATAAAAAAGAGAGGAAAAATACCACACTAGAATGATATGAGAGTTAAATGGCAGAGACTGCAGTATTGTTTACTCTCGGGGAAGTGTTCCAATTCCTAAAAGAAGAAACAACACTTCTGAGAGGTGTACATGCAGAATTTTCAGACATAAAAGATGAACTTGAGAGCATTCAAGTCTTCCTCAAAGATGCAGACAGAAGGGCTGCGGATGAAGCAGACACCAACGATGGAATAAGAACTTGGGTGAAGCAGCTGAGAGAAGCATCATTTCGCATTGAAGATGTCATTGATGAATATCTTCGTTTGATCCATAGGGCCAATCCTCCTGGATGCAGATCTTTATGCATGACTCCAAGATTAATCAAAACTTTGACTTCCCGTCATAAAATTGCATCAGAGATTCGGGATATTAAGTTGTCAATTTTTGGAATCAAGGAAAGAAGTCAGAGGTATAGCTTTCAAATTTCACATGAACAAGGATCCTCAAGCAGCAGCAACTGCAGTCCTGGAGAGGCAGAAAATGGAAGATGGCATGACCCTCGGCTGTCTTCCCTTTTCATTGAAGAAACAGAAATTGTAGGATTTGAATGCCCAAAAGAAGAACTATTTGGTTGGTTATTGGAGGGTGAAGCTGTGCGCACAGTGATATCAGTGGTAGGAATGGGGGGTCTAGGAAAAACCACTCTTGCCAAGCTAGTTTTTGAAAGCCAAAAGACATCAGCACACTTTGATTGTCGTGCTTGCGTCACAGTTTCTCAATCATACACTGTGAGAGGTTTGTTGATAAACATGATGGAGCAATTTTGTCGGGGAACTGAAGACCCTCTTCCACAAATGTTGCACAAAATGGATGACCAGTCACTGATTGAAGAAGTGAGGCAATACCTCCAACATAAGAGGTACTTGATATTCTTTGATGATGTTTGGCAAGAAGATTTTTCCGACCAGGTTGAATTTGCCATGCCTAAAAACAATAAAGGTAGTAGGATCATAATCACTACTAGAATGATGCATGTTGCAGAATTTTTCAAGAAATCCTTTTTAACTCATATTCACAACCTGCAACTTTTGCCTCCAAACAAAGCATGGGAACTCTTTTGTAAGAAAGTATTTAGATTTGAACTTGGCGGGTATTGTCCACCAGAGCTTGAGGCTGTGTCAAAAGAAATTGTTCTAAAATGCAAGCAGCTACCACTGGCAATTGTAGCCATTGGTGGTCTACTTTCAACAAAATCTAAAACCATGATTGAATGGCAAAACGTGAGTGAAAATCTGAGACTGGAATTGGGACGTAATGCCCACTTAACCAGTCTAACAAAGATTTTATCTCTCAGTTATGATAGCCTGCCGTACTATTTGAAACCATGCATTTTGTATTTTGGTATATATCCAGAGGATTACTCCATTAATCATAAGAGACTAACTCGGCAATGGATAGCTGAGGGGTTTGTCAAATCTGATGAGAGAAGAACTTTGGAGCAAGTGGCAGAGGAATACTTGTCAGAATTGATTCACAGAAGTATGATTCTGGTCTCAAATGTTGGCTTTGAAGGGAAAGTTAAAACATGTCAAGTCCATGATTTATTGCGGGAAGTGATCATTAGAAAAATGAAGAATTTAAGTTTCTGTCATTTTGTGCATGAAGGTGAATCAGTTGCAGTTGGAATAACTAGACGCTTATCAGTTGCTTCTAATTCCAAAAATACGTTGAAGAGAACAAACAATTCTCATTTTCGTGCTATTCATGTTTTTGGAGAAGGTGGATTGCTGGAGCCTTTCATTGGTAAATTATGTTCAGAGTCTAGGATTTTGAGGGTACTTGACATTCAAGGTACATCTTTCAATTATATTCCTAATAATTTTGGGAATCTTTTTCACTTAAGGTACTTAAACCTAAGGAATACAAAAGTACAGGTTCTTCCTAATTCTATTGGTGAACTACTGAACTTAGAGACATTGGATTTAAGAGAAACACTTGTGTATGAGATACCAAGTGAAATAAACAAGCTGGCAAAGTTACGACATCTGCTTGCTTTCCATCGTAACTATGATGCAAAGTATTCTGTTTTGGGCTTTACAACTGGCGTGCGGATGGTTAAAGGTATAGGTATTAAAAACTTGACTTCTCTTCAAAAACTTTGTTATGTGGAGGTAGATTGTGGGGGAGTAGATCTTATTGAAGAGATGAAAATGTTAAGGCAGTTAAGGAAGTTAGGTTTAAGGCATGTAAGAAGAGAACATGGAAATGCTATAAGTGCTGCAGTAGAAAAGATGCAACACCTTGAATCACTTAATATCACTGCAATAGAAGAGGATGAAATTATTGACTTGAACTTTGTTTCAACCCCACGAAAACTTAGGCGGCTTCATTTGAAAGCTAGACTACAGAAGTTGCCTGATTGGATTTCCAAACTTGAGGGTCTTGTTGAGATAAAGCTGGCATTATCCAAGCTTAAAGATGATCCAATGCAGTCACTGAAAAACTTGCCAAATTTACTGAAGCTCTCTGTGTGGGACAATGCCTACGATGGTGAAATTTTGCATTTTCAAAATGGAGGATTTCAAAAATTGAAAGAACTGATTCTCAGTCACTTGAATAGAGTAAGTTTGATCCTTATAGAGAAAGGAGCTTTGATTTCTCTTGAGCGTCTAAGATTGGAAAGGATCACCCAACTGAAGGAGGTACCCTCTGGCATCAAACACTTGGATAAACTCAAAGTCATTGACTTAGTTGATATGCCAGATGAATTTGTTAAGAGCATTGATCCAGACGAAGGACAATACTATTCGATTATCAAGCATGTTCCTATTGTGTTCATTCGTAAATGGATTGGCCCAAAGTACTATGATTATGAGATTCTCACTATTAACTCATCCTCCACGGAGTCATGAGCAATTGAGAATGCTATGGTATCTAGCAAGCTTCAATCAAATAAGAAGGTACCTTTCCTCTGATCAACCAAATGCTTCTCTTATTTGTCTTTAATATGCCTGGCCTTTATCTCTATCTAATTTCATGTCACGTTGACGTTGCTCATCACATCTCTCACTTTCTTTCTTGATGTATATTTGAATCATAATATTTCAATCACACTTTCGATCAATTTTAAAAACATTGTATTACTTTTTTAATTTAGAAATGAAAAACATGTTTTTCCCTCCGTTTCCCTCCAAAACATTACTCCCTATGATAGCCTTAGTATATTTCCAAACAAAATCTCAGAATGACAAAAGAAAACAAATACATATTACTCACTATCTAAGAGAATGGCATAGTGAACCAAGTAATAGGGCTCAACTGATTACTGAACCCCTAAGGACAAATGGTTCGGGAGAACCTAAGTTCGATTCTTAACTGAAACAATTTTTTGCCAGGTTTTACTTATCTACTGGCCGAACTCCGGATTATTTGGGTACCCTTCCCTTAGAACCAGATGGTTAACAAAAAAAGGAGAGTGACATAGTGAGATGCTGTTTAAATTAGTCTACAAGATCTGTTTCTGATACTCTTCCATAAATTATAGTACTTAGATCAGAGATTTCAAATCTTTCAACCTAAACTACGCAAAGCACAAATAGTAAATATACTAAAATTGGAGTGATGGAAAAAGTATGTGTGTGTGTGTGTGTGTGTGTGATTTAATAGGAGAGTAATTGGACATGAATGAAACACCAAATTCATTATTCAACCAGACCTCACCATTTTCTGGCCTGAGTGTGAATGCATTGTAACACTGAGTAGGCAAAAGGGAACCTGATGAGTTTTGCCAATTATAACGAGCGGCGATTGACAGTTTAATAATTTAAAAAATACTGAAAGTTTCATAATTAGGTAATTGGGCTGGTGACCTAAGGGACATGGAAAGAGTTTTAAAAGGGAGGAACATGATTCAAATTCTAGAGACTAACATAGCCACTAACTTTATTAACATTTGTCTATCCGAAAAACAAATATCTTGTGAAATAACTTAACATACTTTTCATGAATGATGCTGGTTATAACTTTTATTGTACTTTTATTGATTTAAACTTTGATGTGCTATCATATCATATAAAGCAATTTCGCACTGACATCCAGTTTTATAGGGACGCTTCATTTAACATGATTAATTAAATTGCAACTGTATAAGATAACTGACTAGATTATTTCTTGTGTTAATGTGGACAGAAATTCGGGTTCTCCATGATACAGCTCAAAGGTGTCATATTTTGTTCTTCATTCCTTATATGGTGCTTCATTTCGAAATAACACATTTTCTCCTCATCCTGCACAAATCAAGGAAAATGTGGATTCCATTCGCTACGTGACTTTGGCTTTTCTGTTTTATTTGTCATTTGGTGTTTTATAATTTGGTTGTGGAAGCTTTCATTCAAAACCTTGTAACCAAGAACTATATCTGGACTCCATTCAGACAAGCAGACGTCTTTTGACATTACTTTCCTACTTTTTCCATTTCTAGAGTTTAAGATTGGTGGGACCTTTCCTTCAACCCTTGTAATAATAATAATCAAAACCACTTCATTTGAATGAATACTTTTATTTTGCTAACCAAGATCGATGCTACTACAAATATGTAGCTGTAAATTTAAATGCCTAGTTGATTTAAAGTAAATCTGGACGACATGTATGCGTCTCAGCCAACCGGTTTTATCCATCCATCATTTCCTCACCAACTATTTATTTAAAAATTCAAATTCAGAAACTTCGCTCTGCTATCGTTTATTTTGCTAACCAAGATCGATGCTACTATCGTTTTGAAGCCAAAAAAAGTCTTATACTGTCTAAACTGGTTGCCTGCACCGGGCCTGATTTCAGCTCTGTGACTTCCTCGCCAACTATTTATTTAAAAATTCAAAGTCAGACACTTCGCCTTCAACTACGCATCAAGTTTTATCATTGGATATTTTCTAATAGATCAGCTGCTCATGTGGAATGACTCGAAATTCTGCAACAGTTCATGAAATCACTTACTGTCACATTCTCTAAAGGATCACGGTCCATCAAATCACTTATAAGATGTTGAAATCGTTCCTACTTCCTCCGCACTCTTCTAAACTCAGCATCAATACCATGGTGGATTCTAAGCTTCCTCTACCTATCGGAGGCATTGTGTTGGTTAATAAAATAAGATTGGATTTTGTTTATCTATTAACTTCCAGGCAGCCGTTATATTATACCTCTTTCGAAAGGGAAAAACAAGAGATAGGAAGATGGGAGAGGAGTTCCATCGATGACAACAGTAACATTGAATGTCGCATTTTGTCGTTTAAGCAACAAATTGGGAGGAATACTTTTAAGAAAAAAGAGGAACATATGGAAGGATAATAAGCAACAAATTTCTTCTAACTGCAACATTGATAGCAAAAATACAATACTAACAACAAAATCTATAATCTATCTTTCTTTTAACTAGCATCCAAAATGTATCAATTTCTTCCTTTGTGATTGAATCATAATATTTCAATCACACTTTCGATCAATTTTAAAAACATTGTATTACTTTTTTAATTTAGAAATGAAAAACATGTTTTTCCCTCCGTTTCCCTCCAAAACATTACTCCCTATGATAGCCTTAGTATATTTCCAAACAAAATCTCAGAATGACAAAAGAAAACAAATACATATTACTCACTATCTAAGAGAATGGCATAGTGAACCAAGTAATAGGGCTCAACTGATTACTGAACCCCTAAGGACAAATGGTTCGGGAGAACCTAAGTTCGATTCTTAACTGAAACAATTTTTTGCCAGGTTTTACTTATCTACTGGCCGAACTCCGGATTATTTGGGTACCCTTCCCTTAGAACCAGATGGTTAACAAAAAAAGGAGAGTGACATAGTGAGATGCTGTTTAAATTAGTCTACAAGATCTGTTTCTGATACTCTTCCATAAATTATAGTACTTAGATCAGAGATTTCAAATCTTTCAACCTAAACTACGCAAAGCACAAATAGTAAATATACTAAAATTGGAGTGATGGAAAAAGTATGTGTGTGTGTGTGTGTGTGTGTGATTTAATAGGAGAGTAATTGGACATGAATGAAACACCAAATTCATTATTCAACCAGACCTCACCATTTTCTGGCCTGAGTGTGAATGCATTGTAACACTGAGTAGGCAAAAGGGAACCTGATGAGTTTTGCCAATTATAACGAGCGGCGATTGACAGTTTAATAATTTAAAAAATACTGAAAGTTTCATAATTAGGTAATTGGGCTGGTGACCTAAGGGACATGGAAAGAGTTTTAAAAGGGAGGAACATGATTCAAATTCTAGAGACTAACATAGCCACTAACTTTATTAACATTTGTCTATCCGAAAAACAAATATCTTGTGAAATAACTTAACATACTTTTCATGAATGATGCTGGTTATAACTTTTATTGTACTTTTATTGATTTAAACTTTGATGTGCTATCATATCATATAAAGCAATTTCGCACTGACATCCAGTTTTATAGGGACGCTTCATTTAACATGATTAATTAAATTGCAACTGTATAAGATAACTGACTAGATTATTTCTTGTGTTAATGTGGACAGAAATTCGGGTTCTCCATGATACAGCTCAAAGGTGTCATATTTTGTTCTTCATTCCTTATATGGTGCTTCATTTCGAAATAACACATTTTCTCCTCATCCTGCACAAATCAAGGAAAATGTGGATTCCATTCGCTACGTGACTTTGGCTTTTCTGTTTTATTTGTCATTTGGTGTTTTATAATTTGGTTGTGGAAGCTTTCATTCAAAACCTTGTAACCAAGAACTATATCTGGACTCCATTCAGACAAGCAGACGTCTTTTGACATTACTTTCCTACTTTTTCCATTTCTAGAGTTTAAGATTGGTGGGACCTTTCCTTCAACCCTTGTAATAATAATAATCAAAACCACTTCATTTGAATGAATACTTTTATTTTGCTAACCAAGATCGATGCTACTACAAATATGTAGCTGTAAATTTAAATGCCTAGTTGATTTAAAGTAAATCTGGACGACATGTATGCGTCTCAGCCAACCGGTTTTATCCATCCATCATTTCCTCACCAACTATTTATTTAAAAATTCAAATTCAGAAACTTCGCTCTGCTATCGTTTATTTTGCTAACCAAGATCGATGCTACTATCGTTTTGAAGCCAAAAAAAGTCTTATACTGTCTAAACTGGTTGCCTGCACCGGGCCTGATTTCAGCTCTGTGACTTCCTCGCCAACTATTTATTTAAAAATTCAAAGTCAGACACTTCGCCTTCAACTACGCATCAAGTTTTATCATTGGATATTTTCTAATAGATCAGCTGCTCATGTGGAATGACTCGAAATTCTGCAACAGTTCATGAAATCACTTACTGTCACATTCTCTAAAGGATCACGGTCCATCAAATCACTTATAAGATGTTGAAATCGTTCCTACTTCCTCCGCACTCTTCTAAACTCAGCATCAATACCATGGTGGATTCTAAGCTTCCTCTACCTATCGGAGGCATTGTGTTGGTTAATAAAATAAGATTGGATTTTGTTTATCTATTAACTTCCAGGCAGCCGTTATATTATACCTCTTTCGAAAGGGAAAAACAAGAGATAGGAAGATGGGAGAGGAGTTCCATCGATGACAACAGTAACATTGAATGTCGCATTTTGTCGTTTAAGCAACAAATTGGGAGGAATACTTTTAAGAAAAAAGAGGAACATATGGAAGGATAATAAGCAACAAATTTCTTCTAACTGCAACATTGATAGCAAAAATACAATACTAACAACAAAATCTATAATCTATCTTTCTTTTAACTAGCATCCAAAATGTATCATGAAAAAATAAATCAACATTAAAAAAACATAATGATTATTGATTATGAGTTACGCACTTTAGCGCAGTAGAAAAAGTAGATAGACGGGCAACACAACAGGAGAAACCTTAGCACCATCAAAATCAACCATATACGTTTCAAATCTAGATTACTCCTTAACTAACTAACTCCGATCTCCACACTCTCTTTTCCACCTTCGGCCGTATAGCGCGTGTGACTGTTTTAAAAGACCGTCACACGCGCTTAAGCCGAGGTGTTGCTTTTATTCAATTTGTATCCCGTCACGACGCGCAACGCGCCGTGACTGAGACGAATAAGAAGATTTTGAATGGTAGGACTTTGAGTGCTTCTATTGCTGCTGATAATGGACGTGCTCCCGAGTTTATAAAGAAGCGGGTTTATAATACTGAGACTGGTTTGTGTTTTGAGTGTGGTGGGAGTGGGCATTTGTCTTATGAGTGTCCTATGACACTCATAAGACACACTTTTGTAAAGACACACTTGTCTTATGAGTGTCTTATGAGTGTCCTACCAAAATAAAATGTGTTTGTCTTTAATAGAAGCAAAATTCTGCTATTTTCTGCAATAAACATTCCCTGGTTTGTGCCAAACTATTCAACATTGACTGCAAATGCTACGTGACATAATGTTGAGTCCACCATCAATCCATGTTAAGGACCCAGATAGGATCTCAGTAGTGTTTTTTTAGGTAAACCAATATGTGAGGTGAGGTGAAGTATAGCATTAGCTATCATTGGATAAATATTTGATAAGGTTTTGAACTTGATGGTTTGTGAAGCCTTTCAAGTTTATCAATTTTAATTTTGTTCTCTGAGTTTTCCTCTGCTGTAAGGAGTTCATCTTTATTTTCAATCAAATCCAAGTTCCTATCAAAATATTAAACATTTGATGTATGCAATAGAATTGTTCAGTAGCATCAACTAAATAACTTGATCATGGAAACAATTTCGCTACTGAATAGGATTTGAAGTATGTAGGTATGAAATGTTGTTGCATAATGCTGGAGGGTGTTTTGACTGGTGAATTGAGATTGATGTGGGATAAAAGAGGGTCTTTGTAAAATTTACTTGCTGGAGTAAAGGTGTTATGCTGTCAGTTTGAAAGAAAAAAAACTTTGCATCTTAGCTATAATCATTTGATTGGGTACTTTGTATCATAGCTGATTAGGTTTGTAACTTCTGTTGTGATCTTCTGAACTAGTTCTTCTACGTTGCTGAGTTGTGCTCATCCATTTAATTTTGGACCTGAAAATTGTGTTGGTATACTATTATGTTCTTTTTGGTGTTTGGGGTATTATCCATTATTCTGTTGTGTATCCTACTTTTTGTGTTGAAGTTTTGCACACAATGCTTCATACATGGAATGGTGATTTCTGTTTTAATGTTAGTTATAGGGAAAAAAAACGGTGCTAAATCACAATGAAGAACCAATGGCAAGCAATCATTTTGTCAAAAGTCTGGCAACTGATGCTTACGAATCAATCCTTTTAACAATTCTCGAAATTGGCGCTACAATGACAATCATGTACTTCATTGATGTTGGTGTTGTGAAAGTGACTCAAAATTGGAGTTTGGAGGCCAAAAATTGATGTTTGCTGAAAGTACAAATCGGGGCCCGAATGGTAAAAATCGGGGCCCGATTTTGCGTGCTGTTATTTTTCAGAAACGTATTTTTTGGGCCAGATTTGGTACAATTTTATGGGAGTTTCTTTTACTATAAATATAGGCATTGTATCAGTGTAAACCTTGAGATAGAGGGGGCTGAAACAAGGGTTTAGAAAGGCAACAACAAAACTAGGGTTTGTATAGAGTTTGTCTCTTTGGAACAAACACTAGGTTTTGAGGGTTGATTCACCTTGGGAAACACTATTAGGATTGAGTCTCTTGGTTACGGGAAGAGGCTGGGATTTGGGTAGAATTAGGCGGGAGACTTATTCTTGTAATCCATCTCTTTTGTAACGTTACTCATCATATAGTGGAACGGAGGGCTGCTCTCTCCCCCAGACTAGGTCAATTTGGACCGAACTGGGTAAACAGATTCTTTGTGTTCTCTCTTCTTCTTTTCTCTTGCTGTGTTGTTTTCTACTTTTGGCTTGTGATTATAACTGTTCTATTCACTTTGATTATTGGTTGCTTTATTATCCCTTGCTCCACACATCAAGTTGTTATTGGTGTGAGTTTTCTCATCGAATCCGCAACAATTGGCGCCCACCGTGGGGCAAGGGTCAAAAGGATAATCTAGTACATGGGTTCGAAGTGGGATATTGAGAAGTTTACCGGAGATAACGATTTTGGGTTATGGAAGGTAAAGATGGAAGCGGTGTTAATACAGCAAAAGTGTGAGAAAGCTTTGAAGGGTGAAGGTTCGTTACCGGTCACCATGTCACGTGCGGAGAAGACCGAGATGGTGGACAAGGCCAGGAGTGCCATTGTCTTGTGCCTCGGAGATAAAGTTTTGAGAGAAGTAGCAAAGGAACCAACCGCGGCATCAATGTGGGCAAAGTTGGAATCTTTGTATATGACAAAGTCTTTGGCTCATCGGCAATTCCTAAAGCAACAACTCTACTCATTCAAGATGGTGGAGTCAAAGGCCATCATGGAGCAACTTACGGAGTTCAACAAAATCCTTGATGACTTGGAGAATATTGAGGTGCAACTTGAGGATCAAGATAAAGCTATACTCTTGTTGTGTGCTCTACCGAAATCTTATGAATCGTTCAAAGATACCATGCTCTATGGCAAAGAAGGCACTGTTACCTTGGAAGAAGTTCAATCGGCTTTGAGAACCAAGGAGTTGACCAAGTCCAAGGACTTGAGAGTTCATGAAAACGGTGAAGGCCTAAGTGTCACAAGAGGGAATGGTGGAGGTAGAGGTAACCGGAGAAAGAGTGGTAAAAAGTCAAAATCTGAATGCTTTAACTGTCACAAGATGGGTCACTTCATGAAGGATTGTCCGGAGATTAATGGTAACTCCACACAAATTGTCACTGAGGGTTATGAGGATGCAGGTGCTCTGATGGTGTGGTGTTGTTTGGAGGATGAAGGTGATGTTGGTCACCTTGGGATTGATGCCTAGTGGAGCGGTGTTCGTCTGGAGAGACGTTAAACACTCAACATCAGCCTGGAGAGGCGGTGGTAAGAATACTCATGATCAGTCTGGAGAGGCGGAGGCAACAATACTCATGATCTACCTGTTGAGGTGGAGTTTCAAGGTTGAAGACATAGTGGGATGTACGCATTTGCTAGTTGAGGTAGAGTACGCTCAGCTTGAGGTGGAGTTGAACACACCGGTAATGGTACGACTATGGAGAACCTTGGGTGCTATAGGGATAGCACAGCTTGCGGGATTACTCTAAAAGAAGGCCAAGGGTGATTGGATGCAAGGAGACCTTCAAGGAAGCGGGAGATGTCCTGTGTTGAAGATGTCATGGTGAATGCTTGTGGGACTACCTAAAATACCTAGCGTAGTTAGACTGCAAGGACCTTCGAGAAGGCGGAAGACATTCCGAGGGCTGAAGGGATGGGAGGTGTATACTTGTGGATTACTCTAAAAGCCAAGGGTGATTGGGAACAAGTAGATCTTCAAGGAAGCGGGAGATGTCTCGTATTGAAGAGGTATGGTAAAGGCTTGTGGAACTACCTAAAATTCCTGGCGTAGTTGGACTGCAAGTACCTTCGAGAAGGCGGAAGACATTCCGATGGCTGAAGGGATTAGGGTGTAAACTTGTGGAGCTACTTGGTGTAGTGGGAAGCAAGGGAAAGAGCAGCAAGGTGTTGATGTTAAATGGGCATCATCACTAATTTGGAGTCAAGGTGGAGATTGTTGTGAAAGTGACTCAAAATTGGAGTTTGGAGGCCAAAAATTGATGTTTGCTGAAAGTAAAAATCGGGGCCCGAATGGTAAAAATCGGGGCCCGATTTTGCGTGCTGTTATTTTTCAGAAACGTATTTTTTGGGCCAGATTTGGTACAATTTTATGGGAGTTTCTTTTACTATAAATATAGGCATTGTATCAGTGTAAACCTTGAGATAGAGGGGGCTGAAACAAGGGTTTAGAAAGGCAACAACAAAACTAGGGTTTGTATAGAGTTTGTCTCTTTGGAACAAACACTAGGTTTTGAGGGTTGATTCACCTTGGGAAACACTATTAGGATTGAGTCTCTTGGTTACGGGAAGAGGCTGGGATTTGGGTAGAATTAGGCGGGAGACTTATTCTTGTAATCCATCTCTTTTGTAACGTTACTCATCATATAGTGGAACGGAGGGCTGCTCTCTCCCCCAGACTAGGTCAATTTGGACCGAACTGGGTAAACAGATTCTTTGTGTTCTCTCTTCTTCTTTTCTCTTGCTGTGTTGTTTTCTACTTTTGGCTTGTGATTATAACTGTTCTATTCACTTTGATTATTGGTTACTTTATTATCCCTTGCTCCACACATCAAGTTGTTATTGGTGTGAGTTTTCTCATCGAATCCGCAACAGTTGGTAATAAGGTATTTTCAAAAACCACAATCATAACAATTTACACATGCCCTCCGTCCCGAAGTTTTAAAATAAGCGATCATTTCACATAGATTAAGAAAATATGATAAATGAAAGAGACATAGATTAAGAAAATATGATAAATGAAAGAGATAATAGTGAATTTACCGTATTATCTTTATGAACCATTAATGTACGCTATTTATTTATTTATTTATTTTTTTGACTTTCACACCGGTTTCCAACCCACCAAAGGTGGGTGACTGGCCAAGCGTTGTTCCCCATGGGAATCGAACCCGGTATTCCCCGGGTACGTCCTTGGAAGGAGCTCCTTGCCACTAGAGCCCAAACAACTTGGTTATTAATGTACGCTATTTATCACAAATGCAAAGCGAGAGAATAATAAATTGAGAGTGATGCACAATATTCCCTCTATTCCAAAATAAATGTCACTTTAGCAAAAGAAATTTGTCTCAAAATAAGCGTTTCATTTTTTCAATTCACTAGTTATTTTTAACAAAATAAAATATGGTCTTGATCCAGACATGCTCGATTGCTCTGCTTGCAAGAAATTAGTAATCAATAAATTATCACTCAATTTGCAAGTTGGTAGAAGACCAATCTGGATGACTGCTCCCTTGCAAGTTGGTTATAAACACAAATAACTACTGTTTCGTGTAAGATTATAAAAATTAATAATTAATTGTAAGACAGATGAGTACTGTTCAAAACCATATTTCTTAAACATGTTTAGCTTCAATGGGGTATCAATTACATGATCAAGTTCAGTTGTCAAATTAAAAAATAATAAACCTTTGTCTATGATTTACATGGTCTGCATGCATCACCAAATTGATAAAACTAAGCACGTTACATCACCAAATAATGCCACTGCTTTTCCTTTGACTTTTGAAGCTTAGTTTTCCTTGGCACCATTCAAATAATCCCAACATCATAATTGTAAGGTTTCATCTAGCAGCATGATATGTGAGTTAAATGGCTGAGACTGCAGTATTGTTTGCCCTGGGGGAAGTGTTCCGATTCCTAAAAGAAGAAAGAAATCTTGTGAGAGGTGTACACAGAGATTTTTCAGACATCAAAGATGAACTTGAGAGCATTCAAGTCTTCCTCAAAGATGCAGACAGAAGGGCTGCTGATGAAGCAGAGACCAATGATGGAATAAGAACTTGGGTGAAGCAGCTGAGAGAAGCATCATTTCGCATTGAAGATGTCATTGACGAATACCTTAGGCTGATGCATGGAGTCAAACCTCCGGGATGTGGAGCATTAGTCTGCAAGATTGCAAGCCCAATTAAAACTTTGATTCCCCGTCATCAGATAGCATCCGAGATTCAGGATATTAAGTTGTCAATTCGTGGAATCAAGGAAAGAAGTGAGAGGTATAACTTTCAAATTTCACATGCACAAGGATCATCAAGCAGCAGCAACAGCGCTAAAGAGACAGAAAATGGAAGATGGCGTGATCTTCGACTGTCTTCCCTTTTCATTGAAGAAACAGAAGTTGTAGGAATTGAAGGCCCTAAAGAAGAATTGTCTGGTTGGTTATTGGAAGGTATATCTGAGCGCAAAGTGATTTCAGTGGTGGGAATGGGGGGTATAGGAAAAACTACTCTTGCCAAGCTAATTTTTGACAGCCAAAAGGTAACAACAAACTTTGATTGTCGTGCTTGCATCACAGTTTCTCAATCATACACTGTGAGAGGTTTGTTGATAAACATGATGGAGCAATTTTGTCGGGGAACTGAAGATCCTCTTCCATAGATGTTGCACAAAATGGATGACAAGTCACTGATTGTAGAAGTGAGGCAATACCTCCAACATAAGAGGTATTTGATATTCTTTGATGATGTTTGGCAAGAAGATTTTTCCGACCAGGTTGAATTTGCCATGCCTAATAACAATAAAGGTAGTAGGATCATAATCACTACTAGAATGATGCATGTTGCAGAATTTTTCAAGAAATCCTTTCCAACTCATATTCACAACCTGCAACTTTTGCCTCCAAACAAAGCATGGGAACTCTTCTGTAAGAAAGTATTTAGATTTGAACTTGGTGGGCATTGTCCACCAGAGCTTGAGGCTGTGTCAAAAGAAATTGTTCTAAAATGCAAGCAGCTACCTCTGGCAATTGTAGCCATTGGTGGTCTACTTTCAACAAAATCAAAAACCATGGTTGAATGGCAAAACGTGAGTGAAAATCTGAGACTGGAATTGGGACGTAATGCCCATTTAACGAGTCTAACAAAGATTTTGTCTCTCAGTTATGATAGCCTGCCGTACTATTTAAAACCATGCATTTTGTATTTTGGTATATATCCAGAGGATTACTCCATTAATCATAAGAGACTAACTTGTCAGTGGATAGCTGAGGGGTTTGTCAAATCTGACGAGAGAAGAACTTTGGAGCAAGTGGCAGAGGAATACTTGTCAGAATTAATTCACAGAAGTCTGATTCAGGTCTCAAATGTTGGCTTTGAAGGGAAAGTTAAAACATGTCAAGTCCATGATTTATTGCGGCAAGTGATCATTAGAAAAATGAAGAATTTAAATTTCAGTCATTTTGTGCATGAAGGTGAGTCAGTTGCAGTTGAAATAACTAGACACCTATCAATAGCTTCTAATTCCCACAATGCGTTGAAGAGAACAAACACTTCTTATCTTCATGCTATTCATGTTTTTGGAAAAGGTGGATTGTTGGAGTCTTTCATTGGTAAATTATGTTCACAATCTAGGGTTTTGAAGGTACTTGACATGGAAGGCACGTCATTGAATCAGATTCCTAATAATTTTGGGAATCTTTTTCACTTAAGGTACTTAAACCTAAGGAATACAAAAGTACAGTTTCTTCCAAAATCTGTTGGTGAACTACAAAACTTAGAGACATTGGACTTAAGAGACACACGTGTTCATGAGTTGCCAAGTGAAATAAACAAGCTCACAAAGCTACGGCACCTTCTTACGTTCCCAACTATGATGCAAAGCATACTGTTTTGGGCTTTACAACTGGCGTGCGGATGGTTAAAGGTATTAAAAACTTGACTTCCCTTCAAAAAATTTGTTATGTGGAGGTAGATCATGGGGGAGGTAGAACATGGGAATGCCATAAGTGCAGCAGTAGAAGAGATGCAACACCTTGAATCACTTAATATCACTGCAATAGAAGAGGATGAAATTATTGACTTAAACTTTGTGTCAACCCCACCAAAACTTAGGCGGCTTCATTTGAAAGCTAGACTACATAAGTTGCCTGATTGGATTTCCAAACTTGAGGGTCTTGTTGAGATAATGATGGCTTTATCCAAGCTGAAAGATGATCCAATGAAGTCACTGAAAAACTTGCCAAATTTACTGAAGCTCTCTGTGTGGGACAATGCCTACGATGGTGAAATTTTGCACTTTGAAAATGGAGGATTTCAAAAATTGAAAGAACTAATTCTCAGTCATGTGAATAGAGTTAATTTGATCCTTATAGAGAAAGGAGCTTTGATTTCTCTTGAGCGTCTAAGATTGGAAAAGATCCCCCAACTGAAGGAGGTATCTTCTGGCATCAAACACTTGGATAAACTCGAAGTCATTGACATGGTTGATATGCCAGATGAATTTGTTAAGAGCATTGAACCAGACAAAGGACACAACCACTGGATTATCAAGCATGTTCCTCTTGTTTTCATTCGTCAATGGTTTGGCCCAAAATTCTATGATTATGAGATTCGCACTATAAACTCGTCCTCCAAGGAGTCCTGAGCAATTGAGAATGCTATGGTGTCTAGCAAGCTTCAAAACAAGAAGGTAACTCTCCTCTGATCGCGCCATGCTTCTCTTATTTATGTTTAATATGCTTGACATTTTCACTATTTTTCTCTTGTATATGTTTTTAACATCTTTTCCTTTATCTAATTTCTTGTCAAGTTGATGTTGCTCATCACATCTCTCACTTTCTTTCTTGATGTATATTTGAGATTTAAAAATAAAATAAAGAATAACATGATAGATAATCATATAATATTTCAATTTTCAATCACTCTTTCAATCAATTTTAAAAGCATCTTATAATTTGTTTAATTTAGAAATGAAAAATATGTTTTTCCCTCCAAAACCCGACTCCCTATCATAGGCTTAAAGAAAACAAATGCATATCACTCACAAAATGACATAGTGAACCAAGTAATAGGGCTCAAGTGGTTACTGAACTCCCCTAAGGTGGAACATGTTTTTTCTAAGATTTACTTACCTACTGGCCGAACTCCGGATTATCGGAGTACCGGATGGTTAAAACAAAAAGCGTCTAAATTATAGTGAGATACTGTTTAAATTAGTCTACAGAATCTGTTTCCGATACTCTTCCATAAATTATACTACTCAAAACAGAGATTTCAAATGTTTCAACCTAAACTAAACAATGCATACATAGTAAATACTAAAATTGGAGTCATGCAAATGGAAAATATATATAATTTAATAGGAGAGTAAATGCACATGAATGAAACACCAAATTCATTATTCAATAACACCATTTTTTGGCCTGAGTGTGAATGCATTGTAACACTGAGTAGGCTCATCAGGTGGTAAAACTGGTTGCAAAAGGGAACCTGATGAGTTTTGCCACTTATACGGGCAGCCGCGTTTGACTTTTCTGAAGGAAGGGGAAATTAATTAGAAAGTTTAATAATTAAATAAATACGGAAAGTTTCATAATTTTTGTGGTGAAATTCTGCATATAATATTCAAATATCACACTTATGTAATTTGGCTGGTGAGCTAAGAGACATGGAAAGAGTTTTACAAGGGAGGTACATGATTCAAATTGTAGAGACTAACATAGCCAGTTAGCCACTAACTTTATTAACATTTATCTATCCGAAAAACAAATATCTTGTGAAATAACTTAACATGCTTTTCATGAATGATACTGGTTATAACTTTTATTGTAATTTTATGGATTTAAACTTTGATGTGCTATCATATCATATAAAGCAATTTTGCAGTGACATCCAATTTTATAAGGACGCTTTCATTTAACATGATTAATTAAATTGCAACTGTATAAGATAACTGATAACTGACTAGATTAATTCTTGTGTTAATGTGGGCAGAAATTCGGGTTCTCCATGATACAGCTCAAATATATGGTGCTTCAATTCGAAATAACACATTTTCTCCTCAGCCTGCACAAATCAAGGAAAATGTGGATTCCATTCGCTACGTGACTTTGGCTTTTCTGTTTTATTTGTCATTTGGTGTTTTATACTATTGTTGTGGAAGCTTTGATTCAAAACCTTGTAACCAAGAATTATATCTGGACTCCATTCAGACAATCAGACGTCTTTTGTTTGACATTTCTTTCCTACTTTTTCCATTTCTAGTGTTTAAGATTGTTGGGAGCTTTTCTTCAATCCTTGTAATAATAATAATCAAAACCACTTCATATGAATGAAGATTTGTATTTTGCTGACCAAGATCGATGCTACTACCGTTATGTAGCTGTAAATTTAAATGCCTAGTTGATTTAAAGTAAATCTGGACGACATGCATGCGTCTCAGCCAACCGGTTTTATCCATCCATCATTTCCTCACCAACTATTTATCTAAAAATTCAAAGTCAGACACTTCGCTCTACTATCGTTTATTTTGCTAACCAAGATCGATGCTACTATCTTTTTGAAGGCAAAAAAAAGTCTTGTACTGACTAAATTGGCTGCCCGCACCGGGCCTGATTTCAGCTCTATGTGACTTCCTCGCCAACTATTTATTTAAAAACTCAAAGTCAGACACTCCGCCTTCGACTACGCATCAAGTTTTATCATTGGATATTTTCTAATAGATCAGCTGCTTATGTGGAATGACTCGAAATTCTGCAACATTTCATGAAATCACTTACTGTCACATTCTCTAAAGGATCACGGTCCATCAACTCACTTATAAGATGTTGAAATCGTTCCTACTTCCACTGCACTCTTCTAAACTCAGCATCAATACCATGGTGGATTCTAAGCTTCCTCTACCTTTCGGAGGCATTGTGTTGGTTAATAACGTAAGATTGAATTTTGTTTATCTATTAACTTCCAGGCAGCCGTTATATTATACCTCTTTCAAAAGGGAAAAACAAGAGATAGGAAGATGGGAGAGGAGTTCATCCATGACGATGGTAACATGGAATGTCGCATTTTGTCGTTTAAGCAACAAATTGGGAGGAATACTTTTAAGAAAAAAGAGGAACATATGGAAGGATAATAAGCAAAAAATTTCTTCTAACTGCAACATTGATAGCAAAAATACAATACTAACAACAAAATCTATAATCTATCTTTCTTTTAACTAGCATCCAAAATGTATCAAGAAAAAAAAAATCAACATTAAAAAAACATAATGATTATGAGTTACACACTTTAGCGCAGTAGAAAAAGCAGATAGACAGGCAACACAAACATAGAAAAAGCAGATAGACGGGCAACACAAACATAGAGAACGCACAAGTACATTTATTTTAGAATACAAATCACACGACTTAGCATCCACGTCTTGTTGTCAATACTCACATGTTCAACACCTTTCGGCCCCAATTTATTGTCTCATGAATCCAACTTTTTATTTCGCATTTCTTCTTATAAATATACATTTCGATGTCAGTCTCTTCCGCTACATCCATCTTAGGGTTCATATTACTCAGCAGCTTCATATTACTCATAAAGTTTTTGCGTCTAAGCTCTGGTGTCTCTGCCTCATCAATCAATTTCCAGTATTTTTTATGATTCTTCAAAAGCCACTGGCATGCTGCATTTGATAAAATACAAGAAAACTTCAAGTCCCACGCACTTTCCTTCTCCTCATCACTAAAGGAAATATAATACTCTATGAACTTTACAGCCTGCTCATATCTTTTAGAAGCTCTTGCATATTTCTTAGCATTGTATAGTGCATTCCCTTCTTCTTGCTTCTTACGAGCAGCTTCTATCTTTTCTTCGTTGTTCATTTCCGAGGACACCTTATCCTTTTTGAATGATACTAACTCAGCCTCATAATACAAGGTAGAGTTAGGAGGAACCATCGCCAATTCCTGTTGAGACTCTGAAGAACCAAATGCATATTGAGGTGGAATAGTCAACATTGCTACCTCACCCTTCTTCATGGTCATTACACCTCTATCAAGCCCATCAATCACTTCCTCCTCGTCGGTTTTAAATTCAAACAGCTCCGCTTCATCATCATCGCTGCCCTTCTTCAAAAATATAGTGCCATCATGAAGCATACCAATTACAGTAGAAACTCTTTAATTTAATACTCGGTAAATTAATAAACTCTCTAAAATAATAAATTTGTCCGGTCCCGACTTGGGCCAATGTAAAAAATTGAAAAACTCGATAAAATAATAAGATAATAATTTTTCGGAAGATCCCTTTATAATTTTCGGTCCCAAGAAAATCATAAATTAATAATTCATAGAAACTGAAAAAGAAAAATATTAAGAATACATTGAACACATTTGTTCCTCTTGTTTACATTTACTGCACTTCAAAAGTCATTATTGATTTCCAATGCATATGAACACAGTAGTTACTAATTTACGTTGAGTTCTGTTTTATCTTGGTTTTCGGGTGTCAAACATTGATTAAGTTTGAACCTTTTTAACCGGTGATATCTCATTTTTTCTTGGGAAGGGAAAAAATAAGCAAAACCCTTGAGAATCGAGGTCCGGGAGTTGTTTTCGCTACGGGAAGGTGTTAGGCACCCATAATGACTATAGTATCCTATAGGAACCGTCTTTACTTTCAACGCGCGCGCTTTATTTTTAAATGCTATTTTGAAAGTGTTTATTTAAACCTAAGAGTTTTCTAAGTGAAGAATTGGAGGGAGAAGAAGATGTTTGAATTTTGTTTTATTTGAATTGAAGGAATTTTGATTCCTTGCCTACGTACCCGTTTAAGGGATCAAATCCACCGTAGTTCTCTTCCAAAAAAGGTTTTTGTTTTTGTTGGTTGATTTTAAGTTTGAAAATTGGATTTTGAAGAATGAGAGAGAGAGAGGCCTCAAGGGCATATGATTGTGAAATTATGAAGTTGAATTAGTTATTTTGGAAAAGAAGTCAAGTATGATTAATTTTCATTGAAATTTGATTAAGAAAATAAAAGGGAAAATACAATGGGATTTTGATCCCAAGGTTTATTTTGAAAATGGTTTGAATGATATTGTTCATATTTATTTGAAAAATGATTTTTTTCTAAGTGTAAATCCTAGGCATTCATCTAAACATTCAATCCTAATCATACATCTAAACATGCATAACCTAAGCATACATCTAAAGATATCTATGTGATGTGTGTGTGTGTGTGTCGGTGCTTGTGTCGGTGTACATCATTAGAGTTCATTGTCCTTTACATCATGCCCTAGATACATGCTATGGTCTTGCAAGAATTAAAAATTGCATGAAGTAAAATACACCACCCTAAGTTTTTACATGCTAAGCCTTGGTAAAAATTAAAGTGCAAGAAATTAAAGTGCAAGAAATAAGAGGTGAAAATATGATGTGAGATGCTATGGAAATGAGACATGAAACAAAAGGGGTTAGTAGCACAAATGATATAGAAACTAGTATCAAAATGCATAGTAAAACTATTGTAACTTGCAAGAAAAGTAAACCAACAAGCTTGACAAAAAGTGATAAAAGAACTTGAAATTTAATGCGAAACTAAAACAAGATTAAAGCCTTGATTCTCATAATATTGGAGAAATTTTGAATGACTTGTTTCAAGACAAAAAACATGAGAATCAAAGAATTTAACCATGCCAAAATTTATAAGGTTTTTAAGTTCTTTATGCACTTTTATTTCTCAAGCTTATTTCATATTATTCACAACATAAAGGATCCACAAAAATCTAATTCAAAACAGCAAGCATACACACATTAAGAGGCAAATTTACATATGGCATTTCACACATCTTGGAAGCAAGAATTTCAGCCAAGTCATAGAACAAGAAAATTGCAATTAAGCACATGTTTGAAGCATTTTTTAAGGCAAGAGAAGTACCAAAACATAGGGTAGAAAAAATTCCATCATAACACACATTTAGAATCATTTTCAAGTGCAAGAAAAATTAACCAAACCACAAGTAAAAGATAGAACAAATTTACAAGGCATGACACCTATTTTTTGGAGCATTTCGCAAGGACAAGGAAGATAAAAAAAAATGCAAAAAAATGAATATAACCACATGCTTAAACTAAATCATCATGAATATTGTAAAATATTGATCCAATGGTCCTAGTATCATAACAAATTCCCTAAGTCATGATACAAGGATCAAAAGAATCAATATATCACAATACTCGTAATAATTCACATGAGCATACTCATCGTATTCATCTCTACATTTTTAATCAACAATTAAGAACAAATATCCAAGAAACAAAAAAACCCTAACAAATATATTCTTTTTATGTTTTTCCAGAGGTAAAATAACGAGTAAAAGATCAGGAATATTCGCAAGAACATAGAAAAAACTCATGGAGATTTTTAGGAATTTTTTTACATAAACAACAAGTACACAGGGGGGGTACAGCAAGCATACTGGGGGGTGAACCAGCAAAAACATAGTGAAATAGCAGAAATGTAAACGCAGCCTGGGCTTTGCAAAATTCAGTTATGGGATGGGTTCATGGGTAGTAAAAACGGGTCAAAACCATGGGTTAAGCATATAAAATTGAAGGAAGTATGTATATACGTTTCCTTCCTGAAGAAAACAAACACACATAATGCTCCTTCTTCTTTTTAGAAAACAATTGTTCATTTCTCTCTACACTATTGCAGCGCCACCTATCATCATCTTCTCCGGCGAGATTGTGTTTTCCGGCGCGGTGGCCGGTGGCGGCACCACCGCGTCGGAGTTCAAAATTGCTCCGATTTCAAAAATAACTGCACATTTAGGTATCCTTTTTCTCATAGAACTCAAATCCGGACTCATAATTTTGAAAACCAGTCCATATCATTCCAGATCTAAGCATAACAGACACAAAAGAAACGAATAAACGGATATTACCTTCACTGCTCCTTGGGCTCGGACTCGTTTGCTTCTTCTTTTCTTGCTAATGTTTCGAATTGTTCCACCGGTCTGATCCGTTTCTGCTTCAGTTCGATTCGAATTCACTCTCTCCTTCCCGTTTTCGCGAGCTCTTCCCTCCGGTCTCGGCTTCTTCGTTGCGGTTCTGCTACGGTTGAAACCACTCGGTCCTTTTGGTATATTGCTTCGAAAATCAAAGTATGGTTGTTGTTGAAATGTTGACGACTTGTTATTGTGATGCTTGTGTAAACCGATTTGTTCCAGTGGGTTTGATAGTGATTTCGAAAACAGAATTGTGTTTGTGGATGATGATATTGGATGGAGGTTAGCTCGTTGGAGGAGATGAAGATGATGATGCCGCCATGTCCATGGTGATGAGCACGTTCTTGACAAAGAAGAGGAATTAAAGGGATTTGGATATTGTTATTGTCATTAGAAATGGAATGAAATGAAAAGAGTGTGGTGGTTATGGAAATTGTGGTGGTGGTTATGGAGGATATAGAAGGTAGTGGAAAATTAGTTATGGTGGTTGAAGGTTGTTGTGGTGGTTGAAGGTAGGGGAAGAAGTTAGTTATGGTGGTGGAAAGTTAGTTAGAGGTGAAGATGGAGGTGGTTAGAGTTTGTTAGGGTGGTGATGGAGGTTGTTGAAGATGAAAGTGGGAGGGAAAAATTTGAGAGAAAAAGCTTTGTGTTTTTTTTGTGAAAATGATTGAAAAATAATTAGTGATCTTGACCTTGACCATGACCTTGACTTTTATAGGTGATGAAAGGGATGCTTGCCCAATGATGTGATGCCATGTGGCACTTGGACCCTAACTAACTTTGACCAACTTTGACCTGCAAAATAACAAACTACAAAGGACCAAAATGCAAATAACAAGACTTTGAGGACTAAAATGCAATTAAAACTAAAATTGATTAAAAAGGTAAATTGAAAATTAACGTAAAGTGAAACTAAAAATAGAACCAACAAACGGACTAAAATGAACCAATTACTTAAATGAGGTACTTTAAAGTAACCTCTCTCTGTCAAAATTTCGTGTGAAAAGACCAAAATGCCCCTAGGGACTAAAACGACTCAAATGCAATTTTAAAATGGATTTTATCATGAAATTAAAGCAAGAGTTTATTCAGACAAATTGAAAAAGACTCAGAGACAATTTTTAGAAATTAAACAGAGTTTTAACACATGAAAAGACTAAAATGCCCCTAGGGGCTAAACTGACTCAAAATGACTTCAAATGTGATTTTTGAAATGGATTTTGACATGGAATTGAAATAGGGACTTATTCAAAGCAATTGAAAAGACTCAAACAATTTTTAAAGGACTAAAATGAGTTTGGATACAGGAAATGACTAAAATACCCTTTTTCATGAATTTTGCAAACAATATTGAAATAAGATGCAGAGGAATGTGCAATTGATCAGAGACATATTCAAATGACTTGAAATGCAAGAAAAGAAGAATTGAGCTAGTATTTTTAGGTCCAAAATTAGGGTATAACAGCTGCCCCTATTTAAGTTTCTTTGTCCGGAGAGTCAAGAGACGAAGTCTTTGATTTGACGGGACGAAGATACTTAAATATTAACATTTGCACTGTTTTTGGACGTAAAAATACGCTCTCAGATTTTTAAAATATGAATGCCATGCAACATTTTGATTATGAATGCAAGACAAACGAACTGGAGTCTACAGAGCATGTCATATCATTGGGGATTTAGGTAGACATTGTCAGGGTAGACAAACCAGGGGACAAAAGAAAGGTACAAGCTGTTCTTTGGATCGAACTAGCCACTTGACCATGAGACACAAGCAAGAGGTGAGTACAAGCTGTTCTTTGGATCGAACTTGCTGCTTGACTGGGAATAGAAATACAAGACAGGTACAAGCTGTTCTTTGGATCGAACTTGGCACTTGACCGGAAACATAGACATATAGGAAAATACAAGCTTGATGAGTCATAGATAGTCTAATTTAATGCTTTATTTAGTTTAGTTTTATTTAAGATTTGATTTAATTATATTGCATTTTATTTCCTTTTAGAATATTTTACTTTAAATTGTCTTTTATTTTATTTTAGGAACGAATATATGGTGGAAGGTGTCTTGGAGGAAAAGAAAGAGGACTGGAGCAAATACAGTGCGAAAATACAAAGATACGGAACAAAAATATGTTCCCACCAAGTCAGAAGCTTGGCACGGCCAGTGCCAACATGTGGCACGGCCGTGCCACCTCCAGAAGCCCCTTTTGCTGCTTTTTCTTCGGGCCCAAGTTACCCTGTTGCAGTTTTACTGTTTTACCCTTTTAGTTGCTTAGTTTCTAAGTCGATTGTAAAGCTATAAATAGAGTAGCTCTCCACCATAAACATTCACCTTTTACTTTGTTTATTTCAAGTATTATTTCAATAAAAAGTCTTTATTTCCTTTTTACTATCTTTGCAATTTATTTTACTGTTTATCTCTCTTCTTCCCCCATGTCTACGATGAACATGAGTGAGTAGACTTCTTCGTCTTGGGATTGTTGGGGAGTCTAATGACTCAATCCTAAACAAAACAAGCCTAAACCCTAATTTCTATGTAACCCTAATTTCTAATCTAGATTCACCGTCTTAACGTGGATTAACAATTATCAAACTGTGGAAGCGAAAGCGGAGGGTTTGATAATCGTTAATCCATCATCCCAAACATCAATTCATAAAGCGAGAGCGGAGTCTTGATGTTGGAACAAGTGAATCTAGACAATAATTGCAAAACAGTGAAATAGTCTTTGCAATTATTGAGACAAAGAGTAGTTTCAATCCTCTATGCATCTTCTAGTAATCATGTCAGCGAAATAGGCTTGGTTGCTAGAAGTAAACTCTCACCGGTTTCATCGGAAAGGTGAGGGGCTAAGGGAAACCGGTCTTTAGAAATTAGTGTGTAAACCATGAAATTAGATGTTTAGGTCTTGTCTAGTGAAGGATTTGTTATTATGATAAACCAATGGTCCCGAGGCCCCTTTATTATTATTGTTTTTACCTTCAGCAATAAAACTCCCTTTTTCTAACTTTCTCTCCTCTAATCATTCACTAAAAGTTAATTAAATTGAACAACTCCCTAGCGGAACGATACTCTTACTTACTACTATTACTTCGATAGGCCGTGCACTTGCGGTTTGGCCCTATCAAGTTTTTGGCGCCGTTGCCGGGGAGTTAACTAATTTAATTAGCTTTTTCTTAGTGATTAGAATTCTCTCTTCTTTCTCTTTTCTTTTTATTTTTAACTTTTTATTTTTCTGTTATCTTTAACTTCTTGGGTTCTCAACCTTTTATGCGAAGAACTAGAAATCAAGCGGTATTCATACCCGAGATCGAAAGGTTCTTACATAGAAGAAGGAGAGCAGCACAAAATAACATCGCCATGGCCAATCGCACTCTCAAAGAGTATGCAACGCCGTCTACGGCTGAGCCACAAGCTGTTATTGTGTACCCAACGGTTGAGGATGACAATTTTGAAATTAAGCCTGCCCTCCTTAACTTGGTGCAGCAAAACCAATTCTCGGGATCCCCCACTGAGGATCCCAATCTTCACATCTCTGTTTTCCTACGAATTAGTGGAACCATGAAGGAGAACCAAGAAGCCGTAAGACTTCATCTCTTTCCCTTTTCCTTAAGGGATAGAGCTAGCGCTTGGTTCCATTCCCTCGAAGTCGGTTCCATTACTTCATGGGATCAGATGAGGCAAGCATTCCTTGCCCGTTTCTTTCCACCATCTAAAACCGCTAAACTTAGAGACCAAATTACGCGGTTCAACCAAAAAGATGGGGAATCTCTCTATGATGCGTGGGAGCATTTCAAAGAAATGCTAAGACTTTGTCCCCACCATGGCCTAGAGAAGTGGCTTATAGTCCACACTTTTTATAATGGCTTGTCTTATACCACTAAGATGTCTGTTGATGCAGCTGCAGGTGGAGCACTTATGAATAAGAACTACACAGAGGCGTATGCCTTGATTGAAGACATGGCTCAAAATCATTACAAATGGACCGACGAGAGAGCCACCACTAGTTCTTCATCCTCCAAAAAGGAGGCAGGTATGTACGAAGTCTCTAACTATGACCACCTCGCTTCTAAAATTGATACACTAACCGAAAAACTTAAAAAACTCAATGTTAGTGCTATCAATTCTGCTTCTACTCCTTCTTGTGAAATATGTGGTATAACCGGTCATGCTGGTGTTGATTGCCAACTAGGTAGTGCTATTAATGGTGTTGAGCAAATGAATTATGCTCAATACAACCAAGGGATGCGACAAAATCAAAATTTTTATAAAAACCAAAATCCCTATGGACAAGAAGCACCACCCGGTTATGCAAACAACCAAAGATTCACTCAGAAATCCAATTTGGAAATTTTGTTGGAAAACTCTGTTGCCAACCAAAACAAACAACTTCAAGAACTTAAAAACCAAACTGGATTTCTGAATGATTCTCTTTCCAAGCTCAATACCAAGGTTGATTCTATTGCTACTCACTCTAAAATGCTTGAAACTCAAATCGCTCAAATAGCCCGACAAGCGGCTACCTTTTCCCAAACACCGGGAGTCTTTCCAGGTCAAACCGAAGCCAATCCCAAAGCCCAAGTTAATGTTATATCTTTTGGGGGTAGTAAGTTAGGCAAAACTTTTGCTAAGGTTAAAAACATTGGGAAAGAAAATGTCAAGCCCTTAGGTGATAAAGTTGTGATAGAAGAAGCAAAACCACTTGAAGAAAACAAAACTCCATCCCCCTTAAATCCTGAAAAGCTTAAACTAGAGGGTAAGTTTGAAAAATTTGTTAACATACTTAGGAAGATTTGCATTAAACTTCCCTTTGCTGAAGCTTTGTCTAGGATGCCTCTATATGCCAAGTTTTTAAAGGAAATTTTTTCAAAGAAAAGGGCTATAGAGCATAATGAGACAATAGCCTTGGCTAAGGAAACTAGTGCAATCATCCAAGAAGCACCCCCTAAGCTTAGAGATCCAGGTAGCTTTGCCATACCGTGTGAAATTGGGAATGAAACCATAAACAAAGCCTTATGTGACTTAGGAGCTAGTGTTAGTTTGCTGCCTTTGTCTCTTCTTAAAAGGATAGGGATAGGAGAGTTGAAACCTACCGAAATGGAATTAAAGTTAGCTGACCGTTCTACCATGAAACTTGTAGGATTTGTCGAGGACATACCTGTTAAGATAGAGGGGATATACATCCCCACTGATTTTGTAGTCGTTGACATTGAAGAGGACGATGACGTCCCTATAATCCTAGGTAGACCTTTCCTCGCAACTGCGGGAGCTCTCATTGATGTTAAACTTGGTAGGATAGTCTTTCAAGTGAGTGATCAAATGGTAGGATACGAGTTGGAAAATGTTATGAAGGGTCCCGCTCTTTACTCTTGTTGCATGCTTAACGATCATGTTGTGAAAGAACGTTTTATAGCGTCATCTACACAATATGATATCTTTGATCCATTCTAAGGACTCTTTCTAACCGTCAAGCTAATGACATTAAAAGAGCGCTTCGTGGGAGGCAACCCACGCATTTAATTGCTTTTGTTTTGTTTTTCTTTGTTTTAAGTGTTTTTGTAGGTAATTGTCCAAGTTGATTCGGAAAAAAATGGAAAAATTTTGAAGCCCCAGGACCAGAAAGGTGGCACGGCCCGTGCTAGGAATGGCACGGCCGTGCCAAGTTTTTAAAGCAAAAATTGGCCATGAAGTCAGAAAGATGGCACGGCCCGTGCCAATAGGTGGCACGGCCGTGTCCGACCTCTACACCCCATATATCCACAAATTTTTCTTTCTTCTTCCTCGTTCACAAACAACAACCCTCTTTCATCTTTCAAACTTCTCTCTCAACCTCCATAACCTTCAAACCTTCAAACCCTCATATCTCCCTCAAATCTTAACCAAATCACTCAATTCTTTCACCAATCAACCACAAACTTTATCCAAAACAAAAACCACCAATCAAAAACATCTTTCATCCATCCAAGCCCATAATTCACCAAAACCCTAATCTTTCACAACCTAACCCAAACACCACAAAACCTTAACCAATCTCCACATCCAAACCAACAAACCTTCCTTAAACATCAACCCCAACCTTAAACCAATCCTTTCCACCAAAAAATCTTCTCACACCCTAAACCTTCAAAACCAATTCCAACAAGGGTCAATGGCTTCAAGAAGAAGTGGTAAAGAACCAGCAAGCTCTCAAGGAGGACCTCCCCCAAAGAAGCAAGCCCAAGTGAAGAATCATGGGATCCAGTTCAAAAACAACAAGCAAAGGGACAGGTATAAAAATCTCATCTCTAAACACTTGCATCCTTCTCGTTATCCTGATCCCAATACTTTGGATGTGCTAGAGCTTTTTGATGATGTTTCTAGGCTGATAGAAAAGTTAGGATGGACTGATTTGCTGAAACCTATGCGGGGTTATGAAAATTTCACTTATGAATTCTTGAGCTCAATAGATTTTACCAAAGATAAGTTGGATTATGATAACCCTAACCATAGAGTTGTTTTCCGGTTAATGAATATTGATTATGACATGTCACTTCAGCACTTTTGTGAGGCCTTAGAATTTGCAAATGAAGGATATATTCATGATCATTGGGATCCTAGTCTAAAACCGGCTAACTATGACCCAGCTGCCTTTTGGAAACAAATCACCGGTCTTAACAAATACGTCCCTAGGGCAAACAAAGCTAGCAACATTCACAACCCCGTACTTAGGTACCTTCAGAGGGTAATGGCTTGCACTATTTGGGGTAGAACCGAGCTAGGAAACACTAGAACCGATGAGTTGTTCATGTTATGGGCAATGCTCTACAACCACCCCATTAATACTTGTTTTTATTTGATTGATCACCTAGACTTTGTCGGTACTAGACCGGCCGGTAGAGGAG
The DNA here is from genome assembly GCF_051527215.1 of Medicago sativa. Lineage (NCBI taxonomy): Eukaryota > Viridiplantae > Streptophyta > Magnoliopsida > Fabales > Fabaceae > Medicago > Medicago sativa. Next base: position 8,586,826 of record NC_140751.1, on the reverse strand, counting down.
ACATAGTGGTGGGTGGCATCATTACATATATAGCTAGGTGTTTTGGAGTGGGTGAAGATGAGGGGATCAAACCAATTGAGGGAAACAATAGGCTTAACATAGAAACCCTTATTGCTATGAATTTCATCAAACATCGTCCACCCCTCCATTACCAACTTAAGCTAAATGTGCCAATCATGTTTTTATTGCCTAACCCATCTCGGACTACCACCGAGGTGGAAGAAAATTGGTTGTATGTTAATGATGTGCAGGTTCTTGGTGAGCAAGATGATGATGAGGGAGAAGGTGCTAACTTGCACCATGAAGAGGGGCACCATGGCCATGAAGCCAGCGAGCTTAATGAAAATCAAAGATGGACATGGATTCACAATGAAATCGAGAGGATGAGCACCGAGCAACAAAGGCAAGGTGTTGAGATCTCCGGCCTTCGCAATGAAGTTCAAAGGGGCAACCGTGTCAATGATGAAAATAATGAGATGCACCGTCCGATGATGCAACACCTCCAACTTCAAGGTGTAACGCCCTCCTTTTTATTTAATTATTTTAATTAGTTTTAGAATATATTTATATGATTGGTATGATTTACATGATTTATGTGATATTTTCTTATGTTATATGTTGGTATTTACTAGCATAATATAATTGTTATTTGGTGTAGAAATATATTTGTTATTTGTTATAGATATATTTGTTATTTGGTGTAGAAATATATTTGTTATTTGTTATAGATATATTTGTTATTTGGTGTAGAAATATATTTGTTATTTGTTAGAGATATATTTGTTATTGGTGTATTATTATTATTAAGTGGGGGAGAGATATATTTAATTTAGAAATAAATAAGATTATGAGGAATAGAGTAGTTTTGAGGTGTAAGAGAAATAAGAATGGGGTTAGAATAGAAAGAAGAATAAGTTGTTGGGCCAAAATAGATTTAGGAAGAGCGTTTAGTATTATAAATAGAGAAGCTTAGGTTAGAAAGAGTTTACCGGAAACCGCTTTTTGGAAAAGAGGAGAACAAGAAAGAAGAGAAGAGGAGAGAAAAGTCAAGAGAAGAGGAGAAGACCTTAGGAAAGAAGAACGCTGCCGCTGATTCAAGAATTAATCTAAGGTGAGGGTGAGACTATCTTGCATTAATATTAAGTTGTTAAATCATTAGATTACATCTAACAAGTTGGGGAGAGTTTGTGAGAATTTGAGAATTAGGGTTTTGAGAGAGTTCTGATGATTAGATGATGAAAATTTGTTGAATTGATGTAGAAATTGTGTAGAGACCTTAGATAATCCATAGGATGATTATTGGAAGTAGTTTTGAAGTTAGAACCATGAGATTAGGTGAAACTTGGAGAAAAATCTGCATTCAGCCCGAATTTTGATATTAAAACTGATATTGATTGGTGCGGAATTGGTCTTAGGTGTAAACACGAAAGTTGTAGGTATGGATGTTAGCTTTCTAATGCCGTTGGTCTCACGTCAATAGGATTTATAGAACTTGAGTTATGGTCAAATTACTGCACGTAGGTCACAGTGAATTTTTATGGACTTTCAGCACAACTTTTCCGAATTTAAAATAAAAACTGGTACTGATCGGTACAGAATTGGTCTTAGGCGTAAACATGAAAGTTTTAGATAATTTTGTTAGCTTTCTAGTGGCTTTGGTTTGACGTGAAAATGATGTTTGGTCTTTGAGTTATGATGAAAATACTACAGGGAGGTCTTAACAAAATTGTACGGTGACAGCATTCTCTGTTTCATGTTTTTGCGTTTTGTTCATATGTTTCTGTTTTGAATTGATCTTTTTTCTAAACATGAAAGTTGTTGATATTTGTGATATCTTTCCAGTAGCTTTGGTTTGACATGAAAATTTGTTGTGGATAATTTATTATGTTTTTACAAAGATACATAGTGAATTATTGTCGATGTTTAAATACGATGTTATATGAAGTTGTTTATGATTGATGAATATGATGTTTTAAGATGTTGTTTATTATCATTTGATATTGTTATATTATGATATGACATGAATTATTTATGTGATCCATATGTTATCAAGATGTTAAGATGTTAAGACGTTAAGATGATAAGAGTTGTTAAGTCGTTGAGTCGTTATGAAGTCATCAAGTTGTTAAGATGTTATGTTGTCAAGATATCAAGATGTTAGGATGTCATAGATGTTCATAAAGTTTCTAAGACGTAAGATGTTGAGTCCATGCATACTCATTTAAAGATGAGGGCTCATGCCCTGGAGCTTTTGCTCAACCACGACGATGGAGCTTTTGCTCAACCACGACGATGGAGCTTTTTGCTCAACCACGACGATGGAGCTTTTGCTCAACCACGACGATGAGGGCTTATGCCCTAGGAGTATATTTATGCTCAACCACGATGATGAGGGCTTATGCCCTAAAATGGTACCACATGCATTTGCATTTTCATGATGATCAAAGATGGTTTAAGAGTTGCATAGTCGAGTCTAGATGCATTGTCAGGTCAAGTTGTTAAGATGTCAAGTTATCGAGATGTTAAGATGTTAAGATGTCAAGTTGATGAGCTATTAATGAAGTGCTTTATGAATGATTATGATGCTTAAGATGATGAATGATTATGATGTGTATGATGATTGATTACGAAGTTGCTTATGATGATTGATTATGAAGTTGTTTATGATAAGATGCTATGTGATTTATGATAAGATGCTATGTGATTTATGGTATGATGCTATGTGATTTATGATATGATGCTACATGTTTACTAATGATGATATGTGATAATGTATGTGATATTATTGATAATATAAGATGAAGTATATGACTAATATAGGAAGAATAGTGACACTAGTTAAGAAAGAATAGTGACTAATTATAAGATGTTTAAGTTGTTGAATGTACTTTATATGATTTATATGCTTTATATTATTGTTTGAGAAATCTCACCCCTCTGCTTGGAAATGTTGCTCTTCGTATGGGTAACTTGCAGGTAACCAGGATTAGTTGTGGTCGTGAGTGGACTCCTCACAAGTGTGTCTTAGGTGCTCTGATACGTAACGGGATGGGATTATGTCTTCTATTTCTATTCCTTACGTATTACTTATGGATTTTTATGAATAAATGTTGAACAAGACTTATGAGATTTTTATGTTGAGGCCTGCGTGCCAAAGATTATATTTATTGTTGAACTAATTTCCGCTGCGAAGTTTTGAATTACTTATGTTAAATGATTTTGAAGAATAAATTGTTATTTATTCTGTTTATGAATTTTTAAGAAGTGTAGCATTCCGTTTAAAGTTGAAAAACTCTGATTTATTTATGAAATTTTTACGTTGGGAAAACGGGGTGTTACAATTGGTATCAGAGCAGGTCGGTCCGTTCGGCCAAGTAGAAGAGTCGTTGTGTCGTGTCGTCATGTTTTCTAGTTAGTAGTTATGTTTTATTATGCGATCATGTTTAACTGACTAACATTGATGTGGTTTTGTGATTTGTTTGAAGAAACAATAATTAAATTTATTTTCTCTTGTGCTTAAATTTCGAGGACGAAATTCTTTTAAGTTGGGGAGAGTTGTAACGCCCTCCTTTTTATTTAATTATTTTAATTAGTTTTAGAATATATTTATATGATTGGTATGATTTACATGATTTATGTGATATTTTCTTATGTTATATGTTGGTATTTACTAGCATAATATAATTGTTATTTGGTGTAGAAATATATTTGTTATTTGTTATAGATATATTTGTTATTTGGTGTAGAAATATATTTGTTGTTTGTTATAGATATATTTGTTATTTGGTGTAGAAATATATTTGTTATTTGTTAGAGATATATTTGTTATTGGTGTATTATTATTATTAAGTGGGGGAGAGATATATTTAATTTAGAAATAAATAAGATTATGAGGAATAGAGTAGTTTTGAGGTGTAAGAGAAATAAGAATGGGGTTAGAATAGAAAGAAGAATAAGTTGTTGGGCCAAAATAGATTTAGGAAGAGCGTTTAGTATTATAAATAGAGAAGCTTAGGTTAGAAAGAGTTTACCGGAAACCGCTTTTTGGAAAAGAGGAGAACAAGAAAGAAGAGAAGAGGAGAGAAAAGTCAAGAGAAGAGGAGAAGACCTTAGGAAAGAAGAACGCTGCCGCTGATTCAAGAATTAATCTAAGGTGAGGGTGAGACTATCTTGCATTAATATTAAGTTGTTAAATCATTAGATTACATCTAACAAGTTGGGGAGAGTTTGTGAGAATTTGAGAATTAGGGTTTTGAGAGAGTTCTGATGATTAGATGATGAAAATTTGTTGAATTGATGTAGAAATTGTGTAGAGACCTTAGATAATCCATAGGATGATTATTGGAAGTAGTTTTGAAGTTAGAACCATGAGATTAGGTGAAACTTGGAGAAAAATCTGCATTCAGCCCGAATTTTGATATTAAAACTGATATTGATTGGTGCGGAATTGGTCTTAGGTGTAAACACGAAAGTTGTAGGTATGGATGTTAGCTTTCTAATGCCGTTGGTCTCACGTCAATAGGATTTATAGAACTTGAGTTATGGTCAAATTACTGCACGTAGGTCACAGTGAATTTTTATGGACTTTCAGCACAACTTTTCCGAATTTAAAATAAAAACTGGTACTGATCGGTACAGAATTGGTCTTAGGCGTAAACATGAAAGTTTTAGATAATTTTGTTAGCTTTCTAGTGGCTTTGGTTTGACGTGAAAATGATGTTTGGTCTTTGAGTTATGATGAAAATACTACAGGGAGGTCTTAACAAAATTGTACGGTGACAGCATTCTCTGTTTCATGTTTTTGCGTTTTGTTCATATGTTTCTGTTTTGAATTGATCTTTTTTCTAAACATGAAAGTTGTTGATATTTGTGATATCTTTCCAGTAGCTTTGGTTTGACATGAAAATTTGTTGTGGATAATTTATTATGTTTTTACAAAGATACATAGTGAATTATTGTCGATGTTTAAATACGATGTTATATGAAGTTGTTTATGATTGATGAATATGATGTTTTAAGATGTTGTTTATTATCATTTGATATTGTTATATTATGATATGACATGAATTATTTATGTGATCCATATGTTGTCAAGATGTTAAGATGTTAAGACGTTAAGATGATAAGAGTTGTTAAGTCGTTGAGTCGTTATGAAGTCATCAAGTTGTTAAGATGTTATGTTGTCAAGATATCAAGATGTTAGGATGTCATAGATGTTCATAAAGTTTCTAAGACGTAAGATGTTGAGTCCATGCATACTCATTTAAAGATGAGGGCTCATGCCCTGGAGCTTTTGCTCAACCACGACGATGGAGCTTTTGCTCAACCACGACGATGGAGCTTTTTGCTCAACCACGACGATGGAGCTTTTGCTCAACCACGACGATGAGGGCTTATGCCCTAGGAGTATATTTATGCTCAACCACGATGATGAGGGCTTATGCCCTAAAATGGTACCACATGCATTTGCATTTTCATGATGATCAAAGATGGTTTAAGAGTTGCATAGTCGAGTCTAGATGCATTGTCAGGTCAAGTTGTTAAGATGTCAAGTTATCGAGATGTTAAGATGTTAAGATGTCAAGTTGATGAGCTATTAATGAAGTGCTTTATGAATGATTATGATGCTTAAGATGATGAATGATTATGATGTGTATGATGATTGATTACGAAGTTGCTTATGATGATTGATTATGAAGTTGTTTATGATAAGATGCTATGTGATTTATGATAAGATGCTATGTGATTTATGGTATGATGCTATGTGATTTATGATATGATGCTACATGTTTACTAATGATGATATGTGATAATGTATGTGATATTATTGATAATATAAGATGAAGTATATGACTAATATAGGAAGAATAGTGACACTAGTTAAGAAAGAATAGTGACTAATTATAAGATGTTTAAGTTGTTGAATGTACTTTATATGATTTATATGCTTTATATTATTGTTTGAGAAATCTCACCCCTCTGCTTGGAAATGTTGCTCTTCGTATGGGTAACTTGCAGGTAACCAGGATTAGTTGTGGTCGTGAGTGGACTCCTCACAAGTGTGTCTTAGGTGCTCTGATACGTAACGGGATGGGATTATGTCTTCTATTTCTATTCCTTACGTATTACTTATGGATTTTTATGAATAAATGTTGAACAAGACTTATGAGATTTTTATGTTGAGGCCTGCGTGCCAAAGATTATATTTATTGTTGAACTAATTTCCGCTGCGAAGTTTTGAATTACTTATGTTAAATGATTTTGAAGAATAAATTGTTATTTATTCTGTTTATGAATTTTTAAGAAGTGTAGCATTCCGTTTAAAGTTGAAAAACTCTGATTTATTTATGAAATTTTTACGTTGGGAAAACGGGGTGTTACACAAGGTCCTCCTTACGGACCTCAATAAACAAATGTGAGCTTTCCTCTTCCTCTCTTTCCTCCTTCTTCTTCCCTCTCCCTAATTCTTCTTCTACTCTTCTCCTTCTTTCTTATTCTTTGTAACATCTCAGACTGCTTTCAGAATTGCCGACTAACCCCACAAATCAACACGAGTCTTTTCAGCATGCTTTGTCCTCACTCACATGCTTACCGGGAAACTTCCCGGTAGGTCACCCATCCTAGTACTACTCCAAGCCAAGCACGCTTAACTGTGGAGTTCTTATGGAATGAGCTACCGAAAAGAAGATGCATCTTGTTGATATGGGTAGTACCTAACAATTCTTATAAGCCTTCCTTCAACCATGTAGTCCCATACCTACACGGCCTCCGGATCCCTCTCATTCCGATGTGATTCGGTTCCTCTTATTATCGTGGGGTCATCCTTACGGATAGTGCCCGTTCCAACTGGCGGGAACCTTTCGTATCCAACTGGCGGGATATCGAAAGCCACGACGTGGGTGTTACATTCTTCTTCTTCTTCTTCTTTTAATTTCTTTTTCTTTTGAATCATTGAGGACAATGCTTCCCCTAAGTGTGGGGGGGGGGGGGGGGGGGGGGGGGGGGGGGGCTAATAAAGTGTCTAGAGTCGTAGTGTTCCCAAACTCCCTTGAACTTTATTCTTTTGTTTTGTTTTTATAGCAAGAGGCATGACTAGTAGCTTGTTTTTAATGTAAAAAAAATGGCATGAAAATTTTTGTTTTGTCTCTTTCTTAAAGGTTGCCTCTTGTACATAAAAGTAGTTTCTTGTGTTTCTTATGTTCTTGCTATACCCATATCATGTTTTATTGTGAAATTCTCCAATGAGAAAAGCATTCGGTTGCAATCCTTGAGCAAATGTATGAATAGGTATTTTAAGGAACACGTTCTATCTTTAGTGTTAACTTAGACCCTTTAAAGTCTTAAGAGTAAAAGTAGTATAAGTTTGTGTGGGAAATTAATCTATGTTCTTAATTGTTATATCCTTAATTGTTAAAGTTAAAATGGGGCTGGAGAATGACACCAACATGTGGGGGAAAGGACAATCCCTAACTTCCTAATTGTGGTGGTGACTCCCTAATTTGAACTTAAATTAAAACAAATTCATCAATGCTAGGGGGAAAGGACAATTACATCCAAAAAGACTTCCTACGCGGAGATGAAATAAAATAAAATTTTGCAGCACTGCTTAGGGTGATTTTGAATCTAGGGGGAAAGGACAATTACATCCGAGAAGACTTCCTACGAGGATAGATAGCCCCTAAGCATCTGCAGCCCCTTGTGCTTAATTGTTAATCTAATCTAATTTTACCTTAAAATTCCCATCACTCTTATATGAAATGAAGAAAGGACTTTTCTCGGTTACTTTAGCACTAAGGATAGAACCTATTCCTCATAATATCTGTCTTATACAGGAGCAAGAAAAGGGTTGGACTGCACACACACACTCACTTGAGACTTGATGTTGGGTAGAATAGGTTCATGAGAAGTATTTGAAATTGTAATTAGTGTACTTGAAGCAAAGCCTTTCTTTTGAGACATGTGTTCTTAATATTGCCATAATAATCTTTTGTTGCTGCTATGTCTATTGCCTTTTGCTTGAGGACAAGCAAAGATTCAAGTGTGGGGGAGTTTGATGAGTCATAGATAGTCTAATTTAATGGTTTATTTAGTTTAGTTTTATTTAAGATTTGATTTAATTATATTGCATTTTATTTCCTTTTAGAATATTTTACTTTAAATTGTCTTTTATTTTATTTTAGGAACGAATATATGGTGGAAGGTGTCTTGGAGGAAAAGAAAGAGGACTGGAGCAAATACAGTGCGAAAATACAAAGATACGGAACAAAAATATGTTCCCACCAAGTCAGAAGCTTGGCACGGCCAGTGCCAACATGTGGCACGGCCGTGCCACCTCCAGAAGCCCCTTTTGCTGCTTTTTCTTCGGGCCCAAGTTACCCTGTTGCAGCTTTACTGTTTTACCCTTTTAGTTGCTTAGTTTCTAAGTCGATTGTAAAGCTATAAATAGAGTAGCTCTCCACCATAAACATTCACCTTTTACTTTGTTTATTTCAATTATTATTTCAATAAAAAGTCTTTATTTCCTTTTTACTTTCTTTGCAATTTATTTTACTGTTTATCTCTCTTCTTCCCCCATGTCTACGATGAACATGAGTGAGTAGACTTCTTCGTCTTGGGATTGTTGGGGAGTCTAATGACTCAATCCTAAACAAAACAAGCCTAAACCCTAATTTCTATGTAACCCTAATTTCTAATCTAGAGTCACCGTCTTAACGTGGATTAACAATTATCAAACTGTGGAAGCGAAAGCGGAGGGTTTGATAATCGTTAATCCATCATCCCAAACATCAATTCATAAAGCGAGAGCGGAGTCTTGATGTTGGAACAAGTGAATCTAGACAATAATTGCAAAACAGTGAAATAGTCTTTGCAATTATTGAGACAAAGAGTAGTTTCAATCCTCTATGCATCTTCTAGTAATCATGTCAGCGAAATAGGCTTGGTTGCTAGAAGTAAACTCTCACCGGACTTTCATCGGAAAGGTGAGGGGCTAAGGGAAACCGGTCTTTAGAAATTAGTGTGTAAACCATGAAATTAGATGTTTAGGTCTTGTCTAGTGAAGGATTTGTTATTATGATAAACCAATGGTCCCGAGGCCCCTTTATTATTATTGTTTTTACCTTCAGCAATAAAACTCCTTTTTTCTAACTTTCTCTCCTCTAATCATTCACTAAAAGTTAATTAAATTGAACAACTCCCTAGCGGAACGATACTCTTACTTACTACTATTACTTCGATAGGCCGTGCACTTGCGGTTTGGCCCTATCAAAGCTGTTCTTTGGATCGAACTTGTCACTTGATGGAGAATGTAAACAGATAGGCAGGTACAAACTGCTCTTTGGATCGAACTTGCTATTTGACCTGGAGGTATAGACAAAAGGATGATACAGGCTGTTCTTTGGATCGAACTTGCGGCTTGATCAATATCACAACATTTAAGTTGGTGCATACTGTTCTTTGGATCGAACTTGTCGTTTGACCGATAACAAAACATAAGCAAGGTACAAACTGTTCTTCGGATCGAACTTGCCGTTTGACTGGAAACATAGGCATATGAGCAGGTACAAGCTGTTCTTTGGATCGAACTAGCCACTTGACCAATAATCAAGATATTAATTGGAAGTTTGATTTGAAAAGATACAAATTGAGAGTAAGTTGACATTGATTTGATTTGAAAATAGACATGACCATTATTGTTGGCCCAAAAGCAAATTGAGAGTGAGACATTGAATTGAATTGAAAGTTGATATTGAAAGAGACATTGAAAATTGAAAACAATCAGGGACATAGACAAAAACATTGAATTGAGAGTTGAAATTGGATTGAATTGGAGTTTGAAATTGGATTGAATTTGGAAATTGAGATTGAATTGAATTTGAAATTGAGTTGAATTGGAAATTGAAACTGAGTTAAATTGACATTGAGATTGGATTGAAAATTGAGATTGAATTGAATTTGACAGTGGAAATTGAATTGAATTGGAATTGAGATTGGATTGCAATTGGAGATTGGATTGAAATTGGAGATTGGATTGAAATTGGAGATTGGATTGAAATTGGAGATTGGGTTGAAATTGGGATTTGAGTTAAATTTGACAGTGAAGATTGGAAATGCAACATGTATGTATGGTGTAACAGGATTACTAAATGTATGAGCACATAAAATGCATGATTATGCATGTATGAATGCTTGGAAATGCATGATTGGTTTACAATTTGGCAAGAAAGTTTCACAGAGATAGACAAAACATTGGAAGATTGGGCACGTAGTGACTTGAGCTACAACATACGCACTCGGCTATCTTCAAAGGGGATGACGTCGTTGAAAGACGTATCAAAACTGATGACATGCTGTCATTACGTAATTTTTAGGACTTATTGTGACATTTTGGTAGAGTTCTCATGCAAATTATACTGTTCTGGAGTGCAAAAAGCTGAAATATTGAAGTCTGTTTGAAGCAAATCGCGCCACGTCAATTTCCAGGCTTGCCGCGATTTAAGAAGCAAAATTTCAACATCTCTGTTTGAAGGAAATCGCGGCGCGATTATTAACACGGTGCGGCGCGATTTTGCAACTTCAGGCCCAAAACTCTATAAATACTGCACTAATCCTGAAGAACAAGGGTTACGATTTTGGAGAGAAAAGTGCGATTTTGAGACATCGGAGACGGCTAGAAGGGCGATTTCTTCAACCTTTTACCAATTCATGTATGTTTTAATTATTTCATTGATTATGCTATTTGTAAACTCGATTATGAGTAGCTAAATCTCTTAGAGATTAGATCTGAGATGAATCTTTGTAACCCTAATTGACACATGTTGCTGTGAAACTCTATTTTGTTTATGAATTCAATTCTAGTTTATTCAATTCAATTGTTCTTAATGCTTTTTATATCTTGATCACATATAACTTGATTTCATGAGAACGAATGACCACTGACCATGGCTTTCGACTTAGACCTAATTGAATTGTTCTAATAAACAGGGTTAGTCTAGGAATAGATAATCGTTTGTTAGTGATAATAGGTTAACGTTCGGTAAAACCTTCAAGAATTATTAGACCACCTAAGGAATTAGGGGCTGTAGTTTAAGAAGAGGGTCCTAACTCAAGGGATTGATTAGGGCTATTTTGTTAATCATCGTAAATTAGAAGAGGATTCATAACAAATAGGTGCAGTAGACCAATTAGGGGAACTTAGAGGATTCGAAGGATCTGATCTCATCACTCTCTCCATATTTTCTTAATCAAATCTTTATTTTCTGTTACTTGATTTAATTAAAATCAAACCAAATCTTCTGCCTAGTGGCAAACTAAAAATAAACTTTACACATCCTATTTCTATAACGCAATTGAATTATTGAAGTTAAAAACAGTCCTCGTGGGATCGATATTTTTACTACTTCGATAGTATTTGGTGCACTTGTCAAACGTCTATCAAGTTTTTGGAGCCGTTGCCGGGGACTGTTGATTTATTTCAACAAGGCAATTACGTTATAATTTAGGATTTCTGTCATTTATATTTTTGTATATATATTTATAAAAAAAGAAAAAAATATTATGCTCTTTGTTTTCTTCTCATTGTATTGTGCTACTGAAAAGTTTATCCAAGTTTTGCAGATATGATAGACAAGTTACTCCTCTATGACACAGAAGAGATTGCTAAGTTGCAGTATGAAAAATATATGCTATCTTTTAAGATCAAAATTTTGGACAACAAAATCTCGAGTTGTGGTCATTATGAGGCGAATCAACCAGGTAGTGATGGTGAAGGGAAGAAAGAGGTGATCAACATCGATTACAATACTCAACTTCAGAATATTTTAGATGATTTCTTGGTGTCAAATCAAGTTTTATTTGAAAAGTTTGATGTTCAGTGTGGTGATCTTGTTGAGAAAGCACATGAGTCTCAGAGGAAGCTGGTTCAGATGGAGATTGAGTGTCACAAGGTTGTGGTGGAAGAAAATCCAAGAGTGAGGAGTGCTGACATTTTCCCGAAGTCTGAACAAACAGGGGTTAAGGAAATCACTCGTGTGCAGATGGTTGTTTGTCCTTCTCTAAGGTGGGAGAGCTTAAATTCCAAAGGTTTAACTGTGAGTGCATGGGAGCATCTACTTCTTTGTTGCAAATTCATGGAATTCCTACCAAACAAGAGGAAGAAGAAGGATGATGTGTTCTTTCTGACATATTTGCCACCCTAACAGTGGTTGAAGCGTCAAGCTCAATGACGTAAAAGAAAGCGCTGGGTGGGAGGCAACCCACTGTTTAATTTTCAGGTATGATTTTATTGCTTTCAAAAAAAAAACACAAAAATATTTTTCTTTTCTTTTAATACAAGGCAGGAAAGTTTAAAAATTTGTTCAAAATATACCTCTTGCCAAAAAAATCATGCAAGGTACTGATGTCTTGCATAATTCTCTCCTCAAAAGCTTTTCAAAAATTCAATGAACTCAGGCATTTTTCAAGAAAACAAAATTTTTTGGCCTGAGGAAGCAAAACACACTCCCTGTTTCATCAAAATCGCGCCGCTCTGTGTATTTTGGCGTGCCGCGATTTTGTGGAACAGAAGAACACTTCCCCTATTTTAATGAAATTGCGACGCGCCTTGTATTTGGCTGCAGCGCGATTTTGCTTGGAAACTGCCCATATGTTTCAAAAACTAGCCGTTACAAACCCACCATTTCCCAACCGTTGTAAAACTAGCCGTTACTAGCCGTTTCAACACAAAATCGTGCCGCGCCTTGCATTTTGGCGTGCCGCGATTTTCACCAAACAGGCCTATAAAACCAGCCTTTTTCACCATTCTTCCCATTCCCATTTTCCCACCGTTACTCTGTCAAAATTTCCCTAGAAACATAACCACGAAATTCCTTCATTATCATCATCTTTTTCACTTCCTAAACATCATATACCCATAATCATATCACAAATTCATCAATCCAAACCACCATCAAACCACCATCATTCCCAACTTTCCCAAACTTCACAAAACTTCCCTTTCACCATCTTCCCAAACCACAAATGGCCTCCAACCAAAGAAATACCCGCTCAAAGAAAACCACCAACCCCAAATCATCCACAAGCAAATCCAAACGCCCTCGTGCCGCATCCAAACCACCCGAAAACGCCATCCATTTCATCAATGACCAAGCCCAAGAGTTTCATCAATCTATGAAGAGTTTCGAAGTCATAGGGGAGAGGAAGTTTGATTTCACAAAGCTTGTGAAGTATCCTTTGTTTGAGTCTGAATTACGAAGGAGGGGGTGGACGAGGTTGAATGAGATGATCGACGAAGCAAACAACAAAACGGTGATCGTCGAATTCTTTGCAAATGCAAGGGTGTCCGATACACCCTTTCAATCTTTTGTTCGAGGCAAGTATATTGATTTCAGCCCGGATGCTCTCAATGCATGGCTGAATGTTCAAGCACCGGAGGAGTGTTGGGTTGAAAAATTGAGGAAGGAGAGATTTGGCATTACGGAGGATACTTTTGATGAGATCATTACAACTATGTGTAGGCCTGGGTCAACTTGGAAAAAGTCCCGGATGCTTACCTATGCGGAGATGTTGTCGATACCCAAGGCGTGGGTATCCTATTTGGTCCAGACTCTTGAGAGTGCATCTTGCACTTCTGAAATTCCTCTCAAGAGGGTGCTTGCTGCCTATGCCATCATCAAGGAGCACCCTATAGATATTGGCTGCCTCTTGGCCAATAGTCTTCATGATCTAGCAACCGGAAACACCACACAATTGGGGCATGGAAGTCTAATTAATTGGTTGTGTGAGCAAGAGTTTGTGCCGGCTTATGATAGTGATCTCAACACCAGCAATATGAAGCCAATCACCGACTCGGTAATGGATGGATTTGTGAAGAAATATGAGGGATATATGAAGGAGAGAGAGAGGGAGGCAGCAAGGCAACAACAAATGGAGCAAGGAGGGAGTAGTAGCCAAGGGGGTTATGCTCCTCTTCACCCAAAGCTTGAGGAATTCATACATGTGCAAGCTAATTGGATGAATGAGACTTCGGACCAGCTGTGGGTGAACCGTCCTAGGTTCTCAGCTGCGTTTGTTGCGGAGGCTCAATTGCATATGGGTCCGATTAGTGGGTCTTATGAGAGGTTTGGAGGCTCCCGTGAGCGCATGGAGCAATATTTTACACATCAAGAAGAGTATGGTCTGCGCATGAGGAGGGAAATCACTGATGATTTCAATGCCACCGAGCAAGATCAAGGGGATGGCATCTTTGAAGGATTGAGGACACCGGGGGCTGGACACTCGGATGATGATGTGAACATGGGCTGATCTACTGATGGATTAGCATTTTCTGCTTTGTATTTTATTTTCAGTTATTTTTCTTTTTGATGTACTTTCTTTATTTTCTTTTAATGTCGAAGTCCATTCAACTTATTTTCCCTATTGTAATTGCTCCTGCACTTGTTTAATTAATGAATTTGTTTTGTTTCATGTGACCTATTCCAGTTTAGTAACAGTTGTTTGATGAAACGGTATTCCAAAAGTTCTAAAGGAGGGGTGACTTGATTCAAAGGCGAAGTGTACGGCGTTGCTAGGTAGTCACATACTCCCAGAAATCTCAGCCATAAGGTTCATTGCCAAATTTTGTTTTTCAATTTACTTATATTTAGATTAGTTTTCCATGCAACTACATTTCTAGAACTTGCATTGTTTCTCTATTATTGATTGGTCTTTGTTAATTACACACTGAGGCAAAAGTGCTTGGTCCTGTGAGCCTTTTTGAAGCCTACCCTGTTTTAATTTGTTGAATTTATCCTTTCTTAACCAATTGTGAGCCGGTAGGATTAGAACTTTTTGTTCGGTGACAAACTACATTACAAGCCTAGAGACTTTTAGGACTTGTCCCTTAATGTATTTTCTGAGTTAAGGCATTGTAGAATGTTGCTAAAGATTAAGTTTGGGGTTGCTATTGGAATTTGCAACCAACTAAGTTTAGGGTGGGGGTACTAGAGAATAAGAGAACAAAAATGAAAGAAATATGAAATTGACATGCAAAATACACACAAAAATGGTGTATCAAAAAAAAAAGAAATTGAATGATGAAAAAGGGACAAAACATTTAAAATCCGAGTAACTTCAAACTTGATTGTCCCTAAATGTTAAAAATATTCTCTAGTACCTTTGCATTGATTGTATTTCCACAAGGTGAATGATTAAAGGATTGAATTTTGTGCTCTAACTTCCGTAGGAATGCCTAACTCAAATTTTGTGTAGCCTACTTATCCAAATATATCCCACCTTTCACCTAAGCCCCATTATAACCCTAAAAACCTCAAAAGTGTGTAATGATATTGACTTTGATTGATGTTTAGAAACTTTTCAAGCGTATGGTAATATGTAGACCTGCATGTCGACTAGTAGAACCCTATTTCAAATTGATGTGTGGAGTTGTGAATTGGTGGATGTGAACAAGTCAAACTAGCTCATCTTTAGCTAGAAGGAGAATGAACTTTTGGGTACTATCGTTTTGTCAGGTAACTGTTATTTTACTGTCATTTGTCACTGTTGCAAGCAAATTCCTTGAGGACAAGGAATGGTTTAAGTTTGGGGTTGTGATGACATGCTGTCATTACGTAATTATTAGGACTTATTGTGACATTTTGGTAGAGTTCTCATGCAAATTATACTGTTCTGAAGTGCAAAAAGCTGAAATATTGAAGTCTGTTTGAAGCAAATCGCGCCGCGTCAATTTCCAGCCTTGCCGCGATTTAAGAAGCAAAATTTCAACATCTCTGTTTGAAGGAAATCGCGGCGCGATTATTAACACGGCGCGGCGCGATTTTTCAACTTCAGGCCCAAAACTCTATAAATACTGCACTAATCCTGAAGAACAAGGGTTACGATTTTGGAGAGAAAAGTGCGATTTTGAGACATCGGAGACGGCTAGAAGGGAGATTTCTTCAACCTTTTACCAATTCATGTATGTTTTAATTATTTCATTGATTATGCTATTTGTAAACTCGATTATGAGTAGCTAAATCTCTTAGAGATTAGATCCGAGATGAATCTTTGTAACCCTAATTGACACATGTTGCTGTGAAACTCTATTTTGTTTATGAATTCAATTCTAGTTTATTCAATTCAATTGTTCTTAATGCTTTTTATATCTTGATCACATATAACTTGATTTCATGAGAACGAATGAGCACTGACCATGGCTTTCGACTTAGACCTAATTGAATTGTTCTAATAAACAGGGTTAGTCTAGGAATAGATAATCGTTTGTTAGTGATAATAGGTTAACGTTCGGTAAAACCTTCAAGAATTATTAGACCACCTAAGGAATTAGGGGCTGTAGTTTAAGAAAAGGGTCCTAACTCAAGGGATTGATTAGGGCTATTTTGTTAATCATCGTAAATTAGAAGAGGATTCATAACAAATAGGTGCAGTAGACCAATTAGGGGAACTTAGAGGATTCGAAGGATCTGATCTCATCACTCTCTCCATATTTTCTTAATCAAATCTTTATTTTCTGTTACTTGATTTAATTAAAATCAAACCAAATCTTCTGCCTAGTGGCAAACTAAAAATAAAATTTACACATCCTATTTCTATAACGCAATTGAATTATTGAAGTTAAAAACAGTCCTCGTGGGATCGATATTTTTACTACTTCGATAGTATTTGGTGCACTTGCCAAACGTCTATCAAAAACCATAACTGAGAGAGCCTGATCATATCATACTTGCAATAGTACATGCTTCTTGGGGGAAGCCATTTGATCAAAATCTTGGTAGAAGTCGCAAGCTGGATAAACTTTGAAAATTGCCCCTGAAAATTCTTCGAACAAACTCGGGCAGAAGTCAACATTTTTCAGGAATTAGTAATGGATATACATTGGATGTTTCACATGGAAGTCCTTTAGACAAGGCTTTGGCAGAGGTCGCCAGTTCTCCAGAGCCAGTGTTAGATAGACTTTGAATGTCGCACCTGTGGTCAATGCTTTCATTTTCATTTTTCATTATTTCATTTTTCAATCCCATTTTTGCCTGAACCGCCCTTTCGGGTTTTCGATTCACCGGGAATAAATTCTTTTCATTGCCCCATTTTTGCCTGAATTGCCTTCATAGATTGTCAATCAGCGGGGTGCTCATTTTTGCCTAAGCCGCCCTTTCGGGTTTTCAACTTAGCGAGCTTTTTATTTGCATTTTTTTTACTTTCATTCTGTTTTTTCATTCTTGCCATTGACCACAGTTTGTCCTGGAGAGATTGTATGTTCATATTGCATGTTGAGATGGATGTTGATGCATGTTTCACCTGTTCATAAGTTCAAAGATAGTGCATGTTTGTTGTTTGCATAAAAAGATTTTTTTTAAAAAAAAGATTTTTTTGAAATTTTGCTTTAAGTATTAGCATCACAAATAGAAGAAATTTTGCAAGTAGAAGAAGTGAGAGTTCCAAATAAATGGGCACAGGCTCAAATGGATGTAGAAGAGTGGTAACCGACCGAGGGCGCAGCTCCACAGATCTAAAAAGTTTGGAAGATGGTAATCATATTTGAAAGGATACATTGAACACAATAACATTGTTCTCACTGGCAACTTTGAATTCCTTTGTTCGAACGCTTGAATGGTAGACACTTCCGGATTGCAGATGCTTTAAAACACAGATGTTTTGGAGTTGTAAGTACGTTGAACTGGAGATGCTTTGAATTTACAGATACATTGAACCACAGAGACTTTGCATTGGAGATGTCTTGAATTTGATATGCCTTGCATAGCAGAGACTTTATATTAGAGGTATTTCAAACTGGAGTCCTCTGATAGATGACGTTTTGAATCGGGGTCCTTTGATAGCTGAGATGCCCCAAGTGAGTCGTGACTGACTGATACAGTTACTTGTCTTTTCGTTTCAATCTCATTTTTGCATGAACCGCCCTTTCAGGTTTTCGGCTCATCGAGACGCTCATTCTTGCCTGAGTTGCGTACAATCTCAGCGAGCTTTTTCATATTCATTTTTTGTCCCTAATTTTTGCCTGGATCGCCGTTGCGGGTTTTCGATCCACCGGGAAGCGCATTTTGCCTAGGCCGCCCTTTCGGGTTTTCGACCTACCACGCTGTTCTTTTCATATATCTAGACAAAGTATTTCTTAACTGCATCAGTGTTCACAGGATGAGGAAGTTCAACATCATTCATGATTGTAAGAGTCATTGCACCACTGGAGAAAAACATCTTGACAATACATGGGCCTTCATAGCTCAGCATCCACTTGCCCCTGGAGTGGGCTTGAAAATATAAGACCATACTTGAACATGAGATCTCTTTCTTGAAAAGCACCGGGATGGACTTTCTTGTCGAAAGTTTGATCCATCCTCCTCTTGATATAGTTGACCATGGCACAAAGCATTAACATTCAAATCCAACAGATCACATTTGTTTGAGCATCATTTAAACACAGACAAACTCGATTTCCATGAGAATTTTCACTGACATGATCATGACTTCCACCGGGAGTACTGATTCCATTCCATATACCAGAGATAAAAGGATTGCCCCAGGTGAATCTTGTCGGACCCGATGCAGTTGCTTTGTCATAAATCCTTAATTTTTGCATAGATCGCCCTTGCGGGTCTTCGATCTATCAGGATACACTTTTTGTGTCTCTAACTTTTGCATGGACTGCTTTAGTCCATCGAGACGCTCTTTTTTGCCCAAGCCACCTTTTAGGTGTGTGACTTGTCGAGCCTTTTGAAATTTTTTTTTTATTTTTCTTTTTTTTTTTTTTGACAAAGCGTTCATTGACTGCATTGGGGTTCATAGACATGCAAACCTGTCATTATCATTTGGAATTAGGCATGCCTTTGCCCTTGTTGATGTGTATTGAAGTACGATATCCATACCAGACTAGTGGTAGCTCCCTGAATCAGTTTTTTGTAAGCAAATGTCCCTGCGGGACAATCTTCTTGATGCTCATATTTGCAGCTCAGATGACTAGAATGTTCTAGTGGACGAGAGATCTTATTGGAAAACTTCTCATCTCCAGCTCCTTCAGCTTCGAACATAGGAACTCAAAGTCGAGAGAGAGCACAGTGTTACAGTGTTCAATGGGTTTATCAATGCATGCTTTGATTTTGAATAGAAATTATGATTATGCAGGTATTCAGAAATGATCAAAGTGAAAAAAAAATTACGGTTTTTTGGTATTACCATTCTTTCCAAAGAAAGCACAATGTAAAAAAACAAAGCCGCGATAGAAACGACTTTTTATTAGTGATACAAACACATGAAGCAAAGTGCCCTAAATAAGTTCACTTTCGTCTTCGGGCGAGACGAAAGGTTTTTTTTTTTTTGAAAAACAGCAAACAAACACAATTATCAAACAAACAACCAGTAGAAAACATCAACAAAACATCTCAGTTGCGGCTGAATATCCCATGTATCAGCAGTAGGCGCCATGCCCCTGGTTCCAAATTGACTTCCATATATGGACAGAAAGATGTTATCCTCAATCAATTTCTGGACTTCCATCTTCATAGAAAAAACAATGCTCGAGCTCAAGGCTTCGTGCCCCTTGGTGCAAGGTATAGTAATGGTCGTGTCTTGCCAACAACAGGTGCATGATTTGAAAGAGAATTGTCTCGGACATTAGAAGTATTATTTTCAAAAGTTAACTCTCCCTTGTCTATCAGCTTCTTCACAATATACCTCATAGCATAGCATCCCTCAACATCATGGCCCCTAGCACCTTGGTGAAAAACACACCTGAGATCGGTACGAAATTCGGGATGCATAGGATTGGGTGGAGGCTTGCCCTTCCTAGTCTGACAATGCCCTTTAGCAATAAGAAATGGGAGCAGTGTAGCATATTGCATTGGTATAGGAGGAAAGATTTGTTTAGGTTGGGGACCCTGATGTTGCCGTTGAGGCTGTTGAGATTGTCGGAGATTCTGTTGTCCTCGATGCTGGTAAAGTTGAAACTGGGTCTGATAACTGGGACTTTGAGCAACTTTGATTACAGGTGTAACAGTAGCAACATGTTTCTGAGCAGCATGGAAGACAGGTATCACAGTTGCAGTAGATTGATGACCCAGGTTTTGGGCAGCCTTGATAATAGGTATAACAGTACCAGCATTGAAGTTCACCATACCCGCTCTTTGTTCTTTCTCTTCAGGACCATCAGTGGGATCACTTCTTCTGACCAGGTGCGTAGGCATTGGAACCTCAGAGACATGGGGAAGAGGTACTTCATCAAGACCATAAAGCACAGGCATATGTTGGGGAGTATTGGCAACCTTCGTCAGAATCAGAACAGTAACATCAGGTATTTGGGCTTGAAAGCTGGCTGGTGATGAGAGTGTCGGCTGACCCTGTGCGGCTACCAATATTGTCACCAAGGCGCTTAACCTCTCCACCTCCCCACGGAGTGTTGTTACTTCTTCGTGAAGCTCCTGGATTTCTTGTTCAAATGGACTCATTCTGATTTCTTGTTTAGCCCGAGCGTTTTGCAGTTGTAGCTTGACTTTAGGCGGCAGAGACGACCCTTTTGTAGGAAAGAGAACACGTGAGACACGGACGAGAAACTATGAATGTAAAATGATGCATGATATGTACAGATGCATATGCAAAAGACTCTTTTTGTGTTATCGAAGGGTTTTAGATAAATTAGAGCTTTTGTAAACATTATTAGGAATAAAAAAGTTCCGGATTGTAGTTGATTCCACCCCGGGTACCAAGAAGAGGTACATTAAGAAACTTTCCACCACCAAAGATAATTTCTTTGACTCTAGCAGCGGGAGTGAGCCAAACCACTTCATTAGGAGTAAGAGCCATGATCCTCTGTGAAATAGTCCAATTCTCTGGATTATCATGGAAAGACTTTGGAAGGTGCGAAATAAACCACCTATAGAGGAGAGGTACACAGCAGAGAATGTATCCACGACCCTTGCCGGATCGATCATGAATAGCGTGGTATGTGTCAGCCAACAAAGTAGGGACCGGATTCTTGGAACGGAAGATCATGATAGCATTCATATCCACGAAGTTGTCAAGATTTGGAAAGAGAATAAGCCCATAGATGAGTAGTGCAATAATAGCCTCAAGAGTGTCCTGACAAGTGGTCTTGAGGTTGGCTTTCTCAAGTAGATACTTTGAAGTGAACCCCCGGATGTGAGCCTTAGTGACAAGATTCTTGGAGACATCGGTGGTCTTGAGATAGAGATCTTTAGCAATAACCAACGGAGTAGGAGGATTCTCAAGTCCCGCGAAGGGTACCCCCTTAGCAATAGATAGATCCGTCAAGCACGAATAAGCCTCGAGTGTGGGCACTAACTGAAAGTCGGGAAAAGTGAAGCACCGATAGTCCCGATCATAGAATTGCACTAGAGTGTGTACAAGCTTCTCACCCACATTAGTCCGGAGAATGGTAAGTAAATCCCCATAACGGTGTCGGAAACCAATCGGATCCTTGATCTTGAGTGCCAAATCTCTCAAACTAGCCAAATCCACTTCCTTGAACTTGTAGGACTTAGTCTTCCCCATTCCTACAATGTTTACAAATTCAATTCGTCTAAGCCCTTCGATAAATGCATGAAGAAAGAGTTTATGCATGTATGCATGTATGCATGATTATGTTCAAGTTCGGAGAAAACATGGTGGGTTGAAATTCATAGTCAAGGAGTCATGGGTGGATACGGTGTCCGGTGAAACTAGGGCTTTGGATAATAGTAACCGGGTTCTAAAAAGGTTCCCAAGTCACAACCTCTCCGACGTATATCACGGTGTCACGAGACAACACTCGCTCCATGATTATCCGTAAGAAGGTCTAACTTGAGTGTAGTATCGCGTGACGACTAAAATTCGAGACAACACTCGGTTTAGCCTCCACACTACATCCTAGAAAATGGCCATGGATGGGTTTGGTTATCTACGGTTCATAGCGTCATGGAACAATTAGAAGCAAAGTGCCTAAACGCAACAACACGCGCCGACAACATCACCCCCAAAATGTCTCAGCTATGTGGGATTGATCGCATAATCCAAAACACGAGGCAACCCCCGGAATGAATTGTCGATTATATCCCCCCTAAATCCTAAGTTCACTCAGCCCGGGTGTAGGACTTTTGATATTCTCACCCCACACGTTTGCAAGAATTTAAACATTTATTCACATAAGAAAGCAAGTAAAAGAAGCAAGTAAAACGAAAGCGCAAGCGTGGAAATAAAGACTAGGCGTAACTCTCGAATCTCCCCAGTGAAGTCGCCAGCTATTTTATCTTGGTTTTTGGGTGTCAAACATTGATTAAGTTTGAACCTTTTTAACCGGTGATATCTCATTTTTTTCTGGGAAGGGAAAAAATAAGCAAAACCCTTGAGAATCGAGGTCCGGGAGTTGTTTTCGCAACGGGAAGGTGTTAGGCACCCATAACGACTACAGTATCCTATAGGAACCGTCTTTACTTTCAACGCGCGCGCTTTATTTTTAAATGCTATTTTGAAAGTGTTTATTTAAACCTAAGAGTTTTCTAAGTGAAGAATTGGAGGGAGAAGAAGATGTTTGAATTTTGTTTTATTTGAATTGAAGGAATTTTGATTCCTTGCCTACGTACCCGTTTAAGGGATCAAATCCACCGTAGTTCTCTTCCAAAAAAGGTTTTTGTTTTTGTTGGTTGATTTTAAGTTTGAAAATTGGATTTTGAAGAATGAGAGAGAGAGGCCTCAAGGGCATATGATTGTGAAATTACGAAGTTGAATTAGTTATTTTGGAAAAGAAGTCAAGTATGATTAATTTTCGTTGAAATTTGATTAAGAAAATAAAAGGGAAAATACAATGGGATTTTGATCCCAAGGTTTATTTTGAAAATGGTTTGAATGATATTGTTCATATTTATTTGAAAAATGATTTTTTTCTAAGTATAAATCCTAGGCATTCATCTAAACATTCAATCCTAATCATACATCTAAACATGCATAACCTAAGCATACATCTAAAGATATCTATGTGATGTGTGTGTGTGTGTGTCGGTGCTTGTGTCGGTGTACATCATTAGAGTCCATTATCCTTTACATCATGCCCTAGATACATGCTATGGTCTTGCAAGAATTAAAAATTGCATGAAGTAAAATACACCACCCTAAGTTTTTACATGCTAAGCCTTGGTAAAAATTAAAGTGCAAGAAATTAAAGTGCAAGAAATAAGAGGTGAAAATATGATGTGAGATGCTATGGAAATGAGACATGAAACAAAAGGGGTTAGTAGCACAAATGATATAGAAACTAGTATCAAAATGCATAGTAAAACTATTGTAACTTGCAAGAAAAGTAAACCAACAAGCTTGACAAAAAGTGATAAAAGAACTTGAAATTTAATGCGAAACTAAAACAAGATTAAAGCCTTGATTCTCATAATATTGGAGAAATTTTGAATGACTTGTTTCAAGACAAAAAACATGAGAATCAAAGAATTTAACCATGCCAAAATTTATAAGGTTTTTAAGTTCTTTATGCACTTTTATTTCTCAAGCTTATTTCATATTATTCACAACATAAAGGATCCACAAAAATCTAATTCAAAACAGCAAGCATACACCACATTAAGAGGCAAATTTACATATGGCATTTCACACATCTTGGAAGCAAGAATTTCAGCCAAGTCATAGAACAAGAAAATTGCAATTAAGCACATGTTTGAAGCATTTTTTAAGGCAAGAGAAGTACCAAAACATAGGGTAGAAAAAATTCCATCATAACACACATTTAGAATCATTTTCAAGTGCAAGAAAAATTAACCAAACCACAAGTAAAAGATAGAACAAATTTACAAGGCATGACACCTATTTTTTGGAGCATTTCGCAAGGACAAGGAAGATAAAAAAATGCAAAAAAATGAATATAACCACATGCTTAAACTAAATCATCATGAATATTGTAAAATATTGATCCAATGGTCCTAGTATCATAACAAATTCCCTAAGTCATGATACAAGGATCAAAAGAATCAATATATCACAATACTCGTAATAATTCACATGAGCATACTCATCGTATTCATCTCTACATTTTTAATCAACAATTAAGAACAAATATCCAAGAAACAAAAAAACCCTAACAAATATATTCTTTTTATGTTTTTCCAGAGGTAAAATAACGAGTAAAAGATCAGGAATATTCGCAAGAACATCGAAAAAACTCATGGAGATTTTTAGGAAATTTTTTACATAAACAACAAGTACACAGGGGGGTACAGCAAGCATACTGGGGGGTGAACCAGCAAAAACATAGTGAAATAGCAGAAATGTAAACGCAGCCTGGGCTTTGCAAAATTCAGTTATGGGATGGGTTCATGGGTAGTAAAAACGGGTCAAAACCATGGGTTAAGCATATAAAATTGAAGGAAGTATGTATATACGTTTCCTTCCTGAAGAAAACAAACACACATAATGCTCCTTCTTCTTTTTAGAAAACAATTGTTCACTTCTCTCTACACTATTACAGCGCCACCTATCATCATCTTCTCCGGCGAGATTGTGTTTTCTGGCGCGGTGGCCGGTGGCGGCACCACCGCGTCGGAGTTCAATATTGCTCCGATTTCAAAAATAACTGCACATTTAGGTATCCTTTTTCTCATAGAACTCAAATCCGGACTCATAATTTTGAAAACCAGTCCATATCATTCCAGATCTAAGCATAACAGACACAAAAGAAACGAATAAACGGATATTACCTTCACTGCTCCTTGGGCTCGGACTCGTTTGCTTCTTCTTTTCTTGCTAACGTTTCGAATTGTTCCACCGGTCTGATCCGTTTCTGCTTCAGTTCGATTCGAATTCACTCTCTCCTTCCCGTTTTCGCGAGCTCTTCCCTCCGGTCTCGGCTTCTTCGTTGCGGTTCTGCTACGGTTGAAACCACTCGGTCCTTTTGGTATATTGCTTCGAAAATCAAAGTATGGTTGTTGTTCAAATGTTGACTGTAACGCCCGTCTTAATTATTCGATTATTTAAAAATATATTTATATATATGATTTACGTGATTTTCATGATTGATATGTGTGAATTTTATGATCCATGAAGTTGAGTGGGTTATATGATTTATAACTGAATTATGTGGAGTATTTTGTTGTGGTGAAGTTGTTATGTTGTTATGACTTATGTTATTATTAAATAAAATAAGATATGAGAAATAAAATAAAAATATTAAAAATTGGGCTGTGTTGTGAGATGAGCAATTAGTAGTGAGAAGAGTAAAAAGGAGAGATAAATAGACAGACATAAGTTAGGAAAAATAGTACGTACGTTTTTGGAGAAAAAGGGAGAAAAGTCAGAAAGAGAGAAGAACCAAGGGAGGGCTGCGATTCTGCTATTATCAGGTAAGGGTGAGACTAATTTTCAATATTATTAAGGGTATAATTCTGTAGAATGAATTTAGCATGATTAGGTTAAGTTTTGGTGAGAATTTAAGAATTAGGGTTTTGAGGATGTTATAGATTATTGATAGTATAGAAGTTGTTAAAACTATGTATAGATTTTACAATTCATAGATTAATCCTATAACAATGTTCTAATCAGTATTTTGGGATTTGGGTAGATGAATTCGGGATTTCCATGTGAAATATTGATGTTAAGCGTTTTTGAGAATAAGTGACTAAGTGGGGTTTTGGAAAACGATTTTTTTGAGTGGGTTAAACTTGAATTTTTCTATAGAATATGATAGAGCTTAGTGTCAGGAGCGCGTAGGCGAAAACGGCATCGAAAATGGATTAACGGTTTAGGTTTTATGCACAAAAACGTGAAAGGTAGAAAATCTGATGTTGTCTGTCGAACTAAGAACGTGCCACGATGGAGGTCCAACGTGCCACGATTTTTCCAGAAACAAAACCATTTTTAGACTGTCCAAACGTGCCACGATGGTACCTCAACGTGCCACGATGAAGTGTTGACTTAGACTATTTTTGATCTATTTTCATATCTCTAAAGGGGTCCTAAGATGTATAGTAAGACCCCAAATCAATAACCTTAATGAGAGGGATTGTAATTAAGGGTTATAGTAGTAGTTTCTTTTGCCATAATGTGGTATTGTTATATGAGTATTATGTGGATTATATAAGACGTTTAAGATGTTTTAGATTATCATTGTTACTGTTATATTGTGATGTGGTTTCTGTGCTGCCATGTTGATGTCACTTACTGAATTAAGCTGTATGAGTCTATCCAAGATGTTGTCCTAAATGTTGGTTATTAATGTCATGAGGTTCTATATGTTGGTCTAAGTTGTAAGTTGTAAGAAGTTGTCCATGATTATGAGT
This sequence comes from Medicago sativa, assembly GCF_051527215.1. NCBI lineage: Eukaryota > Viridiplantae > Streptophyta > Magnoliopsida > Fabales > Fabaceae > Medicago > Medicago sativa. The sequence continues at coordinate 8,560,556 of NC_140751.1, read as the reverse complement.
CGTATGAGTTGTTCATGTTGTTGTCTAAGTTGTTGGAAGTTTGAGTTCATTGCATACTCATTAAAGTTGGGGGCTTTAGGCCCGGCAGCCTTTGTGCTCATTAAAGTTGGGGGCTTTAGGCCCGGCAGCCTTTGTGCTCATTAAAGTTGGGGGCTTTAGGCCCGGCAGCCTTTGTGCTCACACGTTGAGGAGCCTATTATGCTCATTATATTGTTGATTGGTACCACATGCATTTGCATATCAAGAAGTTTCATGATGTTTAAGATTGTCAAGTTGTTGTTGAGTTGATAGAGTTGCATGGTCTAAGATGAGTTGTGTTGTCAAGTTGTTGTTGAGTTGATAGAGTTGCTTGGTAAATGGTGAGTTGTGTCGTCAAGTTGAGTGTTAAGTTGATTATGATTTGTGATGAAAATTAGTAATGGTATTAGATGATTGTATTTGTTATGAAATGAAAAATATGCTAATTGTTAATTGTTGATATGTTGTTAATGTTTAAGTTGTTAAATGCATTTTATTGGATTATATGCTTAATGTATTGATTATGAAATCTCACCCCTTCTGCGTATATGTTGCCTCAACCGTGGGTAATGTGCAGGTAATAAAGATTAGAGGCGTTCGTGAGTGGACTCCTCACTTGGTGTCTAGGTGCTCTGATACGTAACGGGATGGGGGCTTGCTTTTACTTCTATTCCTTACGTGTCTCTTTTATGAACTAATTTATGAGATTTTCCAATAAGGCATGCGTGCCAAGACTTTTAAATGTTGAACTATTTTCCGCTGCAACAGTTTTAAGATTTGCATGATGTTGAATTTGAAGGATAATTATTATTATTATCTGTTTTTAAGATTTTAAGTAGTGTGTGACATTCCGTTATGAATTAAATACTCTGATTTAAATGAAATTTTTATGTTGGGAAAACGGGGTGTTACATTGACGAGATTCGAAGCTTCTTGTTATTGTGATGCTTGTGTAAACCGATTTGTTCCAGTGTGTTTGATAGTGATTTCGAAAACAGAATTGTGTTTGTGGATGATGATATTGGATGGAGGTTAGCTCGTTGGAGGAGATGAAGATGATGATGCCGCCATGTCCATGGTGATGAGCACGTTCTTGACAAAGAAGAGGAATTAAAGGGATTTGGATATTGTTATTGTCATTAGAAATGGAATGAAATGAAAAGAGTGTGGTGGTTATGGAAATTGTGGTGGTGGTTATGGAGGATATAGAAGGTGGTGGAAAATTAGTTATGGTGGTTGAAGGTTGTTGTGGTGGTTGAAGGTAGGGGAAGAAGTTAGTTATGGTGGTGGAAAGTTAGTTAGAGGTGAAGATGGAGGTGGTTAGAGTTTGTTAGGGTGGTGATGGAGGTTGTTGAAGATGAAAGTGGGAGGGAAAAATTTGAGAGAAAAAGCTTTGTGTTTTTTTTGTGAAAATGATTGAAAAATAATTAGTGATCTTGACCTTGACCATGACCTTGACTTTTATAGGTGATGAAAGGGATGCTTGCCCAATGATGTGATGCCATGTGACACTTGGACCCTAACTAACTTTGACCAACTTTGACCTGCAAAATAACAAACTACAAAGGACCAAAATGCAAATAACAAGACTTTGAGGACTAAAATGCAATTAAAACTAAAATTGATTAAAAAGGTAAATTGAAAATTAACGTAAAGTGAAACTAAAAATAGAACCAACAAAATTACTAAAATGAACCAATTACTTAAATGAGGTACTTTAAAGTAACCTCTCTCTGTCAAAATTTCGTGTGAAAAGACCAAAATGCCCCTAGGGACTAAAACGACTCAAAACGACTCAAATGCAATTTTAAAATGGATTTTATCATGAAATTAAAGCAAGAGTTTATTCAGTCAAATTGAAAAAGACTCAGAGACAATTTTTAGAAATTAAACAGAGTTTTAACACATGAAAAGACTAAAATGCCCCTAGGGGCTAAACTGACTCAAAATGACTTCAAATGTGATTTTTGAAATGGATTTTGACATGGAATTGAAATAGGGACTTATTCAAACCAATTGAAAAGACTCAAACAATTTTTAAAGGACTAAAATGAGTTTGGATACAGGAAATGACTAAAATACCCTTTTTCATGAATTTTGCAAACAATATTGAAATATGATGCAGAGGAAGGTGCAATTGATCAGAGACATATTCAAATGACTTGAAATGCAAGAAAAGAAGAATTGAGCTAGTATTTTTAGGTCCAAAATTAGGGTATAACAAGTTCCAAGGTTCGCTGCAACGTAATTCTAAGAGGCATAGACTAATTTGCCTTTTTGTTTGGTATATACAGTATAATTACTTAAAAACTCTTTAAATTAATAATTATTAATTTATCGATAAATTAATAACTCTCTAAATTAATAAATTTCTCCGGTCCTGACATTATTAATTTATAGAGTTTTAACTGTAGTTTCAATTTCACAATAGATCCCTGTCGCGTCATTGACCCGCTTTTGATTTCACGACTGAACATTTAATTCTTTTCAAAAGAAAGTGGAAAAAGGTTCAAATACCACATTTTTAGGGATTAAGGGTTCGGGGGTTAGTTATATTTAGGGAAGGTGTTAAGCACCCTAAATATTCGTAGTACTCTACGAGAACCTCTTGATTTTATTTAACTTTTGTGCTATAAACTTGCTTGCTTTAAAAATGGAATTTGAAATGATAAAAGAAAACAGAGACCTAATTTATCTACATTTTTATTGATTTGGAAAGACGCATGTCCTTTGCCTACGTACCCGTGAGGGATCAAAACCTCGTAGTTCGGGGTAGAAATTGACGTTTGATTTGTTTTGTGTTTTTAATAGCTTTTGAAAAAAGGTTTTAAAATGAAAAGCCAAAATGGCAAGAGGGCTAGGCCGAGGGCTAGGCCGCAGCCGAAGAAGCCACGGAGGGGATTTGGTGGGTCTGGATGGAGTAAAGGTAGAGAAGAGGAGGATGAGGAGGAGGAAGAGAATGATAGGATTGGTGCGGAGCGGTTTGAGGAAGATAATTGGGCTTCTGTGGTGGATGATGGTGCTGATGAGAGGCTGTTAGGGAGGAATGGGAATGAGGGTGAGGGTTTGGGTGATAAGAAGAGGAAGAAGAAAAAAGGGAAGAGAACTGGGTATTTTAGTGATGAGAGTGATCATGAGGATGATGATTGATCGTAAATGATGGATTTTTTTTATCGAGGTATGTGTAATTTATTAGCACGGATACTTCAGATTGAAAGTGTGTTCGGAGGCACTGTAACAATATCGACGCATATGGTCACATTAATGTTGGTGTCATGTATTAAGATTAATGTCGGTGCAATGCATGCGTCAGAGCTTTATAGGGTGTAATTGATGAAATTATATATATATATATATATATATATATATATATATATATGGTTTGGTTTCATAGGAAAATGGTTTTGAGCATTAACAGATTTTAATTTTTAATGTATTTATTGCAGTAGTGTTAGATATTGTGATAAACTGATAATGATAAGTGATAATGGTGAAGTAGTGATGAGCATTTTTGTGTTTGCCATATTTTGATAGCTCATGAACGATGATTGATTAGTCTTTTATTCATCTGCTTAATATCCTGTTTGTTATAAAATGGAGTAAAATATTCTGTTTGTTATGTTTTTTTGTTCTGCTAAAAATTGGAATTACAATGTATCAGTTTGTTTACTTTATGCTCATCTTGTTATATAAACTAGGTTTTTAAACTACAATTGTGATCGTACAACAATATTTGATATCTTGAAATTGTAGTTAGATATAGCTGATGCAAATGCAACTGTGGATTTGATGTAGTTGTTGAGATCTTGAAAAGCATTAAGTTGTAGCCACAATTATGGTTGCGGTCTTTGTGGAAAGCAACTTAAAAACTATTACAGTATAATAAACTCTCTAAAATAATAAATTTGTCCGGTCCCGACTTGGGCCAATGTAAAAAATTGAAAAACTCGATAAAATAATAAAATAATAATTTTTCGGGAGATCCCTTTATAATTTTCGGTCCCAAGAAAATCATAAATTAATAATTCATAGAAACTGAAAAAATATATATTAAGAATACATTGAACACATTTGTTCCTCTTGTTTACATTTACTGTACTTCAAAAGTCATTATTGATTTCCAATGCATATGAACACAGTAGTTACCAATTTACGTTGAGTCTCAAGGTTCGCTGCAACGTAATTCTAAGAGGCATAGACTAATTTGCCTTTTTGTTTGGTATGTACAGTGTAATTACTTAAAAACTCTTTAAATTAATAATTATTAATTTGTCGATAAATTAATAACTCTCTAAATTAATAAATTTCTCCGGTCCTGACGTTATTAATTTATAGAGTTTTAACTGTATACTGCTAAATGTAGAACATAACTCTTTATGTCATGCTCTGTTCCTTACTAGCGTATGTCCCAAATTCTATCTAGTTAGCATGGTCTACTAGCTGTGCCTGAGAAGTAATTGAGCAGATAATATATCATATGTTTCAACATTGACTGCAAATGCTACATGAACATAATGTCTGAGTCCACCATGAATCCATGTGTATCCACCATTGGCCTCCTTCCAATAGGGAGACTTCATAGGACATACTCTTCATGGTTCACACCCTGACTTAGCAAAACCAAGTTTATTAGGGACGGTATTTACATCAAAATCCTTTGGTCACATGCACCATTTCTGTACATGGGGCATTGATGGATCTCACATTGGTAACTGTTCCTCTAATTACCTATGCTCTTTGATGTATATTATGTATTTTGTTTGATAGGATCTCAATAGTGTTCTTTGGGCAACTGAAACTTCTGTTATAGTTATACATTAGTCTTATGGTTTTCTTGAATAATCATAATAACAAAGGAATATGAGGTAGTCTTCTGCATCTGTAAAGATTAAATTGGGGCCGGGAGTTTTGAGTGGATTAATGTTCACAGCTCTTGTTTCATTTGGGTTGGCAAAGCAATCTATATTGTTTGGTAAGAGGTTTCCACATGGTATTGTATGTTGTAGCTGAAGAATTGAAAGAAAGAAAAAAAAAACCGTGGCATAAGTATTATTCATAATTCTGCTTGTGCTGACAAATCTGCCATGTTTTTTTAGGTAAACCAATATGTGAGGTGAGGTGAAGTATAGCATTAGCTATCATTGGATAAACATTCAATAAAGTTTTGAACTTGGTGGTTTGTGAAGTCTTCCAAGTCTATCAATTTTAATTTTTGTTCTTAGAGGGTTACTTGAGTTTTTCAATCAAATCCAAGTTCCTATCAAAATATTAACATTTGATGTATGCTATAGAATTGTTAAATCACATCAATCTAAAGAACTTTATCTTGGAAACAGTTCTGATAGTGAATAAGTCTATGTAGACATGAAATGTTTCAGATTGCTGCATCTGTTTTTCCCAAGAAAATGAATTTTAATGACTGATAGAAGAGGGTATTTGTAAAATTTACTTAATGGAGTAAAAATTTTGATGTGAGCTTGAAAAAAGTTCTTTCTGGATGTGGATGCTTTTGTGAGTTATTGATTGCTAACAATTATTCTGCATATTTGGTTTATGTCAGCATTTTGTTACATGACTAGTCCTTACCTGATCAATTTTGGCTGCTATACTAGAGCTTTTTAAAATCTGTCGTGCCGTCCTGTGCCAAGCTTTCTTGAAACAATTTAATCAGATGCTGTCTTATTAGGGCTGTCATAGTTGTTGGGTGGTTTATAAGGCCTTTAACCGTTAAAACCCTTACAAGTTACTTACTATTGCTGTTTTTTTGGAACTGAATGCCAGGCATGGTTGATATCTGATGTATTTGGTTTTAGATGTGGTGTGAATTCTGATGTATTTGGTTGCTATTTGTATTGGGAACTTTGTATCTTAACTGATTAGAATTGTAACTTCTGCTGTGATCTGCTGAACTTATGGCGGTTATCTAGTTTGAAAGAATATGCAAGGAATCAAAAGCCCAAATAACATATGTCAAAATGGTTTCTATGTTGTTCCAGCATGTGCATGAGGCGAACTCGTTCTTCCACATTGATAAGGCATGCTCATCCATTTAATTTTGGACCTCAAATTTGGTTTGGTATATTATGTTCTTTTTTGTTTGGGGTATTATATGTTATTCTGTGTTGTGTATCATAATTCATTGGTGTTGAGTTTTTGCACACAATGCTTCCATCAAATGCTTCATACATAGAATCTTCTCATGACGATGAAAAATATGCAATGCTGTCTTCTCAATCTTGAAATTGCCGCTATCATGTACTTCACTGATGTTGGTAAGGTATTTTCAAGAACCACAATCGTAACAATTTACATACACCTCCGTCCCTAAGTTCCAAAATAAGCGACCATTTTACACAGATTAAGAAAAGAAGATACGCTAAAGTGTGTAACTCATAATCATTATGTTTTTTTAATGTTGGTTTATTTTTTCTTGATACATTTTGGATGCTAGTTAAAAGAAAGATAGATTATAGATTTTGTTGTTAGTATTGTATTTTTGCTATCAATGTTGCAGTTAGAAGAAATTTGTTGCTTATTATCCTTCCATATGTTCCTCTTTTTTCTTAAAAGTATTCCTCCCAATTTGTTGCTTAAACGACAAAATGCGACATTCAATGTTACCGTTGTCATCGATGGAACTCCTCTCCCATCTTCCTATCTCTTGTTTTTCCCTTTTGAAAGAGGTATAATATAACGGCTGCCTGGAAGTTAATAGATAAACAAAATCCAATCTTACGTTCTTAACGAACACAATGCCTCCGAAAGGTATTGGAAGCTTAGAATCCGCCATGGTAGTGATGCTAAGTTTAGAAGAGTGTGGTGGAAGTAGGAACGATTTCTTATAAGTGAGTTGATGGACCATGATCCTTTAGAGCATGTGGCAGTAAGTGATTTCATGAACTGTTGCAGAATTTCGAGTCATTCCACATGAGCAGCTGATCTATTAGAAAATATCCAATGATAAAACCTGATGCGTAGTCGAAGGCGAAGTGTCTGACTTTGAATTTATAAATAAATAGTTGGCGAGGAAGTCACATAGAGCTGAAATCAGGCCCGATGCGGGCAGCCAATTTAGTCAGTACAAGACTTTTTTTTGCCTTCAAAAAGATAGTAGCATCGATCTTGGTTAGCAAAATAAAGGATAGTAGAGCGAAGTGTCTGACTTTGAATTTTTAGATAAATAGTTGGTGAGGAAATGATGGATGGATGAAACCGGTTGGCTGAGACGCATACATGTCGTCCAGATTTACTTTAAATCAACTAGGCATTTAAATTTACAGCTACATAACGGTAGTAGCATCGATCTTGGTTAGCAAAATACAAATCTTCATTCATATGAAGTGGTTTTGATTATTATTATTACAAGGATTGAAGGAAAGCTCCCACCAATCTTAAACACTAGAAATGGAAAAAGTAGGAAAGAAATGTCAAACAAAAGAGGTCTGATTGTCTGAATGGAGTCCAGATATAATTCTTGGTTACAAGGTTTTGAATCAAAGTTTCCACAACAATAGTATAAAACACCAAATGACAAATAAAACAGAAAAGCCAAAGTCACGTAGCGAATGGAATCCACATTTTCCTTGATTTGTACAGGCTGAGGAGAAAATGTGTTATTTAGAATTGAAGCACCATATAAACACCTTTGAGCTGTATCATGGAGAACCCGAATTTCTGTCCACATTAACACAAGAATTAATCTAGTCAGTTATCAGTTATCTTATACAGTTGCAATTTAATTAATCATGTTAAATGAAAGCGTCCTTATAAAATTGGATGTCACTGCGAAATTGCTTTATATGATATGATAGCACATCAAAGTTTAAATCCATAAAATTACAATAAAAGTTATAACCAGTATCATTCATGAAAAGCATGTTAAGTTATTTCACAAGATATTTGTTTTTCGGATAGATAAATGTTAATAAAGTTAGTGGCTAACTGGATATGTTAGTCTCTAGAATTTGAATCATGTACCTCCCTTTTAAAACTCTTTCCATGTCTCTTAGCTCACCAGCCAAATTACATAAGTGTGATATTTGAATATTTTATGCAGAATTTCACCACAAAAATTATGAAACTTTCCGTATTTTTTAAATTATTAAACGTTCTAATTAATTTCCCTTTCCTTCAGAAAAGTCAAACGCGGCTGCCCGTATAAGTGGCAAAACTCATCAGGTTCCCTTTTGCAACCAGTTTTACCACCTGATGAGCCTACTCAGTGTTACAATGCATTCACACTCAGGCCAGAAAATGGTGTTATTGAATAATGAATTTGGTGTTTCATTCATGTGCATTTACTCTCCTATTAAATTATATATATTTTCCATTTGCATGACTCCAATTTTAGTATTTACTATGTATGCATTGTTTAGTTTAGGTTGAAACATTTGAAATCTCTGTTTTGAGTAGTATAATTTATGGAAGAGTATCAGAAATAGATTCTGTAGACTAATTTAAACAGTATCTCACTATAATTTAGACGCTTTTTGTTTTAACCATCCGGTTCCTAAGGGAAGGGTACTCCGATAATCCGGAATTCGGCCAGTAGGTAAGTAAATCTTAGAAAAAACATGTTCCACCTTAGGGGAGTTCAGTAACCACTTGAGCCCTATTACTTGGTTCACTATGTCATTTTGTGAGTGATATGCATTTGTTTTCTTTTGTCAATCTCTGAGATTTTGTTTGGATATATACTAAGGGCGAGTCGGGTTTTGGAGGGAAAAACATATTTTTCATTTCTAAATTAAACAAATTATAAGATGCTTTTAAAATTGATTGAAAATTGAAATATTATATGATTATCTATCATGTTATTCTTTATTTTATTTTTAAATCTCAAATATACATCAAGAAAGAAAGTGAGAGATGTGATGAGCAACGTCAACTTGACAAGAAATTAGATAAAGGAAAAGATGTTAAAAACATATACAAGAGAAAGAATAGTGAAAATGTCAAGCATATTAAAGATAAATAAGAGAAGCATGGCGCGATCAGAGGAGAGGTACCTTCTTATTTTGAAGCTGTCTAGATACCATAGCATTCTCTTTTGCTCAGGACTCCTTGGAGGATGATTTTATAGTGTGAATCTCATAATCATAGAATTTTGGGCCAACCCAACGACGAAAGAAAACAAGAGGAACATGCTTGATAATCCAATAGCTGTGTCCTTTGTCTGGTTCAATGCTGTTAACAAATTTATCTGGCATATCAGATAATTCAAAAATTTTGAGTTTATCCAAGTGTTTGATGCCAGAGGGTACCTCCTTCAGTTGGAGGATCTTTTCCAATCTTATATACTCAAGAGAAATCAAAGCTCCTTTCTCTATAAGAATAGAATTTGGTCTATTCAAGTAACTGAGAACCAGTTCTTTCAATTTTTGAAAACCTCCATTTTGAAAATGCAAAATTTCACCATCGTAAGCATCGTCCCACACAGATAGCTTCAGTAAATTTGGCAAGTTTTTTAGTGACTGCATTGGATCATCTTTCAGCTTGGATAAAGCCAGCTTTATCTCAACAAGATACTCCAATTTTGGGATCCATTCAGGCAATGTATCTAGTTTAGCTTTCAAATGAAGCCGCCTAAGTTTTGGTGGAGTTGACGCAAAGTTTAAGTCAATAATTTCATCCTCTGCTATTGCAGTGATATTAAGTGATTCAAGGTGTTGCATCTCTTCTACTGCAGCACTTATGGCCTCCCCATGTTCTCTTCTTACATGCCTTAAACCTAACCTTCTTAACTGCCTTAACATTTTCATCTCTTGAATGAGATCTACCCCCCCATGATCGACCTCCACATAATATAGGTTTTGAAGGGAAGTCAAGTTTTTAATACCTTTTTTCACCAACACACCAGTTGTAAATCCGAAAAGAGAATACTTTGCATCATAATTATGATGGAAAGCAAGAAGGTGCCGTAGCTTTGTAAGCTTGTTTATTTCACTTGGCATCTCATGAACAGATGTGTCTCTTAAGTCCAATGTCTCTAAGTTCTGTAGTTCACCAATAGATTTAGGAAGAACCTTTACTTTTGTATTCCTTAGGTTTAAGTACCTTAAGTGAAAAAGATTCCCAAAATTATTAGGAATATAATTCAAAGACGTACCTTGAATGTCAAGTACCTTCAATATCCTAGACTGCGAACACAGTTTCCCCATCAAATGCTCCAATGATCCATCTTTTTCAAAAACATGAATAGCACGAAAATGTGAATTGTTTGCTCTCATCAACACATTATTGGAATGAGAAGCTATTGATAGGCGTCTAGATATTCCAATTGCGACAGATTCACCTTCATGCACAAAATGACAGAAACTTAAATTCTTCATTTTTGTAATGATCACTTCCCGCAATAAATCATGGACTTGACATGTTTTAACTTTCCCTTCAAAGCCAACATTTGAGACCTGAATCAGACTTCTGTGAATCAATTCTGACAAGTATTCCTCAGCCACTTGCTCCAAAGTTCTTCTCTCATCAGATTTGACAAACCCCTCAGCTATCCATTGCCTAGTTAGTGTCCTATGATTAATGGAGTAATCCTCTGGATATATACCAAAATACAAAATGCATGGTTTTAAATAGTACGGCAGGCTGTCATAACTGAGAGATAAAATCTTTGTTAGACTAGTTAAATGGGCATTACGTCCCAATTCCAGTCTCATATTTTCACTCACGTTTTGCCATTCAATCATTGTTTTAGATTTTGTTGAAAGTAGACCACCAATGGCTACAATTGCCAGAGGTAGCTGCTTGCATTTTTGAACAATTTCTTTTGACACAGCTTCAAGCTCCGGTGGACAATGCCCACCAGGTTCAAATCTAAATACTTTCTTACAGAAGAGTTCCCATGCTTTGTTTGGAGGCAAAAGTTGCAGGTTGTGAATATGAGTTAGAAAGGATTTCTTGAAAAATTCTGCAACATGCATCATTCTAGTAGTGATTATGATCCTACTACCTTTATTGTTATTAGGCATGGCAAATTCAACCTGGTCGGAAAAATCTTCTTGCCAAACATCATCAAAGAATACCAAATACCTCTTACGTTGCAGGTATTGCCTTACTTCTATAATCAGTGACTGGTCATCCATTTTTTGCAACATCTGTGGAAGAGGGTCTTCAGTTCCTCGACAAAATTGCTCCATCATGTTTATCAACAAACCTCTCACAGTGTATGATTGAGAAACTGTGATGCAAGCACGACAATCAAAGTTTGTTGTTACCTTTTGGCTGTCAAAAATTAGCTTGGCAAGAGTAGTTTTTCCTAGACCTCCCATTCCAACCACTGAAATCACTGTGCGCTCAGATATATCTTCCAATAACCAACCAGACAATTCTTCTTTTGGGCCTTCAATGCCTACAACTTCTGTTTCTTCAATGAAAAGGGAAGACAGTCGAGGATCACGCCATCTTCCATTTTCTGTCTCTCCACTGCGGTTTCTTTGGCTTGAGGATCCTTGTTCGTGCGAAATTTGAAAGTTATACCTCTCGCTTCTTTCCTTGATTCCACGAATTGACAACTTGATGTCCTGAATCTCTGATGCAATTTTATGATGGGGAATCAAAGTTTTGATTCGGCTAGTAACCTTGTTGACTAAAGATCCACGTCCATGAGGATTGGCCCTATGTATCAACCGAAGGTATTCATCAATGACATCTTCAATGCGAAATGATACTTCTCTCAGCTGCTTCACCCAAGTTCTAACTCCATCATTTGTATCTGCTTCATCTGCTGCTCTTCTGTCTGCATCTTTGAGGAAGACTTGAATGCTCTCAAGTTCATCTTTTATGTATAAAAAATCTCTGTGTACACCACTCAGAAGCTTTGTTTCTTCTTTTAGGAATTTGAACACTTCCCCCAGGGCAAACAATACTGCAGTCTCTGCCATTTAACTCTCATATCATATTGCTAGCTGCTACCTTACAATTATGCTATTGGGATTATTGTGTATTTTTTCTCTTCTTTTTTTTCAATATGGGTACAGTAACTTTACGCGGCTGTATACAGGCCACATAAATCATAGATAAGCAAAGCAACCGAGTATGTAAGTCTAGATTCTTTTGACAAAATGTCAAGTCAAGATTATTATTAAGACCACATCCTAGAAGACCAATTTTCTCTTTTTTATAATAACTGGTGAATGTAAGCTTCTAAATAACCTTGTCAAGGGTAGGTAAGCGTGTTAGACCATAAATAAATATATCACGAGTCAATGGAATTAAGCCTTTTAGCTCCAACTCCAACTTTATCATGAATAATCAGTTATACTGTATAATTTGTGTAAAATTTGAGTTGGGAATGGCTATATCATATGTTTGTGTTTTATCTCTGGTATACTCCCTCGGTCGCAAAATAAATGTTTTTAGTTTTTTAATGCAATTTTAATTTCTTTTTTCCAATTGTAAGTGTTGTTTAAAATTGTTTCACATAGATTAAAAAAAAAATGTATAAATTTAATAACTTAACAAAGTTGCCCCTATATTGTCATAGCAATTTAGTGTACACAATATTAATTAAGGAATAAAGTTGGACTAAATTAATCAATGTTACATTAAAAGGTAAAACCACACTTATTTTGAGAGGTTTTTTTTTTGTTGACAAAGCGACACTTATTCTGAGATAGAGGGAGTATGTGTGCATAACTCTCACTTTATTATTCTCTCACTTTGCATCTTTGCATTTATGATAATTAAAATACATAAATGGTTATTAAAGGATAGAGGAATGCTATCAACACACATGAAAAACACACATTTTCATGTAGTAGTAAAAAGGATAGACAGGCAACAAAAACATAGAGAACGCACACGTACATTTATTCTAGAATACAAATCACACGACTTAGCATCCACGTCTTGTTGTCATACTCACATGTTCAACACCTTTCGGCCCCAATTTATTGTCTCATGAATCCAACTTTTTATTTCGCATTTCTTCTTATAAATATACATTTCGATGTCAGTCACTTCCGCTGCATCCATCTTAGGCTTCATATTACTCAGCATAAAGTTTTTGCGTCTAAGCTCTGGTGTTTCTGCCTCATCAATCAATTTCCAGTATTTTTTATGATTCTTCAAAAGCAACTGGCATGCTGCATTTGATAAAATACAAGAAAACTTCAAGTCCCATGCACTTTCCTTCTCCACATCACTAAAGGAAATATAAGACTCTACTAGACTGTTGACCCGTGCGCCGCACGAGTTTTCTCGACTATAATAAAGACCAATAAATAATCTTTAACCCGTAAGATCATTGATATGGTAGAAAATATTTTCTTCAAAAAAAAAAAGGCAAAAGGATAAGAATGAAATTGGTGTGCAATGCATTTTTTTAGATGGAATTTGATAAGTTAAAAGTTGCTGCAGACGTAATAAAATTAATAATAAGGATGTCAAAAACAAAAGACATGAAATTAAAAAAAATCCAAAAAAAAAGTATAAAATAGAAGGATCATACGCGATAATTGATATGGTGGAAAATATTTTCTTAAAAAAAAAAGGCAAGAGGATAAGAATGAAATTGGTGTGCAATGCATTTTTTTAGATGGAATTTGTTAGGTTAAATAATTGCAAACCTAATAAAGCAAATGAGCGGGAAAAAATTAGGTTAACTTGCTGCAGACGTAACAAATTTAATAAATAAGGATAAGGATGTCAAAAACAAAAGGCATGAAATTAAAAAAAAATCCAAAAAAAAAAAGTGTAAAATTCTTGACCAAAAAAAAAGTATAAAATAGAAGGATCATACGTGATCATTGATATGGTAGAAAATATTTTCTTCAAAAAAAAAAAGGCAAGAAGATAAGAATGAAATTAGTGTGCAATGCATTTTTTTTAGATGGAATTTGTTAGGTTAAATAATTGCAAACCTAATAAAGCAAATGAGCGGGAGAAAATTAGGTTAACTTGCTGCAGACGTAACAAAATTAATAAATAAGGATGAATTTACAGCCTGCTCTTATCTTTTAGAAGCTCTTGCATATTTCTTAGCATTGAATAGTGCATTCCCTTCTTCTTGCTTCTTACGAGCAGTTTCTATCTTTTCTTCGTTGTTCATTTCCGAGGACTCCTTATCCTTTTTGAATGATACTAGCTCAACCTCATAATACAAGGTAGAGTTAGGAGGAACCATCGCCAATTCCTGTTGCGACTCTGATGAACCAAATGCATATTGAGGTGGAATAGTCAACATTGCTACCTCACCCTTCTTCATGGTCATTACACCTCTATCAAGCCCATCAATCACTTGCTCCTCGTCAGTTTTAAATTCAAACAGTTCCGCTTCATCATCATCGTGGCCCTTCTTCAAAAATATAGTGCCATCATGGAGCATACCAATTAGTTTCAATTTCACAATAGATCCCTCATTTGGAAACTCATATCCTTCTCCTTCCTTGACAACCTCTTTCGTAAAATCAATTACTTCGGAAACAATCTTCTTCCAAGAAACTAACTCGAGAGTAATCTGCAATGTTGCATTAGGGGGAACCGAACCTTCATCACTGTGACCTAGCTTGCCCGTCTCACCAAATCCATATCGTGGCTTCACGGTCAAATCCGCTCTCTCTCCAGTCTTCATGGTCTTGACAACATTTGACAATGCAGGACAAAAATGACCATCCTTGACTGTGAACTCCACTTCATTCGATGTTTTTACAAATGTTCCATCATCAAGACATGCTTCATAATTAACTAAAACAACATCAGGATCCTTAGGGTTAGGGTTTCCTCCTTCCACCACAGTACCATACTTCAGTATCTTCTTTAACAAACAACCATCATTACATATATCAATCACAACAATTGGAAGATAACTATATATTCGATTAAGAAACTCGGGCGGGAAGATGAAAGGCTGCTACTTGATGGGCAAGTTTGAAAAACCACAACCCCATCGTGAAATAGGTAGCCCTCCTGGTCCGCACACATGCGGGTGAAGATCTATCATGGGCTCATAATTACGATGGTGAAGCCACGTCATCCCAGCAGGGCGAACATCGTCGTAGAGAAGGCGATTGTCGTTGGTCATGGGCACAGCCGCGGAGAACATTTCGAAATCCATCGTCGTTTAGAAATCTGAGAGATGAGCTATGGGGAGAAGGAGTATGATTGATTTGTTTCGATGAGGGAGATGAGCTATGGGGAGAAGGAATACGATTGAAATCTTCGGCAACGACGAGAGAGAGAGAAATAATAATAAAGGGAAACTAGGGTTAGAGAGGAAAATAATAATAAAGGGAAACTAGGGTTTCTTTCGCTTAATTTTAGTATTTGCAGCATTTCATTTCATTATGAATGAACATATAATAGTATTAAACTATATTATTAAAAAATTACAATTTTTTTTAATAGGTTGGATTTGTGGGTTCATGCAGTACCTGAGCCAAACTACTTTGAATTTAAATGGGTTAGTTCAGGTTGGATCCAAACTTGGGCGAGTTTGAATAAAATGTTTGTTCGTTTGGGTTGGATGACAGGGTCACCTGGACCTGTAACTACCCATATAAAAGATTGTGCATCAAAATAGTGAGCTTTATTATAGGGTCCCATAATATACTAAATCAAAACATTTAAAATAATATTAACAACACTCTCTTTTGAACATCCTCTCTGATACACACTCTCATTGGTTTAAATTAGAGCAAATAGTCACATTGGTCCCTGACTTTGCACCTCGCTGTCACTTTAGTCCCTGACTCAGGCTAAAATGCAAAATAGTCCCTGAATATGTATTTTTGTTATCAGTTTAGTCCTTACCGTTAAAAATTCTGTTAACTAATGATGTGTCAATCATAGGGACCAAATTGAAAGTGAAAAACTAATTGTTTTTTATTAATGATAAAAACCCAAAAAAAATAATATTCATCATCTTCATCTCTAAATCTATCTATCTTCATCATAAAGATGTTGTTCTTTTGAGTTTAAAGATGAAAAGCCATATAAGTTAATCATCAAAAACAAGTCGCAGCACATAACCAATCAGCCAAGACAACCGAATCACTACAAGCACAACAGTAAAACCACAGCAGAGACCATCTTGCTACCCATTCTTGGCTTTTTTGTTTCTGTTAACAGTTTATAAATAATCATATGTCATTGTGTATATGGATAAAAAGGTAACTCTAATTGAACATTTCAAAAAGAGACACAACTTTAAAATTAAGATGTTTAGCAACAAGAAATGATTACTACATGGAAGTGAGCCAAAACACTTGATGTACACAGCATTTATGTTATTATATTTTTCAATCACAAATAAGTCATTTTGAACAATATTAAGTAGTAATCACTATATAAACAGTGATTCATTTTCCATATGGTATGAGCAGCAGGTTGATAACAAGACACCTGATACTGATTCAATCTCATTTCTGCTCTATAGTAATTTTTAATTCAAAATTATACAGTCTAAAAAAAATAAAAATTAGGCAATAAAGCAATCTTAAAACTACTTTTAGATTATGTTGTTCTTTTGGGTTTAAAGATGAAGATAGAGATGGAGATTATGAATATTCTTTTTTGTTTTTGTTTTTATCATTAATAAAAAATAATTATTTTTTTACTTTCAATTTAGTCCCGATGATTGACACACCATCAATTAACAGAATTTTTAACAGTAAGGACTAAATTGATAACAGAGATCCACATTCAAGGACTATTTTGTATTTAATCTTGAGTCAGTGACTAAAGTGACACCGAGGTGCAAAGTCAGGGACCAATGTGACTATTTATTCGTTTAAATTATTGTGAGTCTACACTTTGAAAATTGAATCCACACAAAGTGATGGAACATACATTGATTTTATCCATTAAAAAAGTGAATGCTAGAGAGAGTGTTGAAAATTGAATGTTGCTAATAAATACAAGAGTATATTTATCTGTATATTTAACACTAGAAATGCTACTTAAAGAAAATTGTCAACGAATATGTTTCGTCAAAGGATGAATATACTCCCTCCGTTTCAAAATACATGTCCAATTTTTGCAATGTGCACTATTCACTTGACTTACTTTGACCATATTTTTTAACTAATGTATAAATACAAATATTAGCATGTAAGATGTTGTTGGATTCATCTCGACAAATATTTTCAAAATATTAAATTTTATAATTTTTTACTTTAGATAATTAAAGATATTGACGATCAAAATTGTGCATTGGCATATGTGAAGTGGTTGACTTGGACATGTATTTTGAAACGGAGGGAGTATTTATTTATTTTGAAAACATAATGCTAGAATCAAGATTATTGAATAGGAAATATAGGGTGGGGGGTGGATGTCTTAAGAGCCGGTGCCACAAATCAAAATGGGAAAAGAGTATTACTTTTCCCACCCTACTGCCTTCTCGCGCGCCCTGTAAAAATTCCAAAAATACCTCTGGTTCGGATTATGTTTTCCGAACCAGATTGTTAGTTACTTCCGGAACATAAAATTCGGACCAGATGTTGTGCGCTTTTTTGTGTCTTTCTTTGATGTCAAGGGTCTCTGTTGACCGTTATATGAACCTCACACAAGCTGAAATGTTATTGCAGGGTTCATATGAACGGTCAACAATGACCATGACACCACCGACACCCCTAAAAAACTAAAAACATTTGAAGAAATTTGAAGAAAAGAGATGAAGAGATTTCCGGAAAATTAAATCCGAACAGAAACGATATGAATATTTTGTGTTTTTCTTTGATGTCAAGGGTCTCTGTTGACCGTTATATGAACCCCACACAAGCTGCAATGCAATTGCAGGGTTCATAGGAACGGTCAACAATGACCATGACACCACAAACACTCCTACAAAACTTAAAAAATTTGAAGAGAATGGAAGAAAAGAGGTAGAGTGAAGAATGAAGGTATTTGTTGAAGATGGAAGCCTATTTATAGCCTAAAAAAAGTCCTAGGTCATTAATACAGTCAATGAAAACGTGTTAGTGGTTGTAACCGTCCAAACCCACATTGATGGCTCTCTTTCAAAAGTGCTGAATCATTCCGGATTATACATTCCGGAATGTCCTTAGCCCTACAAAGAAGTGCCAACTTTTCCCTCGTTCACCATAATCGCATTAATCCAGAAAGTATATTCTGGAAACCAAAGGTGCATTCCGGATTTTATATTCCGGAACACCTCAGTGCCATGGCCGGTGGTCTGCACCACACGTTTTTGACAGTGGTCAAGTCAAAAAAACGTGTTTTACCACGTTTTTTGACTGCATTTATGGCTTCCCAACCATTTTTCACCCACCCCTCCCTATAAATACCCTTCCAAACCCCACCATTTCTCACACCATCCCTCTCCTCTTCTTCTTCCTTCTACAACCATGGTTTTCCATCGTTGACCTTTCATAGATAAGGGCCTCGTTGAAAACTTTCAGGGTTTGTATGAACGGTCAATGACGATGGAACCGCGCTGCAACGAAGGGCGGTTCATCTGAGGGTCATGTGGGCCAGTGTGGTTATTAGCTTCGCCTGTATTGGCGTAAGTCTGAGCACCCCCACCTCCCTCAGGGGCATTGGTTTCTTCTTCCCGCCCTCCTCTACCCCCCCTCCTCCGGTTTTCCTCCAATAGCCAAGCTACTGCTATGTCCTATCACATAGCAGTGGTTAGGCTCTTAGGAGATTAGAATTAGGCTCTTAGGAGATTAGAAATAGATTTAGGATCTTATGTAATAAGCTTAAAAAGCTTGAAAATTATTGTAAAGTATTGTTCATATATTAATAAAATGAGTTGTTTTTATGTTTGTGTCTTTTTATTTCTGTTTTTTATTTTATTCGCATTTTATTTTACGAATTGTAGAGCTTAAAATTGCAAAAGTTATGCTAAAATACTATTCCGGATTTTAAAATCCGGAAACCACTGAAGAATACTAACAATCCATTTCGGAATACGAAATCCGGACCAGGGGTAAAATTGGAAAAAAAAATAGGGCGCGCGAGGAAAGACATAGGGTGGGAAAAGTAATACTCATGGGAAAATGATAGTAGGGTGGTGGTCCATGAGATAAAGGCCCACGTGTTGCTCATCCATCACAAAAGTCTTCTTCGTCCTCTAGCAGTGTCAAATACGTGAAATGGAAGTAAGACCGATAGATGAGTTAGTATCACAACTTACAAGGCAATTTGCTAACATATAAAAGATTAAATTGAAATAAGGGAACATGTAAATTATGTGGAATTAAAAGATCATATTTTAAATAAATGGAACCAATATGATATAGTGGAACAAGTTTATTGTCAAATAATTTAACAGAACATGAGACTTTGGTGTTTGAATGAAGTAAATTATGTGGAATTAAAAGATCAGATTTTAAATAAATGGAACCAATATGATATAGTGGAACAAGTTTATTGTCAAATAATTTAACTGAACATGAGACTTTGGTGTTTGAATGAAGGAAGAAAAAAAGACCAGATAACGTATGAGGAGTTGCGCCATAATCTAAAATCCAAAGAGAAGAATAGGGTCAAAAAGACGCAAAAATATTGAAAAGAGATGCCTATCACTTACCCTATCAACATTTTGAGTAAATTCATCCATGCTCCGTGTCAGGGCTCGAAATGAGTCGAACTCTTTTGTACTCGACTCGATAAAAATTGGTTAACTCGAAACACGACTCAAGTTGGATACAAACTCTTATTTTTGCTCAAGTTCAACTCGTCCAAAATTCATGAACAATTTGATTCAGCTCATTAGGTTTAGTTCATTTCCTAAAATCCATAATCTAAAAATCAATGGTTGAATTAAAATAAAAGTTATCACAAGCATGGCCTCTGTAAATTATAGAAACAAATACAAAGTTCACACCAATATGAATATATAGATAAATATAGAAAACTAAAAACATAATCAACTACGAAACCCCAAAACAAAAATACAAAAGCATATAATATTTTGACAAAACCAAGAAAATTTTACAACTAAAATTTAGAATATCCTCAAAATACTCTTCCACTTTCAAACTTCAATATATATAGCTCAAATTCATCTAATTAAATTTTTTTTTTAAGAAATCAAAATGAAATATATACCACACCAAACAGTAGACCCCAAGCACAAGATGGGCCTAGGATACCACTAAAAGTTACAAGAGTTCCGAATCAAAAAGGACAGAGATTACACAAGTTAGCCAATGCCCAGACAAAACAAATGGCTTGACCACCACCTCTGCGTACCATAGACAAACACAACATTTTTAGCTTTCAGCCACTGTAAAGATAACAATTTAACCTTATCTAACAGACGAGGAATTATAGTAACAATATTTTTGAACAACCGGTTATTACGTTCAGTCCACACTACCCAAGAACACAAAAGCCAAATAAGTTGCATGAACGAACGTTTAGCTTTACCAACACCTGTCAAATGAGTAAACTGCACCAGATGATCTGCAATAATATTAGAGTCGACTCCAACAATACTAATCCAATCGCGCACCTGCTGCCATAAAAATGCAAACGTAGAACATGATAAAAATAGATGCTCGGCCGTCTCCACGTGACCGCACCCAGAACACAAAAGATATCATCCGCGGGAATAACACCACGAAGAGCCAGGTTAGCTTTCGTTGGTAGTCGATCCTGAATAAGCCGCCACGCAAAGACCGAGACCTTCAAAGGAACCTGATGATGCCACACCAACTCAAAAGGTAATCCCAACTGAGAATCATCACCGTTTGTTAACAAATCATAGGCACCTCTCACGGAATACCCCTCTGCAGTATCAGGAAGCCACTCCCATATATCTGAAACATTAGGAACCAAAGAGACATCAAACAGTAATGCCCTACACTCCTCTAACAAAGCCTCCTCCCAAGCCCACAACCTACGCCTCCACCTCCACCCCTCCCCACCCAGGTCCATCCCCATAGAGTACAAAGAAGCCACAGTAATGGTTTTGTTCTCAGCTAAATCAAATAAACGGGGAAACTGCTAACAAAGCGGGGAACCTCCAATCCACCTATGTGACCAGAACAAAGTCTCAGCACCATCACCCACCCTCCGTCTAACACTATCACCAAACCACCCTCCACCAATGTCACCGTCACCATCACGAATCCTACCTACCTCCCGCCACCACGAGGAAACACTCCGGGCCCCCACCTCCAACCTCCCACCTACTTCGCCATAACGGGCGACTAAAACATGATACCACAACCCTTCTCTATCAACTAACATCCTCCAACACCATTTACCTAGTAAAGCAACATTAAACTCCTTCAACTTCCTAACCCCCAAACCTCCATGCTCCTTTTTAGAACACAAGGTCTTCCAACCTATCCAAGTAATTTTTCTACAATCCTCACTCCCACCCCAAAAAAATTATTCAATAAAGATTCAATGGATGAGATTATACCTGATGGAGCTTTGAAGAAGGAAAGAGCATAGATAGGCAGAGAAGTCAAAACTGATTTGAGGAGAATCAAGCGGCCACCGAAAGAAAGAAATCAACTATTCCAACCCGACAGTCTAGATTTAATGCGATTCATGATTGGTTCCCAAAACTTTAGTCTCCGCGGATTACCACCTATAGGCAGGCCTAGGTACATAAAAGGAATTTTTCCCACTTTACAACTCAACACCGTCGCAGCCTCATACAACCAAGAATCAGAAATATTAATTCCCACCAACAGGCTTTTATTAAAATTCACTTTCAAACCAGACAAAGATTCAAATATAATAAGAGCTGCTCGGAGGGCCCACACATTAGCCCAACTTTTATTTCCTAATAACAAAGTATCATCAGCAAATTGAAGATGAGAAACCACTACCTGATTCACCACACCAACCACATACCCTGAAAATAAATTATTGTCAACCATAGCTTTCATCAAAACGTTAAGACCTTCAGCCGCAATCAGAAACAAAAAAGGAGACAGGGGATCCCCCTGACGTAAACCTCTCTGTAAATGAAACTCATCAGTAGGGCTACCATTGACAAGAACAGCAGCTGTGGCAGTACTCACACATTCTCGAATCCACTTTCACCACAGAACCGGAAAAGACATACCTTTCATGACCGAATCCAAATAGCCCCAATCAACGGAATCATAGGCTTTTTCAAAATCCACTTTAAATAACATAAGCTCCTTCTTCAGATTACGAGCCTCATCAACTACTTCATTAGCTATAAGAATACCGTCTAGAATTTGTCGATTCTTAACAAAAGCAGACTGCGTCTCAGCTACCACACTATTCATCACCAACCTCAACCTGTCAGCTAACAATTTTGCTAAAATTTTATACATGCTTCCCACCAAGGAAATTGGTCGAAAATCATTTAACCGCTGAGGATTATCCACCTTCGGAATTAGCACTATGAATGTAGCATTGATACCTTTAGCCAACTTACCATTTCTGTGAAACTCGGAAACAAACCTCATCACATCATCTTTCAACTCAGTCTAGAATTCTTTAAGCTCATTTGATTCATGAACCTAATTCAACGAGTTAATTCTTGAGTCGAACTTCAACATATATTTGAATTGGTTCAGTTTATTGTCAGTCCTACTCCTCGCCATCAGGGTCGGTCCTATGCATATGCTGAGGGTGCGACAACCTAAGGCCAAGATTTGTATGGGCTCAATTTTTGTAGGGGGTGTATGTAGCTAAGTTTATTTTATAGGTGGGTGTGTATAGAAACTTGTACCAGTGGACCCAAATCTAAATCCTGCTCTTGGCCCATGATGACAATTCTGACATTTTTCCATAAAAAAAACCCTTTATGACATTTTTGTCTGCAATTGGAAAGCCATAAACATAGAACTGAAGGGTCAAAACGTCGGATCCTATCGACAAATTAAGACGACCAAACAAAATCTAAATCAATGATGCAGAAACTCTAATCAATTCATCGATTTTCAAATCCCTAATCGAATCCTTGAATGATTTCGTATGATACAACGATTTTTTGTGTTAACTATTAATTAACCTTCAATCTTTCATCTGTGCCTCACAAGTTTTTGGTCTTTCATCTATTAAGTATCTTTCATTTGTTAACGATTTTTTGGGTTAACTATTGTCTATTAACCTTTAAACTATTAGTCGTCTTTAATCTTTCATCTTCAATGACAAATAAGTAATAAGAATATTTAATAGGATTAGTAATAGTTTGTTTCACATGTTTGCAATTGGAAAGACATTGATATAACAATTTCACCTTTGTCCAAATTCCAATTATGCATAGAAGAAACTATTTAAGTTGTTCCTCGAGTGGCTTTTGGTTTGTTGATTTGTGTCATGTTATGTATTGTGTTTATTTCAGTTGTTAGGTTTGTCTCTAAGTCTGTGTTTGCTCGATTTATTCAATAAAAATGTGAGGCAATTTCTTATAATAAGTGTGAGAAAATTATTGATATAAGTGATTAAGTCTACTAAAATTTAATTAAGTGTTGATATACTTTTACTTTTTTGGTGCCATTATTCCCAGATGCTAAAATTTCAGTCGACTTCCTAGGTGTTATTGTTCTCTACTTCTAAGGTTTTTTTTGTTTGTTTTGGTTTCTATTGAGTACTTGATTTATTTTAAGGTGTCTCCCCTAAAAAACATTTATCTAGTAGTGAAAAACTTTTCAAAAGAAAATGAAATGAAGAGCTAATAAAATCACAACAACAATCTCTTAATAGATTTTATTTTTTATATTAATAATATATAATTTGAGGTGTATTTGACACACGATGTTTTTGGATGCCAACATAGCTGGAATGTCAAAATTTTGTATTATGATAACTTCGTGTGGCATCATAGCTGCAATGTCAACCTCTATAACTAGTGCATATCTCATTCATCGTTTATCAAATGATTTTCATCTATTATGCAAGGGGCATTTTCATCACCATCCACCCATGAATGTTGCTGCATGCTTATCTTCTTCACTATCTTAAGTCAACTCCAAGCCAAGATCTTTTTTTCCTTTCGGATCCAGACCTTTTCTTTCAAGGCTACTGTGATTCAGATTGAGTTAGTTGTGCAACCACTCGATGATCCAATACTGGTTATTACATTTGTCTGGGTTCTAGCATATTCTCTTGGAAGGCAAAGAAACAAAGAATGGTATGTCGTTTCTCCGTTGAAGCAAAATATAGAGCAATGACCAATGCAACATGTGAAGTTACTTGACTCTCTTATCTTGGGAAAGATATTGATCGCTCTCCTTCTACACCAATACCTTTGTTTTTTTGATGACTTTTCATCATATTGCCTTAAGTTCGATATATCACGAATGAGAGAAAGTCTTAAATCGATACAAACATAAATAAAATTATTTGGGCACACATACAACAATGAAGAAAAATTAAATAATTAATAAATTAGTCACATCATTCAACATTATTAAACCAATTTTATCTTAAAAAAAAAGTATATGCGTGAGTATGCCCAAACTTTTTACAATTGGGTTTATCTCTAAGTAAGTATTTCTCCACGTATGAACTAAACACATCGAAACTGATTGTCATGTTGTATGTTAAAAATTTCCACTGCCTTGCTACTACCATGAAACCAATTATGCAAATCAAATTATCGATTTACTTGCATCTCCTTAAGAAAAATCAATTCATGCAACTAAATGTAAGATGAGTTTATCCAACTTGCACTCTGATACTAAGGAGGCGTGTTATCAATAAAAATATCTTTCAATTAATAGGATATAAGTTAATAAGATTTGCTTTTTATTTATTTATGCTCTATTAGAATTAATAAGATATCTTTCTTTTAAGGGAAATGTTAACGAGTGCCCTCGGGCACTCTTTAAGCACTTTAAATAGTACTACCTCCGTCCTAGTTTAATTGACACAATTTTGTTTTTCACACATATTAAGAAAAATGTATAAATAAAGGGGAAAGTGAAATATATTGTATTGGAAATGATAAAAGTAGTATTATTTAGTGTTATATTGTATTGGGAATGATGAAAGTTGTATTGAAAATTGAAATGAGTCAGTTATTTTGGGACACTTTTTTTTAGAAAATGGGTCAGTTATTCCGGGACGGAGGGAGTAAGTTTTTTATAAAAAGTTGGGTAATCAATGCATTGGAAATTGTAATGGTTGACTTTTTAAATGAAGGCTTAAATATGGTATTGGTCCCTGTAAAATAGGTCAGTTTTGGTTTTAGTCCCTGCAATTTTTTTTTATAGTTTTTGGTCCCTGCAAAAATAGGCCAGTTTTGGTTTTAGTCCCTGCAAAATTTTTGTTTTTGGAAATAGTCCCTGACCCCAATTATATAATAAAAAAATTTAAAAAATATATTAAAAAATTCTGGAAAATGAAAAATTAATAAAAAATTGAAAAAAAATATTAAAAAATTTTGGAAAAATGAAAAATTAATAAAAAAATTGAAAAAAATATTAAAAAATTCTGGAAAATTGAAAAATTAATAAAAAATTTTAAAAAATTCTGAAAAAATGAAAAATTAATAAAAAAATTGAAAAAAATATTAAAAAATTCTGGAAAATTGAAAAATTAATAAAAATGAAAAAATTTTTAAAAAATAAGGAAAAAATTTAAAAATTCTGGAAAAATTAATAAAAATAAAAAATGATTAAAAAAATAAAATAATCTAATAAAATGAAAAATAATGATAAATTCTAAAAAAAATAAAAAAGATTAAAAAATTCTGAAAAAATAAAATTTCGAAATTTTCTGGAAAAAATTAAAATTCTGGAAAAATGAAATTTTCGAAATTTTAATAAAAATTCTAGAAAATTTCATTAGTATATATGTCGAGCTTAAGTTTTTTCAGTGTATTTATTTCCAAAAAAATTTCCGGGAATTTTGTGTATTTATAAACCGAGAATAAGGGAAAAAATATGTGTATTTATAAACCGAGCTTAGGTTTTTTGTGTATTTTTCGAAATTTCGAAATTTTCATTAGTATTTTTTCCGGGAATTTTTGTGTATTTATAAACCGGGAACTTTTGTGTATTTATAAATCGAGAATAAGGGAAATTTCGAATATATACTAATCAAAATTTCAAAAAATACTAATGAAAATTTCAAAAATTTCATTTTTTTAAAAATGATTAATCTTTTTAATTTTTTTCGAAAATTTCGAAATTTTTTAGATATTTTCCAGAATTTTTATTTTCATTAAAATTTTATTTAGAATTTTTCCAGAATTTTTATTATAATTTCGAAAATTTTAATTAAAATTTTTCATTAAAATTTCGAAAATTTAATTTTTCCAGAATTTTAACTTTTTTTAGAAAATTTCAAAATTTTATTTTTTCAGAATTTAGCATTATTTTTCATTTTATTAGATTATTTTATTTTTTTAATCGTTTTTTATTTTTATTAATTTTTCCAGAATTTTTAATTTTTTTTCCTTATTTTTTTAAATTTTTTTTCATTTTTATAAAATTTTCAATTTTCCAGAATTTTTTAATATTTTTTTCAATTTTTTTATTAATTTTTCATTTTTCCAGAATTTTTTAATATTTTTTAAATTTTTTTATTAATTTTTCAATTTTCCAGAATTTTTTAATATTTTTTTCATTTTTTTATTAATTTTTCATTTTTCCAGAATTTTTTTATTTTTTTATTAATTTTTCATTTTCCCAGAATTTTTGCAAGGACCAAAAACTATAAAAAAAAAATTTGCGGGGACTAAAACCAAAACTGACCTATTTTTGCAGGGATCAAAAACTATAAAAAAAATTTGCAGGGACTAAAACCAAAACTTACCTATTTTTGCAGGGACTAAAAACTATAAAAAAATTTTGCAGGGACTAAAACCAAAACTGACCTATTTTGCAGGGACCAATACCATATTTAAGCCTTAAATGAATAACTGCTAAATTGAGGATGCTTAAAGAATGCCCCGGAGGCATTCGTTAACAAGACCCTTCTTTTAATTATGATTGAATGACAATAGGAGTATAATTCTATTTATTCTGAATCTTTTGTAATTCTTTTTTACGAAATCATTTGTAATTTTTATATATTAAAGTCAACTTTTTTTACTTGAAGTAAAAAGTACTGTAAATGTGTTTTCAATATATGAAGTACATTCAAGTGGCAATGTGACATCAAATTTCACTTCTAACTATCAAAAAGGGTTTGCCCTTATTGGTAAAAGATCTTGTGTCGGAATCTAATTACATTGGTGCTGTTGTCACATTTTCACTTACCCTGTATAACGGGACACGAGCACAGACAGTCTTACTTTATTACACCACGTGTCCTATCCTAGTTGTACGACATTAGAACATGGTATGTAAGTAAAATAATCTTTTCAATGTACCTCTGAAGCACCAATACTTCAAGGATGACGTATCGTATCACCTGTGTATCCTGTACTGATACTTGTCTCATACTTTTCGATACGTATCAAAAGATTATCCGAAGATTAAATTTTATTTTTTAAAAAATAATTATCCGATACTTCCCGATAGGGATCAGGAGAGTATCCGATAATTATCTTACACCGATACCTGCCCCGATAGTTCCCAATTAATGTTAACTAAAATAACTTAACTCTTGAGTACTAATGTGTTCTTTTTTGGATATAGTGCTTTTTTTTTGGATCGATATAGTATAGTACTAATAATGTTCCTTTTGGATATAGTATAACATTGATGATACTCTTTTTATGATATATTGTGTATGTAATTGACTAATCATCACTCTCTTAATCGTCAATATTATTTATATTTATGTTAATGTGCTACGAGCTTATGACTGGTTTCTTTTGTTAATATAACGTATCTCATCCGTATCGTATCTTGATTTTTGAATTTTTTTCGTATCGACGTATCGATGCAGTATCGTATCCGTATCGTATATCGTATCCGGGCTTCACAGGTTCTCAGCTGTTCTATTTATAACAAACATTTGAATCGATAAAAGTTGATATATTTGATTAAAAATTGCATTATATAGATTAATTTTTGCTGACTAAAATATCTTTGATAAATAGGATTGAAGATAATATACTCCCTCCGTCCTATATAAGCAAAAAAAAAATATCACACTTATTAAGAAAACTAAAATATAGTAGTTTGTAATATAGTTTTTTATGTTATCTTTAAAATAAGTTTTATAGGAAGATGTAAAAACAATTTTCATTGATAGTTGATTATAGAGAAAATGAAAAAGAGAGCAAATTGAATGCACTTTGCATTTAATTTTCCTTTAGAAAAGATATTTTTTTGAAAAAACATAATTAAATATGATAAAAATTGATTTTTTTTCTTATAATTTGGGACAAAGAAAATGAGTTTTTTTTTGCTTATAATTTAGGACGGATGGAGTATAATATATGACATTGTTAAAGTCTTTTTATTTATCTTGGGGAAGACATTTATTAAGAAGTTTAAAGTCAAAATTTTATCTTAAAAATTATATATTGAAAATATTAAAACACCAAAAAGTAGTTTTTTCTATCTAAAATTTATCACTTATTTCTATTTTTGAATCCATAAAATATGTCATTATTTATTATTTTTTTGTTAAATGAGACACATCTTATATGCAAAGAAGTAGAATGTTCGGGGTTGAAAACCCAACCTAAAATAATACATTGTTTCTGTCAACTGAGTTAGGCTCCTAGAGAGAATATGTTTGTTAATCAATGATAATAATTATTATTAACCATTTCACTCAGTACACAGTTCACAAAACCTCACTCCAATTTTCTCCCTCTTTCTCACTTCACCTTCTTCCATTACATCCGTGTTTTTTCCAATCTTCAGCAATTAAGCACTTCCACAAGGTAACACATCAATTTTTCTTCAAATGCATACTCATTGTGTTGTTTTATGAATCCTGTACTTTGTGTTAATCTCTTAGGGTTTATCAATTTTATGTAAAAATCCTGGCTTGATCTCATTTTCATTTTGGGTTTTTTCTATAAAAAATGATTTTTTTTCTTGATTGTATGACCCTTTTGTCTTATTCTGCAGAAAATGATGAATTTTCAATTTTAGGTTTTGAAATGAAGTAGGAAAAGTGAAATTAAAGTTTTTTATAGTTTTTGTTTGAGGTGAAAAAGAGTGGAATTTTTAACAAAATAGGGAAAATATTAGCTACTGAAAGTTGATTGTAAAGGGTTATAATTTAGCAAATTTTAGGTTTTATCTATTTTAAGCAAAATTCCTTGCATGCCCCTTTTTTACAAATTTTAGGGTTTATTTGTAAAATATCAATTTTTTTTTCCTTTCTGAAAGCATCTTCAACATTGCATGACCTTTTTGTGTTTTTCTGCAGAAAATGATGGTTTTGAAATGAAGTAGGTAAAGAGAAATTAAAGGTTATTTGAGGTGAAAAAAGAGTGGGATTTGTAAGAAAAAGGGAAAATTTCAGCTAGTGAAGGTTGATTTTGTGTGAATTGTATAATGGAAGAAGGGTTAGGTCAACACTCAGTTCCTCCCCCGGGTTCCATTGACAAGTATAAGATTTTGGATATTAAGCCTATAAGAAGTTTGATACCTGTTTTTTCAAGGAATCCTCAAGGTCAATCTTCAGGTCAGTATCCTTCTGGGTTTTCTCCGTTTTTCCCATTTGGTGGACCTCATGATACTTCAACCGCAAAGCCAAGTAGAGCGATGCCGACTCCACTTCAAGCATTTAGGAGCCCTTTTGGAGAGGATGAGGATCTCAATGACAATGATGGTTTTAGCAACAAAAGAAGTGCGGCAGCATCACATTCAAGCCGGGTCAGATTGAAGAAGCATAAGGTATATAATGATGTTCATGTTGATATGAGTGGTTTAGTTGGTATAAGCCCAGGTCAAAGAGACAATGGTAACCGTGAAGTTGTTAATATTGTGCTCATGACATTTGATGCGCTAAGACGAAGGCTATCTCAACTTGTAGATGCCAAGGAATGGAACACAGGTTCGATCAAACGTACCGATTTAAAAGCTGGCAATATTTGTATGACCAAAGGAATTCGAACAAACACAGCGAAGAGGGTAGGATCAGTACCTGGAGTTGAGATTGGGGACATTTTCTTTTTCCGAATGGAAATGTGTGTTATCGGTTTGCATGCTCAATCGATGGGGGGGATTGATGCCTTGCATATCCAGGGTGACCGCGGGGAAGATACTTTGGCTGTTAGCATTGTTTCGTCAGGAGAATACGACGATGAAGCTGAGGATGGTGATGTTATAATTTATACCGGTCAGGGTGGGAATTTCAACAAGAAAGATAAGCATGTGTCAGATCAGAAGCTTCATAAGGGTAATCTTGCTTTGGATAGAAGTTCACGAACACACAATGAAATAAGAGTCATCCGAGGCATCAAAGATGCTGTGACTCCAGGTGCAAAAATCTATGTCTATGATGGTCTGTATAAAATTCAAGATTCATGGGTTGAAAAAGCAAAAGGAGGCGGTGGCTTGTTTAAGTATAAGTTGATAAGAGTGCCTGGACAACCTAGTGCCTTTGCCGTTTGGAAATCTGTTCAGAAGTGGAAAGCTGGTTTCCCTGCAAGGACTGGACTTATTCTTGCTGACCTCTCCTCGGGAGCCGAGAGTCTTCCAGTATCACTTGTCAATGAAGTCGATAACGTTAAGTCACCTGCCTTTTTCACATATTTCCACTCTCTTAGACATCCGAAATCATTCAGTTTAATGCAGCCTTCACATAGTTGCAGCTGTAGTGGTAAAAAAGCATGTGTCCCTGGCGATTTGGACTGCTCATGCATTCGGAGAAACGAAGGTGATTTTCCTTATATTATCAATGGAGTTCTGGCGAATCGGAAGCCGTTGGTTCATGAATGTGGCCCCACATGTCAGTGTTTTCCTAACTGCAAAAATCGAGTATCCCAAACCGGTTTGAAGCACCAAATGGAAGTCTTCAAAACAAAGGATAAAGGTTGGGGTCTTCGGTCATGGGATCCTATCCGTGCTGGTGCTTTTATTTGCGAGTATGCAGGAGAAGTTATCGATAAAGCTAGGTTAAGTCAGCTTGTACAAGAAGGAGATACTGATGAGTATGTTTTCGATACAACCCGTATTTATGAATCTTTCAAGTGGAATTATGAGCCTAAGTTACTAGAAGAAGCGACCACAAACGAGTCTAGTGAGGATTATGCTTTGCCACACCCTCTTATTATAAATGCTAAGAATGTTGGAAATGTGGCTAGATTCATGAATCATAGTTGCTCTCCAAATGTTTTCTGGCAGCCTGTCTTATATGAAGAGAACAACCAATCCTTTCTCCATGTTGCATTTTTTGCATTGAGACATATCCCACCAATGCATGAGTTAACATATGATTATGGTTCCGATCACACCGAGGGTAGCAGTGCACGCAAAGGTAGAAAGAAATGCTTATGTGGATCATCAAACTGCCGCGGTTCTTTTACTTGACATTTTGTCAGTTTCCGCAAATGCATTCATGGCTTAAAAGGTTTTAAGATCTCAATCCTCTTTCTCGCTCTATATTAGTCTTCATTTTCAAATAATATTAGTTTCTTTGTTTTTTGTTTTTATCTTAAAATTGATCCTAAATAAGAAAGTTTTTGGTTTCCAAGAGAAAATGTATGTCATACTGTCTAGATGGCAAAACAAAAGCATTAAGCTAGAGGAATTGAATTTAGTAATGTATGAATTCATGCATCATGTTTCATTGTCAACTTTTATAATTCCTCCCATATTCTGGAAAGTTGCACAAGTACCCATTCAACAACTCTTCAAGCTCATAAAAGGTGGGAAAAAATATATAAATGTTCCCTTCCACACTATGATCTTGTTTGGATAGACCTATTTGAACTTATTTACTAGCATAGACAATTTTGAGACTTTTTGAGAGAGCTTATAGAAACAACTTATGTTCATAAACTACTTTAAGCTTATTTTTATAAGCTCTCCAAGATAGCTTATGAAAACAACTTATAGCTTATATTAAAACTTTTGACTTTATTTTATCTTCTTCTATCGGAATCGCTTAAACATAAGCACTTATATGCTCTAGTTAACTTGATTATCCAAATAGCGTCTATATTCAATTCAGTTTTTTATATTGTTGCCCTTGGGATGTTGGCATGTTAGCATTTCCTGATTAACTTAAAATCAACTATGCACCTATTTTCAGATGCCATCGTAATTCACTATATTATGACATTTTGCGTATAGTATATGTTGATTACTAGTAACTATTCATTGTCTTTCTACTTTTTTCCTTACACAAGTTTGTGTGTTGATAGAAGTCTACTATAATGTCATTTTGGTTTATGAAACTTACCAAAAGTTTTAGAGTTTCAGGACTCAAAAAGTATTGGGATTTTTTTTTTTTTTACTAATTCTGATTTTTATCCTGAAACTTGCATATTATCTATCCTAGGGAATCTAATTGTATTTTCCATTTATCTTATTCTGATTTAACAGATGGATGGTAGCGTTCTGTTTGAAGATACAGATCCAGTTTAGAAGTTTCTTTAGTTGATGTAAGCTTCCAAATATCCATGCCAAGGGTAGGTAGGTTTGTGTTTGACCATAAATAAATCATGTGTGACCTGGCCCTTATTTTTGCTCCAACTTTATCATAAGTAATCAGCGAGGCTGTGTAATTTGTGTAAATTTTGAGCTGGTAATGGCCATGATATACTCACAGAAAGTGCATAACTAGTGATATCTGACTTTGTCCTCTTGGCATGGATTTGTTGAGCAGTAACTGTTGTTGCATGTAGTATCATTTGTATTATTAGATCTTTTACATTTGGGATTGTAGGAGTTAAGTTATGAAACCCTGGCATAAATCACATTTTATGCTAATTGCACTGGTTTAAACTCGTTTTTGATTCTTGTTTTGCTTCAGTTGTCGCTGTTATGACATACAATTGAGTTGTGCGAACTCAGTTCTAGTTATGTTGTTTATTAGCGAGACGCCAAGACCTAACTATATGTGCAATGATGAAGAATACTAGCAACACTCATTTTACTCTTGGTACTTATTGAGTAAAATTGATGTTGGTCCTACATTTTGGGAATGGGTCCCACATAAAGTGGTTAAAGTGAGTGCGGATAGCACTTTTTCATGCAGTGATTATTAGTTGACTGATAGATATGGAAACTCCATGTATCCATGTTTGATTTCTGCTGCCAAGAACATTTCCCTTTTACTTGATTATCGTGTTTTGGCGAGTTAAGTGGTAGATTTGGCAGAAATTTGTTACTGTTAGTGTCAAGATACCAATATTATTAGAAAATATCAAACGTCTACATTGGCCAAAAAGGTCAGACCTAAATAAAGCATATCAATAAAATGTAGACAATCTCCATCCTATACCTTGATTTTATAGGTTGAGTTAGATCCAAAACTTAATTGTATAAAAATTAAAAATATTAGATTTGTTATTAGGCCATCCCTATTTATACATAGGCTTGATCGCTCCGTGCGTGAGAGGATGTATCTGAAAAGATAAGTCTAGATAGAGACTGATAAAAGTCTAGATAATCTTCATCTTACAGGCCGATTTTATTTTGTTAAGGGCTAAGAGATCTCGTTGCCGAAACCACCAACTCTATTCAAACATACAAGAAACAAGATAGGGAAGAAAAGTGATACACAAAAATAGTCATGCCCTCAAACTATCTATAGCTAGCTTCTAAATGAGCTCGTTGATAATTTAACCAACTATGCTACTATGAACGGTCCTACTGGCAGTGTTGTTGCAATTCCTTAACTTTAAATTTAAATAATTTTTAATATAATTATTTTATTGTCTTTTTTTTTATTATTTTTTTTTAAATGAAGTTCTGTCCAATTGAGGTATTCTAACTTCAAATGCGTTGCCGGTCACTTAACTAGCTATTATTTTAATTTATACAAAATTAAGGATTTTGCCAGCATGCAAAAATAGCGAATTAAGAAAGGATGGATGGATGGATAGTAACATACACGTCCTCCTAATTAACTAAAATCAACTAAAGCATTAGCATCTATTCTTCAAAAGAAGAGGTTTTGATTATTACAAGGGTTATAGAAAAACTCCCACAAAAATTAGATGCTTTGTTGTTGCCAACATGAGGATTAGTCTTATAGTATGTCCAAATAACATAAGTTATAGGGATACTTCAAAGAGTCTTTTTTTGGTGGTGGTCGGGGTTTGAACCCCAGACCTTATATATAGAAGCGGATGTAGTGCTTTTTTGCTTATTTATTAATTTATTACCCGTTACAACTATGATTGAACTACGACTAGGAGATTTCATTGATTCGATCTCTGATCTAATTTTTTAAACATTAGTATGAATGATAAATTACTCTTGTAAAAAAGGGATTCATGAGAATATGTGCATCATTTGTAAGAGGATTTATAAAAAAAATGGTTAATGAGAAATTATTATTAATAATAGTGATGTTAATGATTAATTTATAACTGTTCTTTAAAGTTACAATGTCAAACTCTTACCACCGAACAAATATACAAACATGGATGCTAGGATTCAAAGCCATTACACACATTTGTAAGAGGATTTGATGGTAACATATCTCAACACACAAAAACAATTGGCGTGAAATAAACCGTGAAAAGTCAATAAACAAAAATGTATGGAAGTAGTTACAATTAAAGTCAGCATGAGAATTTTGTTTGATAACTATGTTATTGATGTGAAGTATCTACCATATTTTTCCATCGACGATACTTGAATTCGAGACTTTGGTTAAGGAATCGGAGTCTACTTTCACTAGGAGCAATGTAAACTTGATGTAATCCACCTCAATCAGAAGAAGGTGATTGCTACCAGTTTCCACCACCATGATCCACCTGTCAGAAGAAGAAGGTGAGTTTAAATAATGTATTTGGTGCACCATTCATATCGATTCATTCTGTGATCAAGTTATACGTATTTTCCATCTGTTAGAAGTTTGGAATCTCAGCTCTGAGTAGTATAACTTTTGAATGATCTCACGATTCAGGAACTGATTTTATAATATATTTTTCTCTAATTATCTCTTGGAAATTGATATAGTAAGTGATATGCTGCATTTGTTTTTATCTGTATAGAAATTTTAATGAGGAATGGAACAACGGTCATGGTACCGTGGTGGTGAAGTTATTTGTAGAAATAGAAAATGTTTTGTATTAAATTGTTTCAAAGTAATATTGGTCATGTGAATATATAGAAATTGTAAAAGTAAGACATAGAGAGATAACAAATCGATAAAAAAGTTCCAATCTTAACGAACAGATAGGATTTTGAAAATAAATAAACTTATAAGATTGAAACTAACTAACAAAACCAGATGCGATGACTCAAATCTTCGCTGACAGTAATTCACCTACAAAATGATAATCTATGGTAAAGTGTTTCACGCAGGAATGGAATGCGGGTTTAGAGCACATATAAGTTGCACCTGTGTTGTGTTAGTAGATTGTAGGTGCATCAATTGGAACACCTAGTTTAGAGTAACTGTTGGAGCGCATGTATCTATTGTTAGGATTCTTTGCATCAATGAAATGAAATCCATGTCACATGGTTGATTTGAGAAAATATAGAATAGGATTCAATGCTTACATTGCATATGTACTGAAGTTGGAGATTGCATATGCTGAAAAAAATTTGCTGACAGGAAAGTTAACATCCGGGTGAGCGATAATAGATAATGCAAGGAACCAACCGTACTTTGAAGTAAGCTATATTGTCACATGTTGTTTGAGTCTAGTGTAGCAGCCGAAATGATAAGCTATATTGTAACCTGATGAGTAGATGAAGATTGAAGTGTACGATTTTGGATTTATAAATAAATAGTCGGTGAGAGGAAGTCGCAGAGAGCTTAAACTAGTCCCAGGGGCAAGTTTAGACCATACCAGACCTTTGTTGAAGTTGTGGGATTTTAGATAAAAGAATGAGATAAAATAATAAGAACCTTCAATGTTACTGATACTGACTTGATTGTAGCTTGATACAAAGACTAATCACTAGTCCCTATTTATAGGGATAGACAAATTCAACCTTAAATCAAAAACAAATAATAATAAGATATAAAATCTAATCCTAAAAGGTTATAAACTAATCACAGGAAATAACTTCAGACACATAAATGTCCTCCTGATTAACATCAAATCAACTAGGTGTCTAAATTTACAGCACAACAATGATAGCAGCATTAATATCAATCTTGATTAGCAGAATAAACACATTCATTCAAATGAAGTGGTTTTGATTATTATTACAACAGATGAAGTAAAGTTCCCACCAATCTTAAAAACAGTAAAAGACTAGAAATGGCAAAACTAGGAAATAAATGTCAAAAACACGTCTGAATGGAGTCCAGATATACCTCTCGATAACAAGATTTTGAGTCAAAGCTTCTCCGACTAAATTATACAACAGCACAAATGACAAAAAGAAAAAAGAAGCCAGGGTTGCTCAGTGAACGGGATCTAGTTTTTGCTGATTATTGCAGGATGAGAGGAAATATTTTACTTTGAGCTGTATCGTGGAGAACCAAATTTCTGTCCGCATTGACACAAGAAACAATTAAGTCAGTCAGTTATCTCATACAATTATCAACTTAATTAAACACACTAAATCTTTTTCAAAAGAAAACGAAACACATAAAATAAAACGTCGTTATAAAACTGAATGCTTTATAAGAGAAGCATTTCATGATCAGAGGAAAGGTACCTTCATATTTTGAAGCTTGCAAGGCACCAAAACATTCTCAGCTTGCAAAACAATGATCAGATGAGGTAATAGTGCAGATCTCATCATCATTGAATTTTGGGTCACTCGTGTGATGAAAGGATACAAGAGGAACATGCTTGATAATCCAGTTTCCTTTGACTGTTTCAATACTCTCAACAAATTCATACGGCATTTCATTGAAGTTAATAGCTTTGAGTTTATCCAAGGACTTGATGCCTGAGGGTACCGCTATCAGTTTGGGAATTCTGTTCATGGTAAGAAATTCAAGAGAAATCAAAGTTCCTTCGTCTATAAGGACAGTTTTTACTCTATCCAAGCGACTGAGGTTCAGTCTCTTCAATTTTAGAAACCCTCCAATTTGAAAATGCAAAACTTTACCATTGTAAGCATTGTCCCATAGACCAAACTTCAGCAGATTTGGCAAGTTTTTCAGTGACTGTAGCGGATCATTTTTCAACTTAGATAAAGCAAGCTTTATCTCAACAAGATACTCAAGTTTTGGAATCCAAGCAGGCAACGTATCTAGTTTAGCTTTCAAATGAAGCCGCTGAAGTTGAGGTGGAGATGAGACAAAATTCAAGTTAATGGTTTCACCCTCACCAATTGTAGTGATGTTAAGATCTTCAAGGTGTTTCAATTCTACTACAACAGCACTTAAGGCATCTCCATGTTCTCTTCTTACACGCCTTAAAGCTAACTTCCTTAACTGCTTTAACATTTTCATCTCGTAAATGAGATCGACTCCCCTATGTTTTACATCCACATAATAAAGTATCTGCAATGAAGCCATGTTTTTAATACCTCTTTCCATCTGCACACCGGATGTAAAGCCCAACAGAGAATAATTTTCTTCATAGTTACGATGTAATGCAAGAAGGTGACGTAGCTTTGTGAGCTTGTTTATCTCACTTGGTATCTCACGCACAAGTGTGTATCTTATATCGAGTGTCTCTAAGTTCTGTAGTTCACCAATAGATTTAGGAAGAGCATGTATTTTTGTATTCTTTAGGTTTAAGTACCTTAAGTGTAAAAGACTCCCCAAATTTTTAGGCACATGATTCAATGATGTACCTTGAATGTCAAGTACCTTCAAAATCCGAGACTTTGAACCCAGTTTGCCCACGAAATGCTCCCACGACCCAGCTTTATCAAAGACATGAATAGCACGCAAATGTGAAATGTTAGTGCTCTTCAACACATCGTTGTCACTAGTGGTTATAGATAGGCGTCTAGTTTTTCCATTCGTGAGTAACTCACCATCTTCATGCACACAAAGACAAAAACTTAAATCCTTCATTTTTGTAATGATCACTTCCCGCAATAAATCATGGACTTGACATTTATCAACTTTCCCTTCAAAGTCCACATCTGAGACTTGAACCAGACTTCTCTGAATCAATTCAGACAAGTACTCCTCTGCAACATGCTCTGGAGTTCTTCTCCCATCAGATTTAACAAACCCTTCAGCTATCCATTGTCGAGTTATTCTCCCATGACTAATAGCATAGTCCTCTGGGTATAAACCAAAATACAAAATGCATGGCTTCAGGTAGTGAGGGAGGGCATCATAACTAAGAGACAAAATCTTTGTTAGACTCGTTAAATGGGTATTATGTTCCAACTCCAGGCTCAAATTTTGACACACCTTTTGCCATTCGATCATGGTTTTAGATTTTGCTGAAAGAAGACCACCGATGGCTACAATTGCCAGAGGTAATTGCTTGAATTTTTGAACAATTTCTTTTGCCACAACCTCAAGTTCCGGTGGACAACAACCGCCAAGCTCAGATCTAAATACTTTATTGCAGAAGAGTTCCCATGCTTTGTTTGGAGTCAAAAGTTGCAAGTTGTGAACATGAACTTGAAAGGATTTCTTGAAAAAATCAGCAACTTGCATCATTCTAGTGGTGATTATGATCCTACTACCTTTATTGTTGTTTGGCATAGCAAATTGAACCTGGTCCGCAAAATCTTCTTGCCATACATCATCAAAGAATATCAAATACCTCTTATGTTCTAGGTATTTCCTTACCTCTATAATCAGTGACCTGTCATCTAACTTGCGTAACTTCTTTGGAAGAGGGTCTTCAGTTTCGTGACAAAATTGCTCCATCATTTTTATCAGTAGTTCTCTCACAGTGTATGATTGAGAAACTATGATGCAAGCTCGACAATCAAACTGTGTTGTCACCTTTTGGCTGTCAAAAACTTGCTTGGCAAGAGTGGTTTTGCCTAGACCCCCCATTCCTACCACTGAAATCACAGTGCGCTCAGCTGCACCCTCCAATAACCAACCATATAGTTCTTCTCTCGGGCCTTCAAATCCTACGATTTCTGTTTCTTCAATGAAAAGAGAAGACAGTCGAGGATCACGCCATCTTCCTGTTTCTGACTCTCCATATCCGTTGCTTTGGCATGAGGATCCTTGTTCATGCGAAATTTGGAAGTTATACCTCTCGCTTCTTTCCTTGATTCCACGAATTGACAACTTGATGTCCTGAATCTCTGATGCAATTTTATGACGGGGAATCAAAGTTTTGATTAGGCTTGTAATCTTGTTGAATACATATCCACGTCCAGGAGGATTGGCCGTATGGATCAGCCGAAGGTATTCATCAATGACATCTTCAATGCGAAATGATGCTTCTCTCAGCTGCTTCACCCAAGTTTTTATTCCATCACTGGCATGCGCTTCATCTGCTGCCCTTCTATCTGCATCTTTGAGGAATACTTGAATGCTTTCTAGTTCATCTTTGATGTCTAAAAAATCTCTGTGAACACCACTCAGAAGATTTGTTTCTTCTTTTAGGAACTGAAACACTTCCGACAAGGCTGATGATACTGCAATTTCTGCCATTTCACTTGCAGAGTTGCAGTTATCCCCCAACTATGAATGGTGTGATTATTTTATCCAGTTGGTGATGCAGGCAGGCCATGCATTTTATTTTTATCAGAAAATATTTATTATTCCGTAATTCCAAAACCACACGTTATCATGCTTGATAACAAAAAAAAAAAAAAATGCTTGATCCAATTATTGACTATAAATGTGTAGATTAAGATCCTACAAGACCATTTGTCTGTTTTTTATTATAACTAATGGGTGTTAGGTAGGCGTCTTTTGACTATAAATAAACGACGAGTCTCTGGAACTGGCCCACTTTTGTCTCTAACTCCAACTTTAACATAAATAATCAAGTGAAGTTTCTTAGAAATGGTTAATGCAAAATCGACTTCTAAAATGGAAATTATCCCCACTTCTCAAGCTCAATTAACGAAAATCTTTGGACATAAATGGTTGGTGGCTGATAGCAGGTGTCCCAATGAATCTTGGAGGAGGCTCTAATACCATCTTAAAAATCGTGGTTGAGCCTAACTCAACTCCACAAATCCGGCTTATGAGGTGAGGATTGCCCCCACTTATAAACAAATTGTCAGACTATCTCCTATTCGATGTAAGACTCTTAACAAAACTGAATAATTTAGAATGGTTATATGATACACACAAGAAATTACACAACTATATGATACCCGATGAATAGACTTTTATGTTTTTAAGAAAATGACACTTACAATTATACATATTAGATATAAGGCTGTGCGTTGTGCGGATATCTTGAAATGTTTAGTTCGTGAAAAATTTAAAGAATAAATAACTATTAATTATTCACATAGTGGTGAAGTAGTTGATAGCATATGAAATCAAATATAAGAAGAGGAATGATATTTTGACAACCAATTTTCAACAATAATGGTTGAACAACATCTAATCTGATAAAAAAAATCATGTATGTAAGTTGAACAACATTTCATGAATTTGAAAGTTTTTTAGCATGTGAAACACATAGGATTGGTCATAATTTATGATTTCTATTTCTGCCTCTTTCAAAAAAAAAAAAATTGGTTCAATATGGTCACCAATTAACAAGAAAAGTTAAACTCTTATAATTTGTTGCATAGGACTGATAATATTAACTTTATCAGTGCATTATGTCACCCAATTGATTCGCTTATGATCTTAACCTATATTCTGAGAAAAAATGCATCAACATTGTTGAAACAAATGGAAATTAACATCTCTGTAAAAAGTTGCTGAAACAAGATACATACATTAAAAGATAAAAATGTTTATAGCGTTCTATGGAAGCACATTTGTAGAAACAATGAGGTTACACACTACAAAATATAACTTTCATGCAATGACACCTAATCTTAATCATCGAAAAGCATGAGAATGTTTACTATATAGTTGCACCAGTTTCTCTTGATCAGAATAAAAGAGACACTTTTTATGCAGCAAAGCTTTACAATGCTTTGTGTTAGCCCTTTAAAGAGTAGAATAAAAAGGTGCTACATAGTCGTCGAGGGCAGTTTCAGAACATGTCTTTGGCAAAATCGGAAGTATAGAATTCAAGCAATTATGCATTTATAAAATATAGCGCATTGCGTCTAAAAAAAAATCACATCAGTAAACATATATTTGAATTAATCGGTTAACAACATATTTACTTATTCAAACATATAACAAAGATTTTCAAAATAATAGTGTTCAACCCGTGCGAAGCACATATTTTTAACTAGTTTGCATATAAAAGATAATGATTTTGGGATAAGAATATTACTTATACTTCATGAGATAAGAATGTTAACCTATGATAAGAACGGGTCTGGTTATGATGCATAAGGATTTTCCTTATGCACCCTGCATAAAGATTGCTAATATGGCCCATTAATCTGTAGCCCAACAAATTTGCTTCCTACACCCCCAAAACCGAAAACAAAGAAAATTGGCAAAACAAAATTTCTCAAAAGTCACCGTCATTTCTCAAACTTCCACCACCGGAATCACATCGGAAACAACCTCCACCACCGGAAACAACAGAATCGCCGTCGTTCTTCATCATCAACACCGTCTTTCTTCATCATCAACACCGTCCTACGATTTCGATTTTGATTTCTTCGAAGATCTCTTCATTCTCACAACAACGAGTCGCTAAGATCCAAACCCTTTCGAAGAAGAAGAGACTCATGTCAATCCTTTTGCGGTTACTTCCTTTTTCACTTTCACTTTTCCGCATAATTCATTCTCAATAATCGCTTTTCGTTTTCTTGTTTTACTTCCATTCAATTTTGAAATGCTGATTATTTTTCAGTGATGAATAGTTGCGAATGTTTGTTTGAATAAGTGTTCATAATTTGTTCTGTGAAAACCAATATGCTAGAATTTGCCTCTCTTATGCTGAATTTGCCTTTAGAATTTGCGTCTCTTATGTTTGAATAAGCTTAAATGGCCTTATACTTGTTGTACCTTAATTGTTTATTCGTAGTATATCAGCTAAAATTTGCCTCTCTTATGCTGAATTTGCCTTTAGAGAGTAAAGGTTCACTTGGGCTAACATCTTTTGTCATGTCATTTGAAGTTAGATGTTACTTACTTTTGTCCATTTAAGCTCTTTTTGAGTTTATGAGTACACAAGTCTCGTTATTTAATCATTCTGTTAGAATTGATTTCTTGAGGATTTAGCTATATGCTTTTGACTGATGCATGAGTTTTAATTAGAACTAATTTCTTGAGTATTTAGTTGTTATTTTGGTAGTCTATGTAAATGGTGATCAGAACAGTGTAATTTGTTAGCTATATAAATGTTTTTGAGTGCCACTGCGAGTGTATAATATGATCAATAATTTTCTTTATTCAGTCCTTATGTATTATTTTCTATATTCAATTTTGAAATGCTGATTATTTTTCAGTGATGAATAGTTGTGATTGTTTGTTTGAATAAGTGGTCATAATTTGTTCTGTGAAAACCAATATGTTGTGTAAATGGTTTTTGGAAGTTTTACTCTAAAATCATTTTGCTGTGGAAATGGTTTCAGAGTATCTCTTGAAAAATGGGACTGAAGATTTCAAGAGATAGGTTGAGAATGTTCTCAAGAACAAAAAAGTGTTGCCAGAAGACTAGAGCATTATTAGTTTAAGTTAAGTTAGTGCATTTTGTTTTTTTTTGTTAATTGCGAGTCAAGAGTTGATGAAAGTTTTGGTTTTAAGAAACAAAAAAATGTAACTCTTCATGGATGTGCATGCTTAAACTTTTACCCATCTATTTGTGTCTCTATTATAGTCCTCACAGTTATTGTTTAATTATTTATTAGTAACATTTTATCATATTAGGGAAAAAATTGCCTATGTGTGCCTTTGTGGAAAAAATTGCCTATGTGTGCCTTTGTGGATTAGTTTTAACATGTGTA
The DNA here is from genome assembly GCF_051527215.1 of Medicago sativa. Lineage (NCBI taxonomy): Eukaryota > Viridiplantae > Streptophyta > Magnoliopsida > Fabales > Fabaceae > Medicago > Medicago sativa. The sequence goes on along the minus strand of NC_140751.1, from coordinate 8,517,696 downwards.
AGTAGATGTGTTAGTCTTGCCTTTCTCTTAATTTCACTTCAGATTTTTGTTATTGCATTCTTGATTTTCAATGTCTGCATCTAGGGTCTAGTTTCCTAAATAAGAGCCTTTTAGTTTTGTTTCTTAGGTCATTTGGCAACATTTACTTACCAAAAAGATATGGTAGAACATCAATCTTAGTAAATGCATAATATTAGTTTTGTTTCTTACCACATTGTACGGTATACCAGAGATATTGAAATAAGCTTATGTCGGCTTCACGTCACGTTGGCAACATACAAAAGCATGTTAGCATTTTTTCATATGCATTTTTGCCGTAATTTTCATCAAACGTCATACAAAACAAACACTTAAAATGAATGCAGTGTTAACATGTTTAAAAACCAAAAACCAACTACAAACAAATAAGTGTCCAACTAGCTCATATAGATGGGATGTGGCTCACTGTCATCCATTACATAAACCAAACATCAGTCATTCTTTTAAAAATGCTCTTCTAATTAGGGGAAAAAGTTTTTTTTTTCATGTATGATAATAGTGTATATTTCTTGATTGATTTGAAAAAGCATGTTAGAGGGTAATTTCCAATTTGTAAGTGGAAGAAGGTAATCTTCAGCAGGATTAGAACCCAAACTCAAAAGTTTGGAGATCATTTGTGTGTGCGCGTGCGCGCGCGAGCAGTAGGCAGTAGCTACAATGCAATCTGCCACACTGTCATAGTGTTTGGAGATCATTTGTTTTACAACATGTTGCAATTTTGTAAAATGGCAGTATGGATTGAAATCTTCATCTTGCTTGTGTTATGTGTTGTGCTGTATAAATCAATGATTTTTTTTTCTTTTGATTTATTTCACTTAAATGGCAGTATGAATTGAGATCATTTCACTTACTTGCTCCGTCCTTATGGTCTTAAAATATCAGCTGAGACAATATTTTCCTGCACTGTGTTTGTGATTTGAAACGGCTCTATTGGTCCATCTCTGCTAGCTATATATGTGCTCTGACCAAAATCAATGGTTGTTTTATTTCATTGGTTTTGCCGCATTTCACTTACTTGCTCCATCCTTATGACACTAATATATTTGGTTTTATTGTATGTGTGTGTGAATTATTTTGAATATAACAAAAAATTCATTATTGTTATTTTTGTTACGAAAAAACAAACAAGAGCCAGAAATATAAGTGAAAATAAGACGTAATATGGACATAGAGATTTAGAAGCCATACACCACAATGCACTTTGTTAGAACTTTGTTAAACTCTAAAAACTATGCAAAAACCATTGTGCTGTGGAAATGGTTTTGGTCAGTTGTACTCCAAAACCATTAGATGTATTTAATGGTTTTCTTTGATCATGCATGTGAAAAAAACTAAAGAGCTAGAGTCATTGCCATCATTCAGTTTTGGGCTAACACAAATGGAGGAGGAGGAAAGCATTGACACAGCTTCATCATCTGATGGTGGTAAAAATAAGGAGCAGAAAACAAGAAAATCTAAGGGTAAAGAAAAGAAGCATCAAAAAAAGAAACAACAAAATGTTGCACAAGATTCTGATGAAGAAAGTTCAGATGATGAAAATTATGGGAAGAATGACAAGGCTGCAAAAACTATGGATTTGAGAATTGGAATCTGTTCATCAATATTAAGCGACTAAAGCAATTACAAAAGTAACTATGTGGAGAAGGCAGCAACTTCATACTATGAAGAATTGATTCAAAAGCTAACACGTTAATGTTTTTTTTATTGAATTTCTGGATTTCTAGATTAGTGTTAAATTTCTTGTTAATGTTTGTATCAAGTTTTTGAATTTCTGGATTTGTATCAAGTTTATGGTGAAACAAACTTAGGGGTATGGAATACTGAAACCATAAGTATGGTTTAATGGTTTTGATAGTTAGGTGTGTCTTTTTATAGTATCTATCATATTATATTGTTCATCTTATTTAATTTTTGGCCCAATAATGTTCAATTTAATTTAATATTACTAAAATTAGGGGTATGGAATACTGAAACCATAAGTACGGTTAAATGGTTTTGATAGTGTTCTATGTGAAACCAAAATAACTGCCTAATGGTTTTAAATGAAATTATTAATTTGTTTTAAACAATTTATCTTCTAGAAAAAGAAAACATACTTTTGCTTTATTTTATGTTTGTTTTTCGTGTTAAACCTCTCGAGTTTCTACGAGAAGTGACATAATCAGTTGGTTGTGTCTTTTTATAGTATCTATCATAGTATACCGTTCATTTTATTTAATTTTTGGCCCAAGAATGTTCAATTTTATTAAAATTAGTTTTCAAAGTAACCACTTAATAGTACACATTTTGATAGTTTTCAATGTGAAACCAAAATAATTGTCTAATGGTTTTGTAATAAAAAAAATGTGATAAACATTAAAATCATTATTAAGTAACCACTTAATAGTACACACTTATAACCTATTAAATAATTGTCAAATGGTAAATAAAATAAAAGAATAGTGAAAATTATTATTGATAAATGGTTTTAAATAAAAACTATTACTGAAACCATAAGTATGGTTCAATGGTTCTGATAGTGTTCTATGCGAAACCAAAATAACTGCCTAATGGTTTTAAATGAAATTATTAATTTGTTTTAAACAATTTATCTTCTAGAAAAAGAAAACATACTTTTGCATTATTTTATGTTTGTTTTTCGTGTTAAACCTCTCGAGTTTCTACGAAAAGTGACATAATCAGTTGGTTGTGTCTAATGGTTTTGTAACAACCTATAATCATGAATACATAACAACAAAGAATGTGAATGTTATAATTTCCAATAACAAGTGCTCCACAACAAGTGCTCCTAAAAGAATAATGAAAATCATTATTGATAAATGATTTTAAATAAAAACTATTGTTGAAACCATAAGTATGGTTTAATGGTTTTGATAGTGTTCTTTGTGAAACCAAACTAATTGTCTAATGGTTTTGTAACAACCTATAACCATCAATATCAAAATGAAGAATGTTATAAAGAATGTGAAATGTATAATTTTCATTACATCATATCAAAATAATCCCAATAAAATCTAGTACAAACTTATAATAGTACAAACTAATCATAATCCAAAATATGTCTGTTGTTAAAAATTGAACATTATAAGTTCAAAACTATACAACGCATAAAAGAAAATTCAATTCATAAAACCCTAAATCCTTCCAAAATACTAATCCGCCATAACCCTAAAAGTGTAACACCCCGTTTTCCCAACGTAAAAATTTCATAATTAAAAATCAGAGTAATTCAACTTTAAACGGAATGCTACACTTCTTAAAAATTCATAAACTGAATAAATAACAATTTATTCTTCAAAATCATTTAACATAAGTAATTCAAAACTTCGCAGAGTTCATTCAACATAAAAAGTCTTTGCCACGCAGGCCTCATCAGAAAATCTCATAAGTCTTAGTTCAATATTTATTCATAAAAGTTCATAAACAATACGTAAGGAATAGAAGTAAAGTCAAGTCCCATCCCGTTACGTATCAGAGCACCTAGACACACATGTGAGGAGTCCACTCACGACGCCTCTAATCTTGATTACCTGCAAGTTACCCATACGAAGAGCAACATTTCCAAGCAGAGGGGTGAAATTTCTCAAACAATAATATAAAGCATATAAATCATGTAAAGTACATTCAACAACTTAAACATCCTATAATTCATTAATCATATCTAGCAACTTAAACTTCCTTAACTAGTATCATTATTCTTCCTACATTAGTCATATACTTCATATTATATCATCATATAAATATCATCACATATCTACAAATATTAGTCATAAGCATTATCATATATCCTTTTAATCATAGCATCTTAATCATAGACATAAACATCATCATATAACATCAAGTACTAATCATAACCATCTCATAACATTATATATCAACCATAAACATAATCACAAACAATCCATCTTAAATATAATCACGAGGAATCATCATACATCATCATTAGTAAACGTATAACATCTTATCATATTCACATATCAGCATATCATAAATCACATAGCATCTTATCATAACAACTTCATATTCAACCATCATAAACAAATCATATTCAACATCATCATCAATCCTAAACAACATCATCGTCAAACATGAACAACATCATCGTCAAACATCATCATCATCAAAATCAAACATCATCATCAAACATGAACAACATCATCGTCAAACATCAACATCATAATCAAACATCATCATCAAACATAAACAACATTCTTAATCAAACTCATCATTCACTTCATATTCAATCTTAAACAACTTCATAGTCGACTCGACACTTGACTTGACAATGCGACTCAACTTGACGATGCAACTCTTAACAACTTACCTCATCGTAAACTTCTTGATATGCAAATGCATGTGGTACCATTCAGCAACATATATGAGCGTAATTAGGCTCTTCATTAAGTGAGCATAAAGCTGCCGGGCCTAAAGCCCCCAACGTAGTTTGAGCATAAAGCTGTCGGGCCTAAAGCCCCCAACGTAGTTTGAGCATTAAGCTGCCGGGCCTCAAGCCCCTATCTTTAATGAGTATGCAATGGACTCAATCTCCCTACAACTTGACAACTTAAACAACATCATGAACATCTATGACATCCTAACATCTTGACATCTTGACAACATAACATCTTAACAACTTGATGACTTCATAACGACTCGACGACTTAACAACTCTTATCATCTTAACGTCTTAACATCTTAGCATCTTGACAACATATGGATCACATAAATAATTCATGTCATATCATAATATAACAATATCAAATGATAATAAACAACATCTTAAAACATCATATTCATCAATCATAAACAACTTCATATAACATCGTATTTAAACATCGACAATAATTCACTAAGTATCTTTGTAAAAACATAATAAATTATCCACAACATATTTTCATGTCAAACCAAAGCTACTGGAAATGTATTACAAATATCAACAACTTTCATGTTTACAACAAAGATCAATTCAAAACAGAAACATATGAACAAAACGCAAAAACATGAAACAGAGAATGCTGTCACCGTACAATTTTGCTAAGACCTCACTGTAGTATTTTCATCATAACTAACAGACCAAACATCATTTTCACGTCAAACCAAAGCCACTAGAAAGCTAACAAAATTATCTAAAACTTTCATGTTTACGCCTAAGACCAATTCTGTACCGATCAATACCAGTTTTCATTTTAAATTCGGAAAAGTTGTGCTGAAAGTCCATAAAAATTTACTATGACTTATGTGCAGTAATTTGACCATAACTCAAGTTCTATATATCGTTTTGACGTGAGACCAACGACATTAGAAAGCTAACATCCATACCTACAACTTTCGTGTTTACACCTAAGACCAATTTGGCACCGATCAATTCCAGTTTTAATATCAAAATTCGGGCTGAATGCAGATTTTCTCCAAGTTTCACCTAATCTCATGGTGCTAACCTCAAAACTGATTCTAATTATCATCCTAATGATTATCTAAGGTTTGTACACAATTTCTACATCAATTCAACAATTTTTCATCATCTAATCATCAAATCTCTCTCAAAACCCTAATTCTCAAATTCTCACAAACTCTCCCCAACTTGTTAGATGTAATCTAATGATTTAACAACTTAATATTAATGCAAGATAGTCTCACCCTCACCTTAGATTAATTCCTGAATCAGCAGCAGCGTTCTTCTTTCCTAAGGTATTCTCCTCTTCTCTTGACTTTTCTTTTCTCTTCTCTTCTTTCTTGTTCTCCTCTTTTCCAAAAAGCGGTTTAACGTAAAACTCTTTCTAACCTAAGCTTCTCTATTTATAATACTAAACGCTCTTCCTAGATCTATTTTGGCCCAACAACTTATTCTTCTTTCTATTCTATCCCCCTTCTTATTTCTCTTACACCTCAAAACTACTCTATTCCTCATAATCTTATTTATTTCTAAATTAAATATATCTCTCCCCCACTTAATAATAATAATACACCAATAACAAATATATCTCTAACAAATAACAAATATATTTCTACACCAAATAACAAATATATCTATAACAAATAACAAATATATTTCTACACCAAATAACAAATATATCTATAACAAATAACAAATATATTTCTACACCAAATAACAATTATATTATGCTAGTAAATACTGTGACACCCTAAATCCCAAAAATAATTATTACTATTATTTAATTAAAATTAGAGTTTGATTCGCAGCGGAAAATGTCAAATAAAAACTTCTCTAATGATATAGGAATTCTTCCACAAAATTTAGGATATCACATTGACTCATAACAAACATAATTCATATTTCACAATAATAATACACCAATAACAAATATATCTCTAACAAATAACAAATATATTTCTACACCAAATAACAAATATATCTATAACAAATAACAAATATATTTCTACACCAAATAACAAATATATCTATAACAAATAACAAATATATTTCTACACCAAATAACAATTATATTATGCTAGTAAATACTGTGACACCCTAAATCCCAAAAATAATTATTACTATTATTTAATTAAAATTAGAGTTTGATTCGCAGCGGAAAATGTCAAATAAAAACTTCTCTAATGATATAGGAATTCTTCCACAAAATTTAGGATATCACATTGACTCATAACACACATAATTCATATTTCACTTCATTAAAAATTATAGTAATAATAACATCGAAACTTTTTCTTTTGAAAATATTTCATTTTACATCATAGACAATGGTTTTCTTGCACAAAATTAAATAAGTAAGCATATCCCTTTTCCCGTGTCACTATCAGAGCGGTGCTTTTCCCCAAAATAACCGACGACACAAGACAAGTCCTCACGAAAAGCATGCACTTGACTCCAAGACTCATAACCTATATAACTACGGTTTCGCAACCGCAGGGCCAAGCCAGCAAACACAAACAACGAAGGGGTGAGTTCCGAGAACATGTAATAGTATAAAAAAAAATGAGAAGAACACGTAAGCAATTAAGTCAAAGTCGTTTCACATCAAAAACATAATATTCAGAACCTTGAAGAATATACTATATCATCTCAATCTATATTAGTAGAAAATATCATTACAACTTAAGAACCAAAAAAAAAAAGCTTCACAAACACATTGTCACAATTCAATTCCAACTAGTCACAACACATGTAGCCACCAATAACCATCTTCATAAGAACATCAACATTAATCACCTTCATCGTCTCACACAATTACATTAATAGACATCACAAAGTAATTCGTTAAAACATCACAACTTAACAACTTGACTCGACAACACGACTCAACTTGACAATGCACTCTTAACAACTTAACAACTTAAATCATCGTGAAACTTCTTGATATGCAAATGCATGTGGTACCATTCAGCAACGTAAATGAGCGTAATTAGGCTCTCGACATGTGAGCACAAAGGCTGCCGGGCCTAAAGCCCCCAACTTTAATGAGCACAAAGGCTGCCGGGCCTAAAGCCCCCAACTTTAATGAGCACAAAGGCTGCCGGGCCTAAAGCCCCCAACTTTAATGAGTATGCAATGGACTCAATCTTCCTACAACTTAGACAACAACGTGAACATCTTATACAATTCCATAATCATGGACAACTTCTTAATTCTTGCAACTTAGACCGACTCATGCAACTTCAAACTTTTAAATGATCAACATCATTAAACAGCACATATTAATTCATAGCATATCAACATCATAATATAACAGTATCAAATGATAATCAATCAACATTTAAGAATATCAAAAAGACATTTAGCAAAATACATATCATTCACACATGACCATTTAGAAGCACATCATTGAATATCACATCTTTAAATCACACATAATCATATTCCAATAGTTATCATATACATGTAGTATACCAATAATTACATTCAAATACATAACATCACATCTATATCAATCATTAAATAAGTCATCAATCTAAATAGTTGCAGCAATTCAAGCATAAGCACCCACAAATTTATCCATGACTTCAAGTACCACATATTCACATAATTTAAATCAAGCAACACCTTAATAATGTTTCTAATTCTTCTTTTAACCTCCCACATCTAAATTTGCACATTAATTAATTATTCTCTCAAAGGGCTACAACCATCGCGGTGAGCCCCGAATGAACTTTGGGAAATACGGCTTTCTCGTTCATCTCAATTAATTTACACTCATGATCTCGAACTCGTCTCTCTCACCCCATACCTAGATTGAAGCTTTCACAATACTCAAGAGAATAAATAGGACTCAACGGTGACAATGAACTCGAACAACCGGTTGATATGCGTCTCATCTTCATCAATTACAAATAAAATAAACACAAATCAATACAAAATAATTCATTTTATTTATCATTGATATTATGGTCTAAACTCTAAAGCCTATTTTATAATACGAATATTACGTACAGACTGATATAGATTTAGTCAAAGCAACTTTAATTGGTTTCATGCCTATTTCATCAATTGCATAACCTATAATTTAATCGATACATTTTTTTATAATTAAAATACAAATAGGTCAAAAATAGTAAAATAACCATTATAGGACAAGTACTTTATTTTGAAGGAAACCTAAAATCAAACATAGTCATAGCCACAAAAAGATATTGCCGTCAACTACCATTAAATCTTTAAAAAAAAGCATTCCTAGCTGAAAACATTCATCATATTTATATCTTTATAGCTTAATGGAATCTTAGGAAGAATGTGAATTACTTACCCTATGAAACATAGAAATTGCGTGATGCCTTTTTCCTCTCAGTGCTATACTAACGTTTCACTAGTATATCCCGTGATAGTTTCTCTCCTCTATGTTTACCAATTCGTCTTCTCGGTTCTCACGCAGTAACGACGCTAATTTACTTTCAATTTTCTTCTCACTGCTAGGTTAGGGTTTTTAAGTCTCTCTTAACCTAAATACATTGTATAATGACCAATCAACTTTAACACTGATTGGTTCATATCTTCTCTTCTACTAATTACGCCCACTCGACTATATACACCCATTCATTTATTCTCTTCACCCACTAATGGTATAAACTTTTATTTTACTCACTCATAACTAATATTATCCCCAAAAATACTCATAGTACACTACTATCTTTTTTTTTTTAAATGATTAAAATAATAAATCTATAAATAAAATATAACATTTTATATTATTTATAAATCAAATAAATACGTATAACATTATCACATCATAGCAACTACGCATATAAGGAAAAATAATCAAAATACTACTAAGACACCAAGATAATTATTTATAAAATAAATAATTAAATAAAATGATAGTTAAAAATAGTTAAAATAAAATATGCACACAATTCTTATTAATTCACACGATGTCCCAATAATAAGCATCATACATGTCAAATTAAAACCGCTTAAAATAATAAAAAGAGAATGAACATATAGAATATATATTATAAAAAATTTAGGGTGTTACAACTCTACCCCCCTTAAAAGAATTTCGTCCTCGAAATTCAGAACACAAGAAAAAATGAATATAATTATTTCTTATATATCTTAAACTATAAATTATTTCAAACACCAACTCACCATAAGCCTCACAATAATATAACAAAATATCAAAACTAGTTTTTCCCCAAAGACTCCCATCAACGAAAGAAGAACTTCAAAATAAATCAACCATAAAGCCCCAACACCAAGCTCAAAAAAAAAAAAAAATCATGACAATAGCAAACAAGTAATTGAAAATAAGAATTATCAACCCGTCATAGTTCCACTCATAACAACATAGGCTATAACCCAAATATAAATTATGAATTTCAACAAATAAAGAACCAACACCAATAACTCACTTTCTACATTGAAGTAAATCGTGACACATAGACTCCTAATACTAAATTATGGAGAGAGAACAATACATATTTACACCTTAATTAAGATAGACACTCATAAGATAAAATTGATTGATACTCACACTAATTTTTATTTTATTTTTCGAACAAATATATTTGACAAAAATAAAATGTTATTTCATTTTAACACATGTAACGTGCATTGTATGTATATTCATGGCAGCACAAGGATCAAACAAGGAAATATCACACAATAAAAACAAAATCATTATTACCTTTTGAACATGGCTAGCACAAAGTCAAGTATACTAGTTCAAGCAGCATTTTTTTTTTTATTCTAAACATTATAACCAATTTCTTCTCAAAATAGGAGGTGATCAAATACCAATTTAAGAAACTAAAATATTCAAAATAAACAAGTGTAGGAGGGGGAAAAACAATATAGATGTTCCAGTTATTCAAAAATATAGATGTTCCAGTTGGAAGGTTCTACACAAAAGGACGAAGAGTATGTTGATAGTGGAAAGAGGAACCAAATATCGTTTTTTTTTTTCTTTGAAGGAAAATGTCATTATTTATTTATTTTTATTTTTTTAACACCCAACATACTCATATATATAGAGGAGATACCATTACAAAGAATTGAGTACCTACTCTTATAGAGATCACATAAGTACAATAATAATCAATTCACGGGTCACCAAGACATGAAGTTCGCACAAGCATATTTGTTGCACAATAACATTACGTTAACACATACATATCATGCCCTTACTTTAATTATCAGGTAGGTCCATCAATTAATCAAGTTCAAATCATCATCCTGAGAAATTTTATAGACTAAAAAGAAAAAAAAAATCTCCAAAGCAACAAGAATGGTGTAAGTTAAATTACACAGGGTCAGATAGTAACTATGACATAAAATTCACTCAAGGGAGAGCTAAACTCGGTACTAATCTAGTAACAAAACAAAATACGCAAATCATAGAAAACTTAACATAGTACACACGAGAATAAGCAGAATACACACGACTGACACAAGATCCACACGATCTATTTGGACTACCTTAGATTTTTTTTTGGACATACTCGTATTAGTTTCTTAGTCTTCAATGACAACACAATGGAAGGAAAATGAAACTAAATTTTTTTTTACTATTTGCTGTTCTTTACTTGCAGTTCTTTAATGATCTGAAGAGTTGACTAAAACATTAATTTACTACAACTTAAAATTAAAATGAAAAAGATAACTCTAAGGGACTAATTAATTGCAATTTTATCACAGTAGCCTCACATGAACGAGGCAAGAAGAGCTAGCACTTATCATTCAACTATGCAACAAGTCAGCAACAAAGCAGAAACATGGATCAATACAAAAATACATTATCACAATTCACTTAGTCAGTCAAAACACAATCTTTGAGTGGGAAATAAAAGCAAAAATAAAGAAACAAGACTCGCTAGTCACTGGGCTAAAGGACAAACTGAGATAATCATAAAAAAAGTAACTCAAAGAGCACATGAAGACTAAATCAATACCAATGTAACATCTTAATAAATTGTATGTCAAGAGCCAAATGATCAAATAAAATAAAACAAATATGACAGATAAAACTGACACCTTAGTGACACTGCACCCCTCGGCCTGATTGGACAGACCTGCTCTGATACCACTAATGTGACACCCTAAATCCCAAAAATAATTATTACTATTATTTAATTAAAATTAGAGTTTGATTCGCAGCGGAAAATGTCAAATAAAAACTTCTCTAATGATATAGGAATTCTTCCACAAAATTTAGGATATCACATTGACTCATAACAAACATAATTCATATTTCACTTCATTAAAAATTATAGTAATAATAACATCGAAACTTTTTCTTTTGAAAATATTTCATTTTACATCATAGACAATGGTTTTCTTGCACAAAATTAAATAAGTAAGCATATCCCTTTTCCCGTGTCACTATCAGAGCGGTGCTTTTCCCCAAAATAACCGACGACACAAGACAAGTCCTCACGAAAAGCATGCACTTGACTCCAAGACTCATAACCTATATAACTACGGTTTCGCAACCGCAAGGCCAAGCCAGCAAACACAAACAACGAAGGGGTGAGTTCCGAGAACATGTAATAGTATAAAAAAAATGAGAAGAACACGTAAGCAATTAAGTCAAAGTCGTTTCACATCAAAAACATAATATTCAGAACCTTGAAGAATATACTATATCATCTCAATCTATATTAGTAGAAAATATCATTACAACTTAAGAACCAAAAAAAAAAAGCTTCACAAACACATTGTCACAATTCAATTCCAACTAGTCACAACACATGTAGCCACCAATAACCATCTTCATAAGAACATCAACATTAATCACCTTCATCGTCTCACACAATTACATTAATAGACATCACAAAGTAATTCGTTAAAACATCACAACTTAACAACTTGACTCGACAACACGACTCAACTTGACAATGCACTCTTAACAACTTAACAACTTAAATCATCGTGAAACTTCTTGATATGCAAATGCATGTGGTACCATTCAGCAACGTAAATGAGCGTAATTAGGCTCTCGACATGTGAGCACAAAGGCTGCCGGGCCTAAAGCCCCCAACTTTAATGAGCACAAAGGCTGCCGGGCCTAAAGCCCCCAACTTTAATGAGTATGCAATGGACTCAATCTTCCTACAACTTAGACAACAACGTGAACATCTTATACAATTCCATAATCATGGACAACTTCTTAATTCTTGCAACTTAGACCGACTCATGCAACTTCAAACTTTTAAATGATCAACATCATTAAACAGCACATATTAATTCATAGCATATCAACATCATAATATAACAGTATCAAATGATAATCAATCAACATTTAAGAATATCAAAAAGACATTTAGCAAAATACATATCATTCACACATGACCATTTAGAAGCACATCATTGAATATCACATCTTTAAATCACACATAATCATATTCCAATAGTTATCATATACATGTAGTATACCAATAATTACATTCAAATACATAACATCACATCTATATCAATCATTAAATAAGTCATCAATCTAAATAGTTGCAGCAATTCAAGCATAAGCACCCACAAATTTATCCATGACTTCAAGTACCACATATTCACATAATTTAAATCAAGCAACACCTTAATAATGTTTCTAATTCTTCTTTTAACCTCCCACATCTAAATTTGCACATTAATTAATTATTCTCTCAAAGGGCTACAACCATCGCGGTGAGCCCCGAATGAACTTTGGGAAATACGGCTTTCTCGTTCATCTCAATTAATTTACACTCATGATCTCGAACTCGTCTCTCTCACCCCATACCTAGATTGAAGCTTTCACAATACTCAAGAGAATAAATAGGACTCAACGGTGACAATGAACTCGAACAACCGGTTGATATGCGTCTCATCTTCATCAATTACAAATAAAATAAACACAAATCAATACAAAATAATTCATTTTATTTATCATTGATATTATGGTCTAAACTCTAAAGCCTATTTTATAATACGAATATTACGTACAGACTGATATAGATTTAGTCAAAGCAACTTTAATTGGTTTCATGCCTATTTCATCAATTGCATAACCTATAATTTAATCGATACATTTTTTTATAATTAAAATACAAATAGGTCAAAAATAGTAAAATAACCATTATAGGACAAGTACTTTATTTTGAAGGAAACCTAAAATCAAACATAGTCATAGCCACAAAAAGATATTGCCGTCAACTACCATTAAATCTTTAAAAAAAAGCATTCCTAGCTGAAAACATTCATCATATTTATATCTTTATAGCTTAATGGAATCTTAGGAAGAATGTGAATTACTTACCCTATGAAACATAGAAATTGCGTGATGCCTTTTTCCTCTCAGTGCTATACTAACGTTTCACTAGTATATCCCGTGATAGTTTCTCTCCTCTATGTTTACCAATTCGTCTTCTCGGTTCTCACGCAGTAACGACGCTAATTTACTTTCAATTTTCTTCTCACTGCTAGGTTAGGGTTTTTAAGTCTCTCTTAACCTAAATACATTGTATAATGACCAATCAACTTTAACACTGATTGGTTCATATCTTCTCTTCTACTAATTACGCCCACTCGACTATATACACCCATTCATTTATTCTCTTCACCCACTAATGGTATAAACTTTTATTTTACTCACTCATAACTAATATTATCCCCAAAAATACTCATAGTACACTACTATCTTTTTTTTTTAAATGATTAAAATAATAAATCTATAAATAAAATATAACATTTTATATTATTTATAAATCAAATAAATACGTATTACATTATCACATCATAGCAACTACGCATATAAGGAAAAATAATCAAAATACTACTAAGACACCAAGATAATTATTTATAAAATAAATAATTAAATAAAATGATAGTTAAAAATAGTTAAAATAAAATATGCACACAATTCTTATTAATTCACACGATGTCCCAATAATAAGCATCATACATGTCAAATTAAAACCGCTTAAAATAATAAAAAGAGAATGAACATATAGAATATATATTATAAAAAATTTAGGGTGTTACAAATACCAACATATAACATAACAAAATATCACATAAATCATGTAAATCATACCAATCATATAAATATATTCTAAAACTAATTAAAATAATTAAATAAAAAGGAGGGCGTTACAAAAAGCACCTTCACCACCCTAAGCACGTTCACCGCGAATGCGACGAGAAAGCTGAATGTCCTTTGGCATAATTGTCACCCTCTTAGCATGAATTGCACACAGATTGGTGTCCTCAAACAATCCAACCAGGTAAGCCTCAGCTGCTTCCTGGAGTGCAAGAACTGCATGGCTCTGGAATTTCAGATCTGTCTATAACAACAATATCAAAAACAAAAATTACAAATTAAATAAACCAAAGAGGAACAAGATTTCACACAAACTCGATTATGAAACTAATTAACAATATTTACCTTGAAATCTTGAGCAATTTCACGGACAAGACGCTGAAATGGAAGCTTGCGGATCAAAAGCTCAGTACTCTTCTGGTAGTACTTACGGATCTCACTGTAAATAACATCAATCGAAAATTAACAACAACGAAAACCTAAAAATCATAAACCACAAATTCAAAATTCCTAAAAATTATGAATCCAAAATTCAAATTCAAAATTGAAAACCTAAAAAATTAGGGGAAAACGAAATTACCGAAGTGCGACTGTTCCAGGACGGTAACAGTGAGGTTTTTTGACTCCTCTAGTAGTAGGAGCAGATTTCCTGCTTGTCCTCAAGGTTGTAAAATGGCAGCCAATACTTCCAGTTCTCATATGCTTTGACAACAATACTCCACTCCTGCCATAGAACTAATAAAACAACATTTTGACCTTGCAAACAACAATTGAATAGATCAAGGCAAGGAGCTATGGCCATCAAACTTGATTTTGGATAGGATAGAGGGAAATAGACATATCTAGCACAATTGATTGAAAGTACAGATGACAAGTAATGAAATTTGAAGAAATTGCAGCCATAATTAATCCAAGCAAATGAAGTTCTCTTGACAATTGTTAGACAAAGCACAAGCAACCAACAAGAAATTACAATGGATAATGCAGCTCCCACATGTCCAAGTTTCTGAGGCAAGATGAAGCAATACACTTTTTGAATAGGGGAATATGTCAAAACACTATCATGAGCCATAAAAGTAACAAGATGGTCATATATGTGAGAACTTCCTTTAACCCCATTGATGTGTATGAGTCTATTAGCAGTAAGGGCATGAATGATAACGATTGCTAGAAAGTATAGAATGGATGAAAACCATATAAGTGACACTTTCACCAAGCACTTGAACTCTTTCACTTGTTGCATGTTGCAAAGACTCCATAGATAAGCTGTTGAACCACTTGGATTTATTTTGGCTTTGTTCAATATCTTGAATTGATATGTGCAAGGAAGCTTTGAATTAACAAACTTGGGTTGCAAGAAATCAGAGAGTGAAAGGATTGGATGCTGAGCAGGTAGCACAAGTCTTAATTTCTTGACTACAACCACAAAGACTTGAACAATACTACTGATGGGGCTACCACTTGATTTAACTTTAACATGTGAATTAGCCCCCATGAAAACCCCACACCTGACATGAACCACAAAGCAGCATGAATTCCCAAACCAATTGCTAACACCCAACAAGTAAAATCAATGGAAAATGTAGCTTTAATGTGAACTAGTCTCAATTGAAATCTCAGAACCCAACAAATAAGAACATCCATACATGTGGTGGGTGGGTTAAAAATCAAGTAAAACAGCATACTTTGATTATGGAAGTGGTGAATCACAGAGTGAAGGATTGCATGGTCAAATAGCTCAATAATAAGATAGATGCAGTACTCATAATCCTCAAGAATAGTGATCACAATATTCACACTAGCACACTCAAACTCTAGCTTGCAGTTAAAAGTTGAAAAAGTCTCATGAAAATTGACACAACAAACTATAGTTTTTTTCTCTAAACCTTTGTAAACCTTCCAACCAATGGAATAATAATTCCTCTTTGCAAACAATTTTCCACATACATATTCCAACCAATACCTCAAACTTTTCATAATTTTCAGAACATGAAATCCATAACCAATAGAATTCCCATGAAGGGATTGCTTGCAATGATAGTTTGACGGGGTAGTCAAGATCCCCATGCTTAGTCATCGACGAAAACCCCTTCATCTCTATTGAAGATGTTCGAATGGTGGAGATGAAAGCCAATAATGATGACTTTATCGCTGATTCTGATTCCAGCAGTGGTGGCACAGGTAGATATGTGACCGTGTTTTGTGGTTCCGGCGAGGTCGTCGTGAAACATGAATCTGGAGGTTTTGGTGGTGGAATTGTGATCGGAGGTGGAGGCTGAGAATGTGATAGTGAGGCTGACGGCGTGGGAAGTGAATCTGTGTGATTTTCTTCTCCCACCGAGTTGAAATCAATCGAAAAATTCGAATCGAAGAAAATGAAACCCTAACATCGAGAAAACGGAAAACAAATCAGTTACGGCGGTGAACGGTGGTTACCTTGGTGGCGAGCTGCTTCCTTGGAGTCGGCGCAATCCCGCCGTGAATCAATCGAAAAACGACGTCGGAGTTACGCGCGCGAGCAAGGGTTAGTCGTATGAGGTAGGAGAAGATTGTGGGGACTGATTGTGGGGTCTGAGGTGAGAACCATGGGATCATTACAAGTGTCCAATTATCTGATGGTTGTGATTAACTTATGCATGGTGCATAAGTTATGGCTTATGCACCATAACTTTTGCCGATAAGAACACACAATAATGACCTAATTAATTGTTCGGATAAAAACGAAAGAGACATATGCTAAATAATGACCTATTTTTGACTATGATACAACGAGAACAATTAACAATGACCTAAAACACGAAAATAGAGGTTAAGATGGTTAGAGCATGGTTCTTAAATTGACTATCTCTGTTAAAAACAGACACGGTCTTTGTGCTGCTACCATTTAGATTATATAATTTGAACTGATTTTTTTCTTAAATTCTTGGTGAAAGAGGAGATATATGAGGTGTTCGAATATTATAATCCCGAAAAATAAAGAAACACGCCCTATACATGGGGTGTTTCAGATTATGAAATTTGAACTACTTATTGTGTTCGGATTGTATAATCCGAATAGGTGAAAAACTTATTTTCCATCCAAACATAGGGGGAGAGTCATTTCAGATTCTATAATAGAACATTTTCATAAAATAAAATAAAATAGGACACCTGAGAAATGCATAAGATGAGAAAGGTAAATGCCTTATTTTAATTTATGCTTGCGAACAAAATAAAATGGATGGATCCTCTAAAAAAAAAAAAAGGATGGATGAGTAACATACACGTCCTCCTAATTAACTAAAATCAACTAAGAGTAGCATCTATCTATATTGGTTAAGCGAGATAAAGTTATTTTTGCAAATGAAGAGGTTTTGATTATTTCAAAGGGTTAAAGAAAAACTCCCACCAAAATCAGATTTGCTTCCGATTTAAATATTAGTCTCATAGTGAGTTCAAATGATACAAGTTATGGAGATAGAGTCTATTCAGTCAAATCTATGTATGTAATAGGGTCTTCATTACATTAGAGACCGATTAAAGGACAATTCTATCAAGATTATTAAAGGAGCTTTCATTCACATTGATCTTGATAGTATTGTCCAAGGGAGGAGACAAAATAAGATCTTGAACTTTCTGTTATATGTAGAAGGGGATGTTATAGAGGAAATCACAAGTATGGAGGGAAAATGGATTAACATTGTATATTAAAAGATTACAAAGGAAGGATTACAAGTATATATACAGATTGTGTGAAAGAGAAGTCTCTAAATGGAAACAAGACAAAAAAGGAGTCACGTGATCAGTTGCACCAGTATCTATGATCCAAGTGCAATCAGAAGGGGAAACATTACCTGTCAGCTTAGGAAGCTGAGGATGAGTGGATGACTCACCAACATAGGCAGAGAACTAACAAATATGATGATTTGTGGATTGAGATTTGGATGAATTTAGGAGCTGTAAGAGTTGCATCATCTGCTCTGGGCTGAATTGCTGATTTGATACTACTGTTAAGGTATCTGATTGAGGAACAGATGAATTCACAGAATCATCACTAGTCAAATTGTTAACAGAGGTGCTATTCTTGGTTTTATATCCAGGTGGAAATCCATGTTTGAGATAACATTCATCCACAATGTGATGTAATCTATTACATAAAGTACATTGTTTGGGAGGACCCTGTCCTCTACCATAACTGCCTCTGCTAGAATTAACACCATTACCACGACCATAGCTAGGTATCTCTGAAGCTGCATAGAGAATCTTGGAATCACCATAAGCTACACCAAGAAGCTGATTTTCTTGTTGTAAAACCAAAGAATAGACTTTACCAATCGATGGTAAGGGTTCCATAAGCAAGATTTGGGATTTGACATTACCAAAGGAATCATTCAAACCTTTCAAGAAACATATAACATACTCTGATTCACGAAGCTTTTTAACTTTTGAAATGCATCCACAAGAACACTCAATAGTGCAAGAACAATCTTCAATCAGACGTAAATCTTCCAAATCATCCTAAAGAGATTTAAGGGCAGTGTAGAAATCAGAGATAGAACGTTCACCTTGCTTGATGGAATGGAGTTCTTGAAGCAGGTCAGAGAAACGAAAATGGTCACCTTTGGTGAACCATTCTTTCAAGTCATCCCATAGTGTTTTGGCATTATCAATGTAGACAACACTGGAAGCAATCACAGGAGAAAGGGTACTATTGATCAAAGAAACCACCATGCCATTGCATCGTTCCCATGAATCGAAGTGTGCATCATCTTCAGGGGGCATAGGAAGCTTACCATTGACGAACTTCAGCTTATTCTTTGCAAGGAGAGCGCGCTTAAGGGATTTTCTCCAAGACTGGTAATTGCTACCAATGAGAGGAGGGGAGACAAGAATAGCACCAGGATTTTCACCAGGGTGAAGATAATATGGAGAAGTAACAATGGGATAGGAATCTCCATTGTTAGAGGTCTGAGAAGTAGTAGAAATATCTTCCATGGAAAAAGGGAAGAAGAAGAAGAAGAGAAAAGGAAAATTATGATGAATGCGGAAGAACAATGTTCACTGATACCATATAGAGGAAATCACAAGTATAGAGAGAAAATGGATTAACATTGTATATTGAAAGATTACGAAGGAAGGATTACAAGTATATATACAGTGTGTGTGAAAGAGAAGTCTCTAACTAACTGTAACAGCCCTTAACCAATCATAACTACCTGTAACTAGAGTTAGTTTATCAGTTAAGTCTGGTTCTAATGTACAAAATACAGCTGGCTTGCATATCAAGTTACTATATTATTAAGGCTTAGTATCGAACAGATGTAGTGCTTTTTTGCTTATTTATTAATTTATTAAATGCTAAAACTCAATTTTTTTACCACCCAATACAACTATGAATGATAAATTAGTCTTGTAAAAAAGTGATTCATGAGCATGAGTGCATCATTTCTAAGAGTCACCATGAGATATTATTATTAATAACAGTGATGTGATGTGATGTTAATGACTAATATATAACTGTCCTTTAAAGTTACAATGTCAAATCCTTACCCCTAAACAAATAGTATATCTTGAACAAAAATGGATTTTGGGATTTAAAGCCATTACACACATTTGTAAGAGGATTTGATGGTAACATATCTCAACATACAAAAACAATTGGCTTGAAGTAAACCGTGGAAAGTCAACAAACAAAAATGTTTGGAAGTAGTTACGATTAAAGTCAGAATGAGAATTTTGTCTGATAACTATGTTATTGATGTGAAGTATCCACCATATTTTTCCATCCACAATACTCGAATTCGGAACCTTTCTTAAGAAATCAGAGTCTACTTTCACTCAGAGCAATGTAAAATTGATGTGATCCACCTCAAATCAGAAGAAGAAGGTGATTGTACTAGTTTCCACCACCAGATGATCCACCAGTCAGAAGAAGAAGGTGATCGTTTAAATAATGTATTTGGCGTACCATTCATATCAATTCATTCTCTAATCAAATTATACGTATTTCCCATTTGTTAGAAGTTTGGAATCTCAGCTCTGAGTAGTATAATTTCTGAATGATCTCATGATTCAGGAACTGATTATAGCAAGTGATATGCTGCATTTGTTTTTATCTAACCATAGTTAGTTAGCTCTAGTTAGTTATCAACCAAATAACCAACTAGTTTAGTTAAATACTCACATATAAATAGCTAGCTTACTGTTACTCAGTAAATACTGTATCACAATTTACACATAATATGTTGTTTGAGTAGATTGTAGGTGCAGTTGGAACACCGAGTTTGGAGTAGCTCCATTTGTTAAAGATATTTCAACAAAATCATTTCTCTGTTTATTCAAATCTGTCCAGTTTTGAAAGTTCTTTCTTATACCAAGAGAAAGTTTTCTAACACAATAAATTTCCCTATGAATCTTCGAAGTGTACAGCAAGCGTGATTTCAACAACTTTAGGAATGAGTTGATGGACCATGATCCTTTAAAGAGAATTTGACAGCAAGTTATTTCTTGCAGAAATTTGGTGTATTCCACATGAGCAGCAAGTCATCTACATATTTTAGAAAATATGCAGCGATAAAACCTGATACGTAGATGAAGAGCGAAGTGTATGACTTTGAATTTATAAATAAATAGTCGGTGAGAGGAAGTTGCAGAGAGCTTAAACTAGGCTCAGGTACAAATTTAGACCATACAAGACCTTTGTTGAAGTTGTGGGATTTTAGATAAAAGAATAAGAACCTTGAATGTTATTGATACCGACTTGATTGTAGCCTGATACCAAAGTCTAAAAACTAATCCCTATTTATAGGGATAGACAAATTCAACCTTAAATTAAGAACAAATCATATGGTTATAAACTAATCATAGGAAGTAACTTCATATACTCTAATACAATATTAAAGATATTGTAAGATACTACCTTTTTCAACTTTTAAAAATAATGAAGAAATGATGAATGTATGAAACCGGTTGGCTGAGACACATACATGTCCTCCACCATTAGCATCAGTCTTTGTTAGCAAAATAAACATATTCATTCAAATGAAGTGGTTTTGATTATCATTACAAGGGATGAAGAAAAGTTCAAACCAATCTTAAATAGTTAAACAACACAAATGGTAAAAGTAGGAAAGAAATGTCAAAATGACGTCCGAACGGAGTCTATATATACAAGATTTTGAATCAACACTTCCACAATCAAATTATAAAACACCACAAATGACAGAAAGATAAAAGAAGCCAAAGTCATTCAGTGAATGGAATCCACACAGTCTTTTCTTGATTATTGCAGGGTGAGAAGAAAATATTTACTTTAAACTGAAGCACTGTAGAACAAAACACGTCATCTTCGAGTAGTATCACGGAGAACCAAATTTCTGTTCGCATTGACACAAAAAACAATCAAGTCATTTATCTCATACTCAACTTAATTAAACACATTAAATCTTTTTCAAAACAAAATGAAACACATTAAATGAAATGTCGTTATAAAACTGAATGCTAGTGCAAGAATGCTTTATAAGAGAAGCATTGCTTTATCAGAGGAAAAGTACCTTCATATTTTGAAGCTCGATAGACACAAAATCATTCTCAATTTGCTTATGACTCCTTGGAAGACGAGTGAATAGTGCGAATTGCATAGTCAAAGAATTTTGGGCCACTCGAGTGATGAATGGATACAAGAGGAACATGCTTGATTATCCAGTAGTTTTTTCCTTTGTCTGGATCAATGCTTTCAACAAATTCAGCTGGCATTTCTGTGAAGTTAATAGCTTTGAGTTTATCCAAGAACCTGATTCCTGAGGATACCTCCTTCAGCTGGGGGATTCTGTCCATGGTAAGATATTCAAGTGAGATCAAAGTTCCTTCATCTATACGAACAGTATGTACTCTATTCAAGCGACTGAGATCTAGTTTCCTCAATTTTAGAAACCCGCCATTCTGAAAATGTAAAATTTCACCATCATAGGCGTTGTCCCATAGACCGAACTTCAACAAATATGGCAAGTTTTTCAGTGACTGTAACGGATCATTTTTCAACTGAGATAAAGCCAGCTTTATCTCAACAAGATACTCCAGTTTTGGAATCCATTCAGGCAATGAATCTAGTTTAGTTTTCAAATGAAGTCGTCGAAGCTGGGGTGGAGACGAGACAAAGTTCAAGTTAATTGATTCATCTTCACCTATTGTAGTGATATTAAGATTTTCAAGGTGTTTCATTTCTACTATTGCAGCACATAAGGCATTCCCATGTTCTCTTCTCACATGCCTTAAACCTAACCTCCTTAACTGCCTTAACATTTTCATCTCTTGAATGAGATCTACCCCCCCATGATCTACCTCCACATAATATAGGTTTTGAAGGGAAGTCAAGTTTTTAATACCTTTTTCCATGAACACACCAGTTGTAAAGCCCAAAAGAGAATACTTTTCTTCATAGTTACGGTGGAAAGCAAGAAGGTGCCTTAGCTTTTTGAGCTTGTTTATTTCACTTGGTATCTCATGCACAAGTGTGTCTCTTAAATCCAATGTCTCTAAGTTCTGTAGTTCACCAACAGATTTAGGAAGAGCCTGTATCTTTGTATTCCTTAGGTTTAAGTACCTTAAGTGAAAAAGATTCCCCAAATTTTTAGGAATATGATTCAAGGATGTACCTTGAATGTCAAGTACCTTCAAAATACTAGACTTTGAACAAAGCTTATCCATGATATGCTCCAACGGTTTACCTTTTTCAAAAACATGAATAGCACGGAAATGTGAATTGTTGGTGCTCATCTGAACATTGTCGGGACTAGTGACTATAGATAGGCGTCTAGTTTTTCCAACCGCCAATGATTCATTATCTTCACGCACAGAATGACAAAAACTCAAATCCTTCATTTTTCTAATGATCACTTGCCGCAATAAATCATGGACTTGACATATTTGAACTTTCCCTTCAAAGCCAACATTTGAGACCTGAACCAGACTTCTGTGAATCAATTCATACAAGTATTCCTCTGCTATATGCTCTGGAGTTCTTCTCTCATCCGATTTAACAAACCCTTCAGCTATCCATTGTCGAGTTAATCTCTTATGATTAATAGAGTAGTCCTCTGGATATATTCCAAAATACAAAATGCAGGGTTTCAAGTAGTAGGGCAGGCCATCGTAACTAAGTGATAAAATCTTTGTTAGACTTGTTAAATGAGCATTACGTCCCAACTCCAAGCTCAGATTTTGACTCACCTTTTCCCATTCAATTATTGTTTTATATTTTGTTGAAAGTAGACCGCCGATAGCCACAATTGCCAAAGGTAGCTGCTTGCATTTTCGAACAATATCTATTGACATAGCCTCAAGCTCCGGTGGACAATGCCCATCAAGATCGAATCTAAATACTTTCTTGCAGAAGAGTTCCCATGCTTTGTTTGGAGTCAAAAGCTGCAAGTTGTGAACATGAACTAGAAAGGATTTCTTGAAAAAATCTGTAACTTGCATCATTCTAGTTGTGATTATGATCCTACTACCTTTATTGTTGTTAGGCATAGCAAATTCAACCTGGTCAGAAAAATCTTCTTGCCATACATCATCAAAGAATATCAAATACCTCTTATGTTGCAGGTATTGCCTCACTTCTACAATCAGTGATTTGTCATCCAATTTGCGTAACTTATTTGGAAGAGGGTCTTCAGTTGCCTGACAAAATTGCTCCATCATGTTTATCAACAAACCTCTCACAGTGTATGATTGAGAAACTGCGATGCAAGCACGACAATCAAAGTGTGTTGCTACCGGTTGGCTATCAAAAACTAGCTTGGCAAGAGTGGTTTTTCCTAGACCTCCCATTCCTACCACCGAAATCACTGTGCGTTCAGCTACACCCTCCAATAACCAACTAGACATTTCTTCTCTTGGGCCTTCGAATCCTACAATTTCTCTTTCTTCAATGAAAAGGGAAGACAGTCTTGGATCACGCCATCTTCCATTTTCTGTCTCTCTAATGCCGTTGCTGCTTGATGATCCTTGTTCGTGTGAAATTTGAAAGTTATACCTCTCACTTCTTTCCTTGATTCCACGAACCGACAACTTAATGTCTCGAATCTCAGATGCTATATGATGACGGGTAATCAAAGTTTTGATTAGGCTTGCAATCTTGTAGAATAAAGATCCACCGCATCCTGGAAGATTGGATTTTGCCATATGCATCAGTCGATGGTATTCATCGATGATATCTTCAATGTGAAATGATGCTTCTCTCAGCTGCTTCACCCAAGTTCTTATTCCATCATTTATGTCTGCTTCATCTGCTGCCCTTCTATCTGCATCTTTGAGGAAGACTTGAATGCTTTCTAGTTCATCTTTGATGTCTGTAAATTCTGTGTGTACACCTCTAAGAAGATTTGTTTCTTCTTTTAGGAATTGGAACACTTCCGCTAGGGCAAATAATACTGCAGTTTCTGCCATTTCACTCTCATCTCATACTGCTAGGCTATTGGAATTATGTGTATATCAATCTAGTACTGTCTTTACTTTTGTTATCAGCATATGGTAACGTGATTAATGGAACATGATTAGTTTTATCAATTTAGTATTAGTATTATATGCAGACAATGTTTTCTCAAAGAAAAAAGGTTTATTATTCTGTAATTTTAGCACTGAATGTGATCATGTATGAATGATTGTTTTATGCAATGCTTTTATTTATGCTTACCCATTAAAATACAACAGGTTTAACCAATAAGAAATATAGCTTTGAGACCAGTACTGTTAGAGTTCTGCATCGGATAAAAGATGGCCTCGACATATGTTTATAAATTAGTCAATTTTCACTTCACAAGACGGTTTTGTAGGGTTGTGCTATGCCCAATCACAATTTTTAAAATGGTAACAGAGTCTCCTCCAAAATCCATTGAGCCACCTGTTACAAATTTCCGTTATTAAGATGGCATGAACATACCAATCTTCACCTCATAAACTGGTTTTGTGGCGTTATGTTAGGCCCAACCACGCATATGTCTTTCAAGTATGGTTAAATATTTAGAGTTATGTGATACTCCAATTGATTGAGTATCAATTTCTAGGAAGCAACCGAGTATATCTAATGCCATTTCTTGGATGATTATGGTTGGTTGTGACCAAATGCCATTTCTTGGTCATGTTAGCATCTGAGAATTACTCCTAAGATTAAGTCATCTGGGACCACATCCTAGAAAACAATTTTTTTCTGTTTTTATAATAACTAGTGGATGTTAGCTTCCAATTTCCAAGTAACTTGTTTAATGTAGGTGGGCGTGGTTGACTATAATGAATATTCTCACTACTACTAGGTAGGAAGTTACATAACTAATGATATGCAACCGTATGTTTATCGTTTGACATGGATTTATTGTGCAGTCATTATTGTTACATGGATAGCTAGTATCTTAATGTTATTTTTTGTATTCTTTTTAGATATGGGATTGTAGAAGACAAGTTCTAAAACCATGGTATGGATGGATCACATTTTATGGTAAAAATAGAGTCCTTGTGCTCTCTTTATCTCACAAGCATCATATTTCACTACTACAATTTTGATTTTTAATAGCGCAACTGATAAAAAGCTATTAAAAATGCAACACACAACAAATAATAGCGCTTCTGAAACGGGCACTATTATAGGCGGCTTCTAGAGAGTCTTGCAGACAAAACGCTATTATTGTGATCTTATTTCATTCAAAAACTCATTAGCATAAATCATCATTTTTTAAGCATCAACTTGTGGTTTGAAATACGTGAACATTTAATGTCATTCAAAAAGTCATTAGTAAACTATTCAAGGTTGATTTACAAACAGAAGTCAAGTTGAAATATTCTTTCTCAATCCCCGAGATCAATTTGTATGAGTTATTCAAGGTTATAATATAATCAAGTATAAGGGTCTTGTTAACCAGTGCCCCCGAGGGCACTCTTTAAAGATCCTAAATTTAGCAATTATTATTTTAAAATGTCAACTGTTATAATTTCCAATGCATTGAATACTCAATTTTCCAGAGAAAAAAAATTACCATTTAAAGTGCTTAAAGAGTACCCTAGGGACACTTGTTAACATTTTCCTATAATCAATTCAAATATGTATCTCTCACACCCCCAAACTAATTGCAGGTTCAACAAAACTTTATCAATCATACCTCTAATAAGTAAAGTTATTTTTAAATGGCATAACCACATTTTAATAATAGATGTTACACCATAAACTCCTAAGTTTCTACTCGAACATCAAGTGTTGGTTTAACAAATTGTTGAAATATTTACTCAATAAACAATAAAAGCAAAAAAATAAAAGTATGATGTAGACAAAGCTACTATCCTTCTTGTCCATATGTTGCACCATCATTAGCACCATGCATAGACACAACGATAGCAAACTTATATTAGAATTTGGAGTTATACTAACAAAATGATCATAGGTAGTCAAAAGTACAACGTTGAATATAGAGAAAAGAATACATCTAACCAAATACATCATATCTATATTTGTAGATACAATCTTCTAGTGAAGGTTACTTACATCGAATGTTCAAGTGAAGGTTAGTTACAATCTTTTATCTGCGTCCAAACCACATTATCTTTTTTTACCTCATGTTATGTTGTTAATCACATAGGCTTGACCCTTTAAAAGATATAGCAGCATACATGGGTGAAGGGAATATTCACGATGGGGTAGCCTTGGATACCCAATTTTCTTTGATATTTTTTATAAGGTAGTGTATTTTTATGTTTAGCTATTCTAATGATGTAGATTTAGTTATTCCAAATACATTTATTTGTAAAAAGTATTAGTAGAAACATGAAAGACAAAATTATCACTTGATACTTGAGTTTATTTTTCTTATTTTGACACTTTCAATATCTATCGTAACTACATACCGAGTTTTGTCAACAATGATAGATGTAAAAATCATATTCGTAAAATATTATTTTACTTTTTCTATATATTTGGCCCCTTCGTAAAATTTTGGTTAGATTCGTTATTGGTGGTATAGCGGATAACATGACAGCGTTTGTTGCAAAGACTAAAAATAAAGTGCAAAGTAAACATAAATAATCAAAAAATTAAAAATACATCAAGATTAAAGATTCCTTCATAGTTAATAATTAAAGATCCTATAGTACAAAACAGTAGAACTTACATGTGTTTATAAGTGGGGGGAATCCTCACCTCACAAGCCGATACATGTATTTATGCATATGTCTTTCAAGTATGGTTGAAGATTTAGAAATATGGGATAATTTATTGATTATCAAGTTTTAAGATGTTTTGTAGGGTTGTGTTAGACCGAACCACAATTTCTAAGATGATATCAGCATCTTCTCCAAGATACATTGGTCCACCTGCTACAAGTTTCTGCTATCGAGATATGGAATGAGCATGTGTTTATAAGTGAGAGTAATCCTCACCTTACAAGCCGATTTTATGAGGTCGGTTAGATCCAACCACAATTTCAGAAGTACGCGTATGACTTTCAAGCATGGTTGAAGATTTAGAATTATGTGATAATTTATTGATTATTCATTTCTAGGAAACAACCGAGTATATCTAAATTAAGATCATCTGGGACCAGGGACCACATACTAGAAAACAAATTTTCTTTTCTAGTGGATGTTATTTTCCAAATAACTTGTTTATTGTAGGTGGGCCTGTTTGACTATAATGAATACTGTCACTACTACTAGGAAGTTACATAACTAATTATATGCAACCATTTTTATGGATTGACATGGATTTGTTATGCCGTAATTATTGTTACATGGATACCTAGTATCTTAATGTTATTTTTTGTATTCTTTTTAGATATGGGATTGTAGAAGACATGTTCTAAAACCATGGCATGGATCGATCACATTTTATGGTAAAAATAGAGTATTTGTGTTCTCTTTATCTCACAAGCATCATACTAGCTAAATCGAGTGCCGATACTTATGGTAAAATTGAGCTTCAACAGTCAAAGGAAAGGAATGCCTATACTTTCGTTATCAGCATATGGAACGTGATGAATGGAACGGGATTACTTTTTTTTCAACTTTGTATTATATGCAGATCATGTTTGTCAAAGAAAAAAGGTTTATTATCTGTAATTTTACCACGGAATGTGATCAAGTATGAATTACTCCCTTCCCTCCGTTCCATTATAATTGTCACTTTTGCATAATTTTTTTGTTTCTAATTTAATTAACTGTCGTTTTCAAAGTTCAAAGTATCATTAATTGTGGCTTTACCTATATTACCCCTATATGTTTATTGGGGAGATTGAAATGAATGAAACTAGTATGGAGCCCATGGCAAGCACGGGTGATTATTGTTATTTGCAACTCGCCAATTCCTAGTTAAAAAAAAAGAGTTAACATGGATCATTGTAATAAAATTTTAGAATTAAAATACGTTGTATATTGTGAGGTATTTAGGCAAAGGAAAATATTTGAGGGTTATTTGAGCCATACTTACAACACATTTGTAGTCGTGGCATTATTGTCGTTGTGGGATTAGTGACTGATGTGAAATAAAATCAGACTCAAATATTGTTTCAAAAACAAATCAGGATGGCAGCCAAATTTTTGTGAATTGTTGGAAATTGAAGATATGGATATGTAAACAAATAATGAATTAGATTGTTTTCTAATTTTAGGTAACTTGACAATTACCTGTTAATACATGCAAGTTTGTTGCATAATTGTAAACATGTATGAGTATACATTTGTGTACATGTTGTAGAACTTGAATTAAGATGTACGAAAGTAAAATAAAATATTCAATCCAGACTCAAACCAAATTGTCTTCAAATCCGGGATCATTTTGTACCATATTCATTTTCGGTATGAGAATTTTGTCGCCCGCTTGGCAGTTGCCCTAAGAAAGTTCATGGCCAAATCATTGAATGTTACCCTATTTCCATTGCATAACCGAATTGTCTAATCAATGTGTTTTATTAGCATTGCATGGTATCATCTTTAAGCCTTAACTTTTGGTTTGGAATATGTAACACCCGTTTCGATTATTTAATTATTTTAATGAGTTTTAGAATATATTTATATGATTAGTGTGATTTATAAGATTTATGTGATTTATATGATTTTAGAGAAATTTATGAGACGTTGTGACTTATTTTATTGTTTAATGAAATAAGATTCGAAAATAAAATAAATATTAAGTTATGGGGTTATTTTGTGTAGAAATATATTTGTTATTTGATGTAGAGATATATTTGTTATTTTGTGTAGAAATATATATGTTATTTGGTATAGAAATATATTTGTTATTTTGTGTAGAAATATATATGTTATTTAGTGTAGAAATATATTTGTTATTTTGTGTGGAAATATATATGTTATCTGGTGTAGAAATATATTTGTTATTCAGTGAAGAGGTATATTTGTTATTTGGTGTTAAAATATTATATACATATATATTTTGATGAAATATGCTATTATTTATGTGTTTGGTGTATTAATATTATTAAGTGGGAGAGATATATATTTAATTTAGAAATAAATAAGATTATGAGGAAAAGAGTAATGTTTAGGTGTAAGAGAAATTAGATGAGGGGTTATAAATAAGAGAAGTTAGATTTAGAAAGACATAGAACGTACGATCAGTTTTTGGAGAAAACAAGGTTTAGAGAGAAGAGAAGAGAAGAGAAGAGAAGACAAAGAGAAGAGAGAAGAGGCTGCATCGATAATTCTAAGGTAAGGGTGAGACTAACATTCAATCTTATTATGTGTATGATTTGGGTGTCTTTTCATGTTTAGAAACGTTTAAACAAACTTTGGGACCAAATTTGGGCTTAGGGGATTCAAAATTGGGATTTTGGGATGAAAAATGGAGTTTTCCCGAGAGCTATATCTGACAGCATTCTCTGTTTCATGTTTTTGCATCTTTTTCACACATTTCAGTTATGAATTGGCTTTAGGTGTAAACACAAACGTTTTAGGTATGGATGTTAGCTTTATAATGCCGTTGGTTTGACTTCAAAAGGATTTATAGAACTTGAGTTATGGTCAAATTACTGCACGTAGGTCATAGTGAATTTTTATGGACTTTCAACTCAACTTTTCCGCATTTAAAATGAAAACTGGTATTGATCGGTACATAATTGGTCTTAGGCGTAAACATGAAAGTTTTAGATAATTTTGTTAGCTTTCCAGTGACTTTGGTTTGATGTGAATATGATTTTTATTTTTTGAGTTATGATGAAAATACTCCAAGGATGTCTTAGCGAAATTGTACGGTGACAACATTCTTTGTTTCATGTTTTTGCGTTTTGTTCATATGTCTGTTTTGAATTGATCTTTGTTGTAAACATGAAAGTTGTTGATAATTGTGATATCTTTCCAGTAGCCTTGGTTTGACATGAAAATATGTTGTGCATGATTATTTATGTTCTTACAAAGATGCATGATGAATTGTTGATACTTGAATACGATGATATATGATGAATTAATTGTGTGCTGTCATGTTGCTGTTAATATTATCAATGTGATATTGTTATATGAGTATTAATGTGATTTATATATGATGTTTTAAGATGCTAAGAGGTTAAGATGTTAGGACGTTAAGATGATATGAAGTTGTTAAGTCGTCGAGTCGTTATGAAGTCGTCAAGTTGTTAAGATGTCATAGATGTTCATGAAGTTTCTAAGACGTAAGATGTTGAGTCCATGCATACTCATTTATAGATGAGGGCTCATGCCCTGGAGCTTTTGCTCAACCCACGACGATGAGGGCTTATGCCCTAGGAGCTTTTGCTCAACCCACGACGATGAGGGCTTATGCCCTATGAGTATATTTATGCTCAATGACGATGAGGGCTTATGCCCTAGAATGGTACCACATGCATTTGCATTTCATGATGATTTGAGATGGTTTAAGACGTTAAGAGTAGCATAGTCGAGTTTAGATGCATTGTCAAGTCAAGATGTTAAGTTGTGATGTTTTAACGAAGTGACTATAGATGAATGATTATGAAAATGTTTATGATGAATGATTATGAAGTTGTTTATGGTGAATGGTTATGAAGTTGTTTATGATGATTGATTATGAAGTGGTTTATGATGATGATGTTATGTTGATGCTATATGATTTATGATATGATGTCTATGTCTATTAGATGATGATATGTGACGATGTTATGATTATTAATTGATGATATGTGATGATGTTATGTTTATTATTTGATGATATGTGATGATTGTTTGCGATTAGTATTTGATGATATTTGATGATGCTTTTATGAATATATTTATGATGATATATGATGACGTTTATGTTTTTACTTATGATGCTTTAAGATGATGTCTTATGATTATATTTATGAAGATATATGATGATGTTTATGATTGTATTTTTGATGATGTATGATGAAGTTTATGACTAATGTAGGAAGATTAATGATGCTAGTTAATGAAATTTAAGATGTTAGATATAATTGTTGAATTATATGCCTAATATTATTATTTTGTGAAATCTCACCCCTTCTGCTTGAAAATGTTGCTCTTCGTATGGGTAACTTGCAGGTAACCAAGATTAGTTGCGGTCGTGAGTGGACTCCTCACAAGTGTGTGTGTCTTAGGTGCTCTGATACGTAACGGGATGAGATTATGTCTTTACTTTCTGTTCCTTACGTATTACTTTATGAATATTTCAAGAATTGATGTTGAACTAAGTTTTATGAGATTTTATATTGAGGCCCTTGTGGCAAAGATTATTTAAGTTGTCAAACTATTCCACTGCGAAGTTTTAAATATTATGTTGTTGAACGTTTTGAAGGATAAATTATTATTTATTCCATTTATGATTTTTAAGAAATGTGACATTCCGTTTTATGATGAAAAACTCTGATTTTATTTATGAAAATTTTACGTTGGGAAAACGGGGTGTTACAGAATACATGAATACTTTATGTCATTCAAAAACTAATTAACATATGCATCGTTTTTAGCCTCAACTTGTGGAAATACCTGAACACTTTATGCAAATTGGATTCCCTGCTGTATATTTAAATGTAGTCATGATGACTTAAACCATCCAATCAAGATCAGACAGTTTAGAGAATAGACATATTTATTTTGTTATTTTATAATTAGTAATACTGAGCTTGAATCTGGACCATCCAATCAAGATTGATCATTCCACATCGTCTGGCTGCATGACTATAAGCTTTTATTGCTTGCAGAGAATCGCGGACCTACTTTATTTCATTCAAAAACTCATTAGCATAAATCATCATTTTTTAAGCATCAACTTGTGGTTTGAAATACGTGAACACTTAATGTCATTCAATAGGTCATTAGTAAACTATTCAAGGTTGATTTACAAACAGAAGTCAAGCTGAAATATTCTTTCTCAATCCCCGAGATCAATTTGTATGAGTTATTCAAGGTTATAATATAATCAAGTATAAGGGTCTTGTTAACCAGTGCCCCCGGGGGCACTCTTTAAAGATCCTAAATTTAGCAATTATTCTTTTAAAATGTCAACTGTTATAATTTCCAATGCATTGAATACACAATTTTCCAGAAAAAAAATTACCATTTAAAGTGCTTAAAGAGTACCACAGGTACACTCGTTAACATTTTCCTATAATCAATTTAAATATGTATCTCTCACACCCCCAAACTAATTGCAGGTTCAACAAAACTTTATCAATCATACCTCTAATAAGTAAAGTTATTTTTAAATGGCATCACCACATTTTAATAATAGATGTTACACCATAAACTCTACTCTAACATCAAGTGTTGGTTTAACAAATTGTTGAAGTATTTACTCAATAAACAATAAAAGCAAAAAAATAAAAGTATGATGTAGACAAAACTACTATCCTTCTTGTCCATATGTTGCACCATCATTAGCACCATGCATAGACACAACAATAGCAAACTTATATCATAATTTGGAGTTATACTAACAAAATGATCATAGGTAGTCAAAAGTACAACACTGAATATAGAGAAAAGAATACATCTAACCAAATACATCATATCTATATTTGTAGATACAATCTTCTAGTGAAGGTTACTTATATCGAATGTTCAAGTGAAGGTTAGTTACAATCTTTTATCTGCGTCCAAACCACATTATCTTTTTTTACCTCATGTTATGTTGTTAATCACATAGGCTTGACCCTTTAAAAGATATAGCAGCATACATGGGTGAAGGGAATTGTCACGATGGGGTGGCCTTGGATACCCAATTTTCTTTGATATTTTTTATATGATAGTGTATTTTTATGTTTAGCTATTCTAATGATGTAGATGTAGTTATTCCAAATATGTTTATTTGTAAAAAGTATTAGTAGAAACATGAAAGACACAATTATCACTTGATACTTGAGTTTATTTTTCTTATTTTGACACTTTCAATATCTATCGTAACTACATACCGAGTTTTGTCAACAATGATAGATTGAAAAATCATATTCATAAAATATTATTTTACTTTTTCTATATATTTGGCCCCTTCGTAAAATTTTGGTTAGATTCGTTACTGGTGGTATAGCGGATAACATGACAGCCATTATTACAAAGACTAAAAATAAAGTGCAAAGTAAACATAAATAATCAAAAAATTAAAAATACATCAAGATTAAAGATTCCTTCATAGTTAATAATTAAAGATCCTATAGTACAAAACAGTAGAACTTACATGTGTTTATAAGTGGGGGGAATCATCACCTCACAAGCCGATACATGTATTTATGCATATGTCTTTCAAGTATGGTTGAAGATTTAGAAATATGTGATAATTTATTGATTATCAAGTTTTAAGATGTTTTGTAGGGTTGTGTTAGACCGAACCACAATTTCTAAGATGATATCAGCATCTTCTCTAAGATACATTGGTCCACCTGCTACAAGTTTCTGCTATCGAGATATGGAATGAGCATGTGTTTATAAGTGAGAGTAATCCTCACCTTACAAGCCGATTTTATGAGGACGGTTAGATCCAACCACAATTTCAGAAGTACGCGTATGACTTTCAAGCATGGTTGAAGATTTAGAATTATGTGATAATTTATTGATTATTCATTTCTAGGAAACAACCGAGTATATCTAAATTAAGATCATCTGGGACCTGGGACCACATGCTAGAAAACAAATTTTCTTTTCTAGTGGATGTTATTTTCCAAATAACTTGTTTATTGTAGGTGGGTCTGTTTGACTAGAATGAATACCGTCACTACTACTAGGAAGTTACATAACTAATTATATGCAACCATTTTTATGGATTGACATGGATTTGTGATGCAGTAATTATTGTTACATGGATACCTAGTATCTTAATGTTATTTTTTGTATTCTTTTTAGATATGGGATTGTAGAAGACATGTTCTAAAACCATGGCATGGATCGATCACATTTTATGGTAAAAATAGAGTATTTGTGTTCTCTTTATCTACAAGCATCATACTTGATGAATGCGATCTTATTCTAAATTGAGTGCCGATACTTATGGTAAAATTAAGCTCCAACAGTCAAAGGAAAGGAATGCCGATACTTTCGTTATCAGCATGTGGAACGTGATGAATGGAGCGGGATAACTTTTTTTTTCTTTCAACTTTGTATTATATGCAGATCATGTTTGTCAAAGAAAAAAGGTTTATTATCTGTAATTTTACCAAGGAATGTGATCAAGTATGAATTATTGTTTTACGGGAAATGTTAACGAGTGCCATCGGACACTCTTTAAGCACCTTTAATAGTAAATTTTTATTAAAATTCATGTAATTAATGCATCGAAATTTGTATAATTTGACTTTCTTAAGAAATATTTACTAAATTTAGAATCCTTAGAGTGCCCCGGGACACTTGTTGACAAGACCTTGTTTTATTCAATGCCTTAATTTATGCTATCCGTTTGAAATACAACAGGTTTAACCAATAAGAAACATAGCTTTGAGACCAGTACGCATATGTCTTTCAAATTAATGCAAAAAATATGGTTGAAGATTTAGAATTATGTAATAATTTATTGATCATCAATTTCTAGGAAGCAACCGATTATGTTTAGATAAGTCTCAATATCTTATAATTACTCGGGCCTTGATATCCGTGCTTGAAGAAAATTGATTTTCTCTCTTTTGTTTTTACTCATTTCCACCTCAAACTTTCTAAGATAACTTCAACGTAAGTTAACTCACGTTCGGTGGATCTCGCATGACTTAACTCACTCTAATATTCAACGTGAGTTAACTCAATTTAACCTCCAGCGTGAGTTAACTTACGTTGATTTTAGGTAAGTTAACAAACCAGCAATTCCTAACCGATATGCTATTTTTTAAGCGCCTAAATATGCACTGTTTACAATATCCATCATCGGCTATCACTTCATTCATTTACCTCATTCATTCATTTCCAATACCTTATATTAAATTTTATAATTCACAATCATTCGCTACATTTTTTAAACACATTCATTTACTCAATGGTAAACATGTCTTAGAAATATCAATTCATTCATTTCCAAAATAAATCTTAAATAAAAATACACAAATACACAAAATCAATTCCAAATAATAGAATAAGACAAATTTATTTAGTTTTAATTTCATCTCTGCTCAAAACGGACAATAAATGAAGCGTTACGTTACATTACGTTCTCCCTAAAGATGTGGTATCATCATGATGTTTGATTTAAATTAAATTCAAGAAAGTTTGTCGAAATATTGGCATTGTAGTGTCTTATACTTAGTATAAAAATTTGCAAGTCTTTTTGAAAATGTGTTCTCTTCATTCTTTTGAGTTGAAATTCTTTACACACATATTTATTTTTAATTTAGAATTTTGAATATAAAAAATATGTTAAAAGCATTTGGTATAAATAATGTTGGAAAATTTATACTCCCTCCGCCCCTATATATAAGCACCCATTTGATTTTATTTTTGTCCCTAAATCTAAACCCATTTTCAAATTACTAGATGTATTTATTATTATTTTCCTAACATACCCCTAATTAATACTACTAACTTATCTTGAAATTTGAAAAGTCAAATTTAATACATATATAAACAAAGGACAATTTGGTAATATTAACACACAAAACAGACATATTAATTACACTTACAACTTTTCTTAAGAAATGTGAAAAAAGCAAAGGGGGGTTACATTAAGGGACGGAGGGAGTATATTTTAAACTAACTGTATCATAAAGTTTGACATGAATATGACCGAGTGATCCAGTTTATTTTTAATTTAACACAAAGCCAAACTTTTTATAGGCCGAGTCATATGACCGAGTTTTTCGGCTCAATCCCCAACTAACCAGTGACCTAGTACCATCCCCGAGTCGATGTCTCGTCCGGTTTTTAAAAGTATGAATGTAGTATTTTTTTTTTTTAAGGAAAAAACTATGAATGTAGTTGTCATCTTTAAAGTTTCTATATTTATGAAATTATTCCCATAAAAATATGAAACTACCGAACGATCCCTGTCTATTTGTCTTCCGTTTCCTTCAAAGCAGAAAGTGGTCGCCACCAGTTTCCACTGCCCAAATCTGTAACACCCCGTTTTCCCAACGTAAAAATTTCATAATTAAAAATCAGAGTAATTCCACTTTAATCGGAATGCTACACTTCTTAAAAATTCATAAACTGAATAAATAACAATTTATTCTTCAAAATCATTTAACATAAGTAATTCAAAACTTCGCAGCGGAATTAGTTCATTCAACATAAAAAGTCTTTGCCACGCAGGCCTCATCAGAAAATCTCATAAGTCTTAGTTCAATATTTAATCATAAAAGTTTATAAACAATATGTAAGGAATAGAAGTAAAGTCAAGTCCCATCCCGTTACGTATCAGAGCACCTAGACACACATGTGAGGAGTTCACTCACGACGCCTCTAATCTTGATTACCTGCAAGTTACCCATACGAAGAGCAACATTTCCAAGCAGAGGGGTGAGATTTCTCAAACAATAATATAAAGCATATAAATCATGTAAAGTACATTCAACAACTTAAACATCCTATAATTCATTAATCATATCTAGCAACTTAAACTTCCTTAACTAGTATCATTATTCTTCCTACAATAGTCATATACTTCATATCATATCATCATATAAATATCATCACATATCTACAAATATTAGTCATAAGCATTATCATATATTCCTTTTAATCATAGCATCTTAATCATAGACATAAACATCATCATATACCATCAAGTACTAATCATAACCATAATCATCAAATCATAATCATCAACTCATAAACAAACATCATCATCTAAACAATCATGAACATCAACAACAATAATCATTTAGCATCTTATAATCATCATAACAGCTTCTTAATCAAACTCATAATTGACTTCATAATCATAGTCATAAACAACTTCATGATCGACTCGACTCTTGACTTGACAATGCGACTCAACTCGACTATGCAACTCTTATCATCTTAAATCATCTTGAGTCATCATGAAAATGCAAATGCATGTGGTACCAATCTAGGGCATAAGCCCTCGTCGCTTGTGAGCATAAATATACTCCTAGGGCATAAGCCCTCGTCGCTATTGAGCATAAATATACTCCTAGGGCATAAGCCCTCGTCGCTATTTGAGCAAAAGCTCCTAGGGCATGAGCCCTCGTCTCTGGTTGAGCATAAACTCCATCGTCGTGGTTGAGCAAAAGCTCCAGGGCATGAGCCCTCATCTTTAAATGAGTATGCATGGACTCAACATCTTACGTCTTAGAAACTTCATGAACATCTATGACATCTTAACAACTTGACGACTTCATAACGACTCGACGACTTAACAACTTCATATCATCTTAACGTCTTAACATCTTAACATCTTGACAACATATGGATCACATAAATAATTCATGTCATATCATAATATAACAATATCAAATGATAATAAACAACATCTTAAAACATCATATTCATCAATCATAAACAACTTCAT
This sequence comes from Medicago sativa, assembly GCF_051527215.1. Taxonomy (NCBI): domain Eukaryota; kingdom Viridiplantae; phylum Streptophyta; class Magnoliopsida; order Fabales; family Fabaceae; genus Medicago; species Medicago sativa. The sequence goes on along the minus strand of NC_140751.1, from coordinate 8,479,269 downwards.
ATAACATCGTATTTAAACATCAACAATAATTCACTATGTATCTTTGTAAAAACATAATAAATTATTCACAACATATTTTCATGTCAAACCAAAGATATTGGAAATATATCACAAATATCAACAACTTTCATGTTTCCAACAAAGTTCAATTCAAAACAGAAACATATGAACAAAACGCAAAAACATGAAACAGAGAATGCTGTCAACGTACAATTTTGCTAAGACCTCCCTGAGTATTTTCATCATAACTCACAGAACAAACATCATTTTCACGTCAAACCAAAGCCACTAGAAAGCTAACAAAATTATCTAAAACTTTCATGTTTACTCCTAAGACCAATTCTGTACCGATCAATACCAGTTTTTATTTTAAATTCGGAAAAGTTGTGCTGAAAGTCCATAAAAATTCACTGTGACCTACGTGCAGTAATTTGACCATAACTCAAGTTCTATAAATCGTTTTGACGTGAGACCAACGGCATTAGAAAGCTAACATCCATACCTACAACTTTTGTGTTTTGACCTAAGACCAGTTCCGCACCGATTAATACCAGTTTTAATATCAAAATTCGGGCTGAATGCAGATTTTCTTCAAGTTTCACCTAATCTCATGGTGCTAACCTCAAAACTACTTCCAATAATCATCTTATGGATTATCTAAGGTCTGTACACAATTTCTACATCAATTCAACAAGTTTTCATCATCTAATCATCAAATCTCTCTCAAAACCCTAATTCTCAAATTCTCACAAACTCTCCCCAACTTGTTAGATGTAATCTAATGATTTAACAACTTAATATTAATGCAAGATAGTCTCACCCTCACCTTAGATTAATTCCTGAATCAGCAACAGCGTTCTTCTTCCTAAGGTCTTCTCCTCTTCTCTTGACTTTTCTCTTCTCTTCTTTCTTGTTCTCCTCTTTTCCAAAAAGCGGTTTTAGGTAAACTCTTTCTAAAAACCTAACTTCTCTATTTATAACACCTTCTTATTTCTCTTACACCTCAAAACTACTCTTTTCCTCATAGTCTTATTTATTTCTAAACTAAATATATCTCTCACAAATAACAAATATATTTTTACACCAAATAACAAATATATCTCTAACAAATATATTTCTACACCAAATAACAAATATATCTCTAACAAATAACAAATATATTTCTACACCAAATAACAAATATATTATGCTAGTAAATACCAACATATAACATAACAAAATACCACTCATCAAAATAATCGACTAAATCATAAAAAGACATCTAATCTCAAAACTACCTCCAAATCTACTTACTCTAATAATTCTCATATTCTTATAAATAATAGAATAATGCCACTTAATAAAATACTAACACCTCATATAAATAAATAAACCACATAAATAGACTCTAACTTAATAAAAATAATTAAATAAAAAGGAGGGCGTTACAACTCTCCCCAACTTAAAAGAATTTCGTCCTCGAAATTCAAGCACAATAGAAAATAAATTTAGTCATTACTTCTTCAAACAAAACACAAAAACCACATCAAGTTAGTCAGTTAAACATGATCACATAAAAACAAAACTACTAACTAGAAAACATGACAACACGACACAACGACTCATCTACTTGGCCGGACGGACCGACCTGCTCTGATACCAATTGTAACACCCCGTTTTCCCAACGTAAAAATTTCATAATTAAAAATCAGAGTAATTCCACTTTAATCGGAATGCTACACTTCTTAAAAATTCATAAACTGAATAAATAACAATTTATTCTTCAAAATCATTTAACATAAGTAATTCAAAACTTCGCAGCGGAATTAGTTCATTCAACATAAAAAGTCTTTGCCACGCAGGCCTCATCAGAAAATCTCATAAGTCTTAGTTCAATATTTAATCATAAAAGTTTATAAACAATATGTAAGGAATAGAAGTAAAGTCAAGTCCCATCCCGTTACGTATCAGAGCACCTAGACACACATGTGAGGAGTTCACTCACGACGCCTCTAATCTTGATTACCTGCAAGTTACCCATACGAAGAGCAACATTTCCAAGCAGAGGGGTGAGATTTCTCAAACAATAATATAAAGCATATAAATCATGTAAAGTACATTCAACAACTTAAACATCCTATAATTCATTAATCATATCTAGCAACTTAAACTTCCTTAACTAGTATCATTATTCTTCCTACAATAGTCATATACTTCATATCATATCATCATATAAATATCATCACATATCTACAAATATTAGTCATAAGCATTATCATATATTCCTTTTAATCATAGCATCTTAATCATAGACATAAACATCATCATATACCATCAAGTACTAATCATAACCATAATCATCAAATCATAATCATCAACTCATAAACAAACATCATCATCTAAACAATCATGAACATCAACAACAATAATCATTTAGCATCTTATAATCATCATAACAGCTTCTTAATCAAACTCATAATTGACTTCATAATCATAGTCATAAACAACTTCATGATCGACTCGACTCTTGACTTGACAATGCGACTCAACTCGACTATGCAACTCTTATCATCTTAAATCATCTTGAGTCATCATGAAAATGCAAATGCATGTGGTACCAATCTAGGGCATAAGCCCTCGTCGCTTGTGAGCATAAATATACTCCTAGGGCATAAGCCCTCGTCGCTATTGAGCATAAATATACTCCTAGGGCATAAGCCCTCGTCGCTATTTGAGCAAAAGCTCCTAGGGCATGAGCCCTCGTCTCTGGTTGAGCATAAACTCCATCGTCGTGGTTGAGCAAAAGCTCCAGGGCATGAGCCCTCATCTTTAAATGAGTATGCATGGACTCAACATCTTACGTCTTAGAAACTTCATGAACATCTATGACATCTTAACAACTTGACGACTTCATAACGACTCGACGACTTAACAACTTCATATCATCTTAACGTCTTAACATCTTAACATCTTGACAACATATGGATCACATAAATAATTCATGTCATATCATAATATAACAATATCAAATGATAATAAACAACATCTTAAAACATCATATTCATCAATCATAAACAACTTCATATAACATCGTATTTAAACATCAACAATAATTCACTATGTATCTTTGTAAAAACATAATAAATTATTCACAACATATTTTCATGTCAAACCAAAGATATTGGAAATATATCACAAATATCAACAACTTTCATGTTTCCAACAAAGTTCAATTCAAAACAGAAACATATGAACAAAACGCAAAAACATGAAACAGAGAATGCTGTCAACGTACAATTTTGCTAAGACCTCCCTGAGTATTTTCATCATAACTCACAGAACAAACATCATTTTCACGTCAAACCAAAGCCACTAGAAAGCTAACAAAATTATCTAAAACTTTCATGTTTACTCCTAAGACCAATTCTGTACCGATCAATACCAGTTTTTATTTTAAATTCGGAAAAGTTGTGCTGAAAGTCCATAAAAATTCACTGTGACCTACGTGCAGTAATTTGACCATAACTCAAGTTCTATAAATCGTTTTGACGTGAGACCAACGGCATTAGAAAGCTAACATCCATACCTACAACTTTTGTGTTTTGACCTAAGACCAGTTCCGCACCGATTAATACCAGTTTTAATATCAAAATTCGGGCTGAATGCAGATTTTCTTCAAGTTTCACCTAATCTCATGGTGCTAACCTCAAAACTACTTCCAATAATCATCTTATGGATTATCTAAGGTCTGTACACAATTTCTACATCAATTCAACAAGTTTTCATCATCTAATCATCAAATCTCTCTCAAAACCCTAATTCTCAAATTCTCACAAACTCTCCCCAACTTGTTAGATGTAATCTAATGATTTAACAACTTAATATTAATGCAAGATAGTCTCACCCTCACCTTAGATTAATTCCTGAATCAGCAACAGCGTTCTTCTTCCTAAGGTCTTCTCCTCTTCTCTTGACTTTTCTCTTCTCTTCTTTCTTGTTCTCCTCTTTTCCAAAAAGCGGTTTTAGGTAAACTCTTTCTAAAAACCTAACTTCTCTATTTATAACACCTTCTTATTTCTCTTACACCTCAAAACTACTCTTTTCCTCATAGTCTTATTTATTTCTAAACTAAATATATCTCTCACAAATAACAAATATATTTTTACACCAAATAACAAATATATCTCTAACAAATATATTTCTACACCAAATAACAAATATATCTCTAACAAATAACAAATATATTTCTACACCAAATAACAAATATATTATGCTAGTAAATACCAACATATAACATAACAAAATACCACTCATCAAAATAATCGACTAAATCATAAAAAGACATCTAATCTCAAAACTACCTCCAAATCTACTTACTCTAATAATTCTCATATTCTTATAAATAATAGAATAATGCCACTTAATAAAATACTAACACCTCATATAAATAAATAAACCACATAAATAGACTCTAACTTAATAAAAATAATTAAATAAAAAGGAGGGCGTTACAAAATCCACCTCAGGTCAGAAGAAGAGAGAAACACTTGTGTGGACCAGGACCAAGAATTTTGGTTTGGTCACACACACAAGTTTTTTCCTTCTCTCTCTTCTCTTCTCTCTTCTCCATTTTCTCTCTAGCTTCTCTCTTCTCTCTCTTCTCTCTTTGTGTGTGACCAAACCAAAATTCTTGGTCCTGGTCCACACAAGATTTTCTCAGAAGAAGAAGGTGAGTTTGAATAATGTATTTGGAATTCTATTCATATGAGTTCATCCTTCTATCAAATTACATATATTTTCCATTTCTATGATATCATTCCAATTCTAGTATATATAATGTGTTCATAGTTTACTGATGAATGAAGCAATGGTAGTGTTAATTGATGAGTCATAATTTAGTCTATTTTAATGCATTATTTAGTTTAGTTTTATTTAGATTTGATTTTATTTTATTGCAAATTTATTTCCTTTTTGAATCTTTTACTTCAAATTGCTTTTTATTTTATTTTAGGAACGAATATATGGTGGAAGGTGTCTTGGAGCAAAAGAAAGGGGACTGGAGCAAATACAGTGCCAAAATACGAAGATACGAGACAAAAATATGTCTCCACCAAGTCAGAAGCTTGGCACGGCCCGTGCCAACATGTGGCACGGCCGTGCCACCCTCTAGGATGCTCTTTTGCTGCTTTTCTTCGAGCCCAAGTTACTCTGTTGTAGTTTTACTGATTAGCCCTTATAGTTGCTTAGATTTTAAGTCAATTGTAAAGCTATAAATAGAGGAGCACTCCATCATAAACATTCACCTCTTTTTAGAATATTTCAGTACAATTATTTTAATAAAGATTCTTTCCTTTTCTTTACTTTCTCGCAATTTATTTTATTGTTTTCTCTCTTCTTCCCCCATGTCTACAATGAACATGAGTGAGTAGACTTCTTTGTCTTGGGATTGTTGGATAAGTCTAATGACGTAATCCGAATCAATTCAAGCCTTAAACCCTAATTATATGTTACCTTGATTCCTAATCTAAATTCACCGCTTTAACATGAATTAACTATTATCAAACTGTGGAAGCGGAGGGTTTGATAATCGTTAATTCATCATCTCAAATATCAATTCATAAAGCGAACGCGGAGCTTTGATATTCGAACAAGTGAATTTAGACAAGGTTTGCGAAACATGAGAATAGTCTAGCAAACCTTGAGACATATAAAGGTTCGATCTTCAAGGGTCCCAAAGGCAATCACCCATGAGAATAGGTGTGGTTGTTGGAGGGATACACTCACTGACTTCGAGAGAAGCTTTGATACGCTAAAGAGAAACTTGTCTTTAGAAATTAAGAATAACGTAGAATTATAAGTTTAAGGCTTGATTGTGAAGGATTCGTTGTTATGACAAACCAATGATACCAAGGCTCTTTTATATTATTGTTATTTACCTTCAGCCAACTAAACCTCATTTTTATAAACTTTCTTCTCCTCTAATCATTCTTTTAAAGTTAATTAGATTGAACAACTCCCTAGCGGAACGATACTCTATTTTACTACTATTACTTCGATAGACCGTGCACTTGCTGTTTGACCTATCATTAATGCTGTGACTATGGTGATGGGTGGTGGTTTTGAGCTATTATGGTGAAATTGTTTATAGAAACAGAATAAATTATATTGATAAACTCATATAATATTGGAAATTAACTAACTAAGTCAGGTCAGCTACAATTACTCGAATCTTTGTTTTGCAGAAGTTATGATGCGAGGAAGAAAGTGGTTTAGTTTGATGGCCAGCCGGTTAAGGACTTGTTGGCATGCGAGAAACACTGAGCTGCTTCGCTACTAGTAATTCACGTATGAAATGATAATATATGGTTAAGTGTTTCAGGTGGGAATATAACACATGGTTAACACATAGATAAGTTGCACCTATGTTGTGTGAGTAGATCGTAGGTGCATCAATTGGAACACCAAGTTTAGATTCCTTGTTGGCGCGGATGTAGCTATTGTTTTGTATTTAGCCTCTGTTAAAGATATTGCAACTGTTGGTTTCATTTTACAAGATCATCAAATCGCATCGGGACCAAAGTAAATGATGTTTCTGTCTATTTGCTAAACTCAACCAGAATCACAAAATGCTGCAATCTTATGATTCTATGCATCAGTGAGATAAAGTCCATTTAACATGGTCGATTTGAGACATTATAGCATAAGTTTCAATGCTTGCATATGTCTGAAGTTGGAGATTGCATATACTGGAAAATTTTGTTGACAGGAAACGTAACATCCAAGTGAGTGATGATAGATAATGCAAGGAACCAACCAGACTTTGAAATAAGCTATATTGTCAGCTGTGACACGTTTTTGAGTCTAGTGTAGCAGCCGAGAGAAGGAATCAGGAAGTGGACAATGGTGTTGAAATCGGTTTCGATTCTGCCATGGTAACTCATCCAATATGTTAGGATACAAAATAATGGCTAATTAGAGTGGTTAAAAAAGTTCTGAGTTGTCAAAAAAGTTAGTTGGTTTGTTATTTGGATTAGTTAGAGAGTACGTGTATAAGTAGGAGAACACAAAGGTTAGAGAGTATCTTTTGAATATTGTAATTGCGAATAGAGTACTCTCTATTGTGAAGGGAAATCCTTGGAGGAGAGATTTCTCTCCTATTATCTTTAATCCTTTTTAAATCTTTCAATAAAATCATTCCTCTGTTTATTCAAATCTTTTATCTTTTATCCTTTCTCAATCTTTCAATAAACCCTGTAATTGCGAATAGAAAAAGATTTTGTATATTTCAAATTGTTGTAGAGTACATATTGGTTGTGTGAATGTATAGAAGCTGTAAAATACACAGAGACAACAAATAGATTAAAAAAAAAAAATCCAATCTTAATAAACAGATAGGATTTTAAAAAAAAATCCAATCATATTGGATGTGATGAAACCTGATATCCAATCATAAGGATAGTAGCTTCAATCTTGGTAAATAAAAATATTCATTCAAATGAAGTAGTTCTGAATTCTGATTATTTTTACAAGGATTAAAGAAAAGCTCGCACCAATCTTAAACACCACAAATGACTACTAAAGTAAGAAAGAAATGTAAAAATGACCTCAGAATGGAGTCTAAATAAAGGTATTGATTACAAGGTTTTTAATCAAACCTTTCACAACCAAATTATAAAACGCCACAAATGACAACAACAAAAAAAGAAAAGCCAAAGTCACTCAGTGAATTGAATCCACACTTTTCCTGATTATTGCTGGATGATAAGTAAATATTTTACTTTGATTTGAAGCTCTAAGAAAATACGTCAACTTTGAGATGTATCATTAAAAACCAAATTTCTGGCCACATCGACACAAGGAAAAAATCAAGTCAGTTATCTCATACACTGTCAACTTAAATAAGAAGCATTGCATGATTGGATGAAAGGTACCTTCATATTTTGAAGCTTGCTAAACACCGGAGCATTCTCAATTTGCTTATGACTGCTTGGAAGACGAGTGAATAGTGCGAATTGCATAGTCATAAAATTTTGGACCACTCGAGTGATGAATGGATACAAGAGGGACATGCTTGATAATCAAGTAGTCTTTTCCTTTGTCTGGATCAATACTTTCAACAAATTCAGATGGCATTTCAGTGAATTTAATAGCTTTGAGTTTATCCAAGGACCTGATGCCTGAGGGCACCTCCTTTAGCTGTGGGATTCTGTCCATGTCCAGATATTCAAGAGAGATCAAAGTTCCTTCGTCTATAAGGATAGAATTTACCCTATTCAAGCGCCTGAGATTCAGTCTCTTCAACTTTAGAAACCCTCCAATTTGAAAATGCAAAATTTCACCATCATAGGCGTTGTCCCATAGACCGAACTTCAATAGATTTGGCAAGTTTTTAAGTGACTGCAGCGGATCATTTTTCAAATAAGATAACGCCAACTTTATCTCAACAAGATACTCAAGTTTTGGAATCCATTCAGGCAATGTATCTAGTTTAGCTTTCAAATGAAGCGCCTGAAGTTGGGGTGGAGATGAGAGAAAATTCAAGTTAATGGTTTCATCCTCACCAATTGTAGTGATATTAAGATCTTCAAGGTGTTTCAATTCTACTATAACAGCACTTATGGCCTCCCCATGTTCTCTTCTTACATGCCTTAAACCTAACCTTCTTAACTGACTTAACATTTTCATCTCTTGAATGAGATCAACTCCCCCATGATTTACCTCCACATAATAAAGCTTTTGTAGGGAAACCATGTTTTTAATACCTTTTTCCATCTGCACACCAGATGTAAATCCAAACAGTGAATACTTTTCTTCATAGTTTCGGTTTAAGGCGAAAAGGTGACGAAGCTTTGTGAGCATGTTTATCTCTCTTGGTATCTCACGCACAAGTGTGTATCGTATATCCATTATCTCTAAGTTATGTAGCTCACCAACTGATTTAGGAAGAAACTTTATTTTTGTACTCTTTAGGTTTAAGTACCTTAAGTGAAAAAGACTCCCCAAATTTTTAGGAATATGATTCAACGATGTACCTTGAATGTCAAGTACCTTCAAAATCCTAGATTTTGAACACAGTTTGCCCACGAAATGCTCCAATGACACACTTTTATCAAAAACATGAATAGCACGGAAATGTGAAATGTCAGAGCTCTTCAACACATTGTTGTGGCTAGTGGTTATTGATAGGCGTCTAGTTTTCCCAACCACAAGTGATTCACCATCATCATGCACACAATGGCAGAAACTCAAATCCTTCATTTTTCTAATGATCACTTCCCGCAATAAATCATGGACTTGACATGTATCTACTTTCCCTTCAAAGTTAACATGCGAGACTTGGACTAGACTTCTCTGAATCAATTCAGATAAGTACTCCTCTGCAACTTGCTCTGGAGTTCTTCTCCCATCAGATTTAACAAACCCTTCAGCTGCCCACTGTTGAGTTAATCTCCAATGACTAATAGCAAAATCCTCTGGATATAAACCAAAATACAAAATGCATGGTTTCAAGTAGTGAGGCAGGCCATCATAACTAAGCGACAAAATCTTTGTTAGACTCGTTAAATGGGTATTACGTCCCAACTCCAAGCTCAAATTTTGACTCACCTTTTGCCATTCAATCATGGTTTTAGATTTTGTTGAAAGTAGACCAGCAATGGCCACAATTGCAAGAGGTAGTTGCTTGAACTTTTGAACAATTTCTTTTGCCACAGCCTCAAGCTCCAGTGGACAACGACCGCCAAGATCAGATCTAAATACTTTCTTGCAGAAGAGTTCCCATGCTTTGTTTGGAGTCAAAAGTTGCAAGTTGTGAACATGAACTTGAAAGGATTTCTTGAAAAAATCTGCAACATGCATCATTCTAGTGGTGATTATGATCCTACTACCTTTATTGTTGTTTGGCATAGCAAATTCAATCTGGTCGGCAAAATCTTCTTGCCATACATCATCAAAGAATATCAAATACCTCTTATGTTCTAGGTATTTCCTTACCTCTGTAATCAGTGACCTGTCATCCATTTTGCGTAACTTCTTTGGAAGAGGGTCTTCAGTTTCCTGACAAAATTGCTCCATCATTTTTATCAGCAATCCTCTCACCGTGTATGATTGAGAAACTACGATGCAAGCTCGACAATCAAACTGTGTTGTTACCTTTTGGCTGTCAAAAACTAGCTTGGCAAGAGTGGTTTTTCCGAGACCCCCCATTCCTACCACTGAAATCACTGTGCGTTCAGCTGCACCCTCCAATAACCAACCATATAGTTCTTCTTTTGGGCCTTCAAATCCTACAATTTCTGTTTCTTCAATGAAAAGGGAAGACAGTCGAGGATCACGCCATCTTCCATTTTCTGTCTCTCCGGTACTGTTGCTGCTACTTGAGGATCCTTGTTCATTCGAAATTTGAAAGTTATACCTCTCGCTTCTTTCCTTGATTCCGTGAATTGTCAGCTTGATGTCCTGAATCTCGGATGCAATTTTGTGACGGGGAATCAAAGTTTTGATTGAGCTTGTAATCTTGTTGAATACAGATCGGCGTCCAGGAGGATTGGCCGTATGGATCAGCCGAAGGTATTCGTCAATTACATCTTCAATGCGAAATGATGCTTCTCTCATATGCTTCACCCATGTTCTTATTCCTTCATTGGTTTCTGCTTCATCAGCTGCCCTTCTATCTGCATCTTTGAGGAAGATTTGAATGCTTTCAAGTTCATCTTTGATGTCTAAAAAATCTTTGTGTACACCTCTTAGAAGATTTGTTTCTTCCTTAAGAAGTTGGAACACTTCTCCCAAGGCTAATGTTACTGCAGTTTCTGCCATTTCACTCGTATTTGCTGCTACCTTGCAGTTATGCTGTTTGGATCATCTGTATATATTATCCTAGCTAGTATGGTGTTTGTCCACTTTTTTCTGTATAATTTATTCTCAGCTTTGGATGAAACGTGATTATTTTATTAAGTTGATGGTGGGCAGACCATGCTTTTCATAGGAAAATATTATTCCTAGGTAGGCAGACCATTTTTCTGTTTTTTATAATAGTCAGTGGATGTTAGGCAGGAGTCTTTGGAATTGGCCCACTTTTGGCTCCAACTCCAAGTTTAGCATATATAATACAGTGAAACTTTATAATTTTGAATGGCTATATACGATTCACTCTTAAATAATAAACTAGATATTGTTAATGTCATGGTCGGTCCTAAGATTTTTGATATCTTGGACGCATCAATAAAGTTGTGCTCTTTTAATTATTTGAATGTTTTTCTTCTTGTATTTTAATTTTGGAAAGATTCATTCATAACCAAGGTTATGTAAAAATATATTTTCATTAGAAATAATCAAAAGTAGTCAAAAAGAAATGTCTATATAGTACTAACTACTAATTAAAAATAATAATTTTGGTGCCCTTAAAAAAATGGTACCCTGTGTTACCTCCCTTCCGTCCACCCTCAGGCCAACAGAGGTTAGAGCAATTCACTTTACACTATCACTTACACACACATTTGTTTCACTTGATCAATTTTGATTAGAGAATAAGAGAATAACATAAAAAGAGAGAATTTTAAGATAGAGATAAAAGTTAGTGATGGAAAATATTCAACCATCACTTAATAGTGATTTCTCATTCACTTATTGTTATTTATACATCATACAACGAGTGTAACTTGCTTCACAAGCAAAGTCAATTAAAGTGTAAAAACTAACCAACTGGAAATAGTTGTAAAACTCTATCCTCTAATATTACTTGTGTCACAAGTAACTTATTCTTATAGCCTAAACCAAATTAAACGTTCAACACACCACATTAATTACGGTTAGCTAAAGCTTCCATTCCCATCCAACGCGGTAGCTTCATGAATACTTCAATCTTGACACCTTAAGTTAGAATGTCCGTAACTTGATCTTCACATCTGCAGTGTTCCAATTTCAGCTTTACTTTGCTCACTTGTCCTCTTAGATAGTGAAATCTCATTTCAATATGCCTACTTCTTCCATGTGCTATAGGATTTTTGGCTAAATTGATTGTTGAGATGTTATCAATTTTCAATGTTACTGCTTCACTATTCTCAAATACCAATTTCATCAATTTGGTTCACTAACCAAACAGCTTCATATGCACAAAGTGATGAATCAATATATTCAGCCTCACATGAGGACAATGCAATCATTGGTTCCTTTCTTGAGCACCAAGACACACATAGGACGGTAATGGATGGAAAATCTCCTCCTCAAAGCTTTAAAAGTAAAAGTATTTTGATTATGTACAACTTGTTATATATGGATTCCTCAAAGCTTTAAAAGTAAAAGTAGACTTAGTAGTGGATACACATATTTTTCTTGCCCCTTCTCTGTCGTAGTGGATACGCAATTACACACACATATTTCTCTTTCCCCTTCTAAGCAATTTGCAATAGAGCTGCACGTATTAACAAAGATGAGTCAACATGATGAAAAGGAAAATATGAGTTAACATGCACACATTTTGATCTATTCGAAAAAAATGCATAAACGGACGAAGATTATTAGTGATACTTGTAACAAAACACGTAACAGAGCAATATGTAGTGCAAAAAGCTTAGTTCAACTTTATCCATGGAATCACAATCACAACCAATTTGAATTGAAGTAGGTAGCTAATTTGGTAGTTTAATTTAAACAATCTCTCTTTCTCTAGTCTACAATTAGAACTGATATAGTTAGTGATATGTATTTGTTTTCTTTTTTCATTCGCTTCAAATATTTGCATGAAATTCCAACTATAATGCTTCATTGTTCTTTGTCTTACATTTCTTTTTAACACTCTCTTCCTTTTTATCAATAACAAAAAGAGACAGGAAGACCAATCTGAATGTAAGGGTGATACACGATCCATGGTTAAGATTGGGAAGTAAGGGGTCTTATGCTGGGAGATTGGGAAGTTTGTGGAGTACTCAAGTACCTCCTGAGGTGTGTAATTTAATATGGAGAATTTGTAGAATGTGCTTACAAAAACGAGACAAACTTCAGGGTCGTCATGTTCCTTGCCCGACAAACTGTGAATTATGTGATTTATCTGTCGAAACTGAGATGCATCTAATTTTTGAATGTTGGACTGGTGCAGGAATGCTTTCGACAGTTCAGTCACGTTTATCTCATTTTAACTAAGTGGGAGGGGTTCTGTTGGATGTCTGTGCGCGTGAATCTGAGGTAACTGTTAGTAGAGTGTTGATGGTGGTGTGTGGGATTTGGCATAAAAGAAATAATTGGATTTGGAAATACAAAATGTCAAGTGCCAATCAAATTCTGTGTTCGCACTGTTCGGTAATTTTACCGCAGTCTGAATGGCAGGGTGTTCGCGCTCCTACGCTATCTGAAGCGAGTGAAAACAACCGAAACAGCAGCAGCAGAAGCTGAAACATCAGTGGACAGAACAGACAGCTGCAGTGCAGTGTTGAAGCCAGTTTTTTACATGGGCAGAATCTAACAGGTTTCGGTTGTTGCATTCGTGAAACAGAAGGTCAGTTTGTTTGAGCATTGACAGGGTGGTATCCGCATAACATGCTGGTGTATGAGGGAGAAGCATTGGCTCTGTTGAATGCTGTGAATTGGGTGCGAGAATTTGGAGTACAAAGTGTGACATTTCTAAGTGACTCAGAAGTGCTCATAGATGCTGTTTGTGCTGTCAATGAAGGTGCATCAGAGTTCAAGTCCATTGTTAACTTAGGCGTATTTTAGTCTCAAATTGTAACTTTGAGCTTAAGTTTATTTAGAGGCAAGAAAATATCGTACTCATAATCTAGCTAGAGTGGGCTGTTTCCTATGCAGTCGCCAAGTCTGAGTTATGCTTGTTTGTTTTAATAAACAAAAAGAGGCAGAAAGACAAAAGACTAGAGATCTCATGAGTGTTGTAACATGAAATTAGATAGAGATAGACAGGAAAAACAGTGTATAAAAAGATGAACCAAAGATAGATCAAAGAATAGTGAAAAAGTTACGAATTGTAAAGATAAAGAAGAGAAGTATTTCATGATGTGTGGAAAGGTACCTTCATATTACGAAGATTTCTACACACCAGAACATTCTGAATTTGCAAATGACTCCTTGGTGGATGAGTGAATAGTGCGGATGTCATAATCGTATAAGTTTGGGCCATACCAGTGACTAATGAATACAAGAGGAACATGCTGTATAATCAAGTAGTTTTGTCCTTTGTCTGGATCAATGCTTTCAACAAATTCAGCTGGCATATCAGTGAAGTAAATATCTTTGAGGTTATGCATGGACTTGATGCCAGAGGGTACCTCCTTCAGTTGTGGAATTTTTTCCAGTGTAAGATGTTCAAGAGATAGCAGAGTTCCATTCTCAATAACGATGGAACTTATTTTATTCAAGCGTCGGAGATTCAGTGTGTTCAATTTTAGAAACCCTCCATTTTGAAAATGAAAAGTTTCACCATCATAGCAATTGTCCCACAAACAGAGATTGAGAAGATTCGGCAAGTTTTTCAGTGACTGCAGTGGATCATCTTTCAACATAGAAAAACTCAGCCTTATCTTAACAAGACACTCAAGTTTTGCAATCCAATCAGGCAACTTCTGTAGTCTACCTTTCAAATGTAGCCTCTGAAGTTGGGGTGGGGATGATAAAAAGTTCAGGTCAATGAATTCATCCTCAGCTATTGCAGTGATATTAAGATTTTCAAGGTGTTTCATTTCTACTACTGACGAACTTAAGGCATTCCCATGTTCTACTCTTACATGCCTTAAACCTAACCTCCTTAAATTCCTTAACATTTTCATCTCTTGAATGAGATCAACCCCTCCATGATCAACCTCCACATAGTAAAGATTTTGTAGGGAAGTCAAGTTTTTAATGCCTTTTCCCATCAACACACCAGTTGTAAAGCCCAAAAGAGAATATTTTGCATAGTTACGATGGAAAGCAAGAAGGTGCCGTAGCTTTGTTAGCTTGTTTATTTCACTTGGTATCTCATGCACAAGTGTGTTTCTTAAATCCAATGTTTCTAAGTTCTGGAGTTCACCAACAGATTTTGGAAGAGTCTGTACATTAGTATAACTTAGGTTTATGCACCTTAAGTGAAAAAGATTCCCCAAATTTTTAGGAATATGATTCAACGATGTACCTTGAATGTCAAGTACCTTCAAAATCCTAGACTTCAAACACAGTTTACCCATCAAATACTCCAATGATCCATCTTTTTCAAAAACATGAATAGCACGAAAATGTAAATTGTTGGTGCTCGTCAACACATTGTTTGGACTACTGGCTATAGACAAGCGTCTAATTTTTCCAACCGCGATTGATTCACTATCTTCATGCACACAATGGCAAAAATTTAAATCCTTCATTTTTCTAATGAGCACTTCACGGAATAAATCATGGACTCGACATGTTTGAACTTTGCCTTCATAGCCAACAACTGAGACCTGAACCAGACTTCTATGAATCAGTTCAGACAAATACTCTGCCGCAACTTGTTCTTGAGTTCGTCTTTCATCAGATTTAACAAACCCTTCTGCTATCCATTGTCGAGTTAATCTCTTATGATTAATAGTATAGTCCCGAGGATATATACCAAAATACAAAATGCATGGTTTCAAGTAGTAGGGCAGGCTATCGTAACTCAGAGATAAAATCTTTGTTAGACTAGATAAATGGGCATTACGTCCCAACTCCAGGTTCAGATTTTGCCTCAACATTTTCCATTCAGTCACGGTTTTAGCTTTTGTTGAAAGTAGACCACCTATGGCTACAATTGCCAGGGGTAGCTGCTTGCATTTTTGAACAATTTCTTTTGAAATGGACATCAGCTCTGCTGGACAATGCCCATCATGCTCAAATCTGAATGCTTTCTTGCAGAAGAGTTCCCATGCTTTGTTTGGTGTCAAAAGTTGCAAGTTGTGAACATGAACTAGAAAAGATTTCTTGAAAAAATCTGCAACTTGCATCATTCTAGTTGTGATTATGATCCTACAACCTTTATTGTTATTTGGCATGGCAAATTCAATCTGGTCGGAAAAATCTTCTTGCCATACATCATCGAAGAATATCAAATACTTTTTATGTTTCAGGTATTGCCTCACTTGCACAACGAGTGACTTGTCATCCATTTTGTGTAACATCTGCAAAAGAGGGTTTTCAGTTTCGCTACAAAATTCCTCCATCATGTTGATCAATAACCCCCTCACGGTGTATGATTGAGAAACTGTGATGCAAGCACGACAATCAAATTTTGTTGTTACCTTTTGACTGTCGAAAACTAGCTTGGCAAGAGTGGTTTTTCCTAGACCTCCCATTCCAACCACTGAAATCACTGTGCGCTCAGCTGTGCCCTCCAATAACCAACCAGACAATTCTTCCCTCGGCCCTTCAAATCCGACAATTGCAGTTTCTTCAATGAAAAGGGAAGACAATCGTGGATCACGCCATCTTCCATTGTCTGTCTCTCTACTGCTGTTGCTGCTGCTTGATGATCCTGGTGTCTGCGAAATTTGAAAGTTATACCTCTCACTTCTTTCCTTGATTCCACGAATTGATATCTTAATGTTCTTAATCTCAGATGCTATCTGATGACGGGGAATCAAAGTTTTGATTAAGGTTGAAATCTTGCAGAATAAAGATCCGCATCCCGGAGGATGGGCCCTATGCATCAGCTGAAGGTATTCATCAATGACATCTTCAATGCGAAACGATGCTTCTCTAAGATGCTTCACCCAAGTTTTTATTCCATCATTGGTGTCGGTTTCATCTGCTGCTCTTGTATCTGCATCTTTGAGGAAGACTTGAATGTTCTCAAGTTCATCTGTGATGTCTGAAAAATCTTTGTGCACACCACTCAGGAGATTTGTTTCTTCTTTTAGGAATTCAAACACTTCCCCCAGGGCAAATAACACTGCAGTTTCTGCCATTTCAATCTCATATCATATTGCTAGCGTATATATCATCCTATGTATATGGCGTTCTAACTGTATTTTTCCATTGCGTACACTATCTGTGAATTTTGCAAAGGAAAATTAAGCTTCAAAAGTCAATGGAAGGAATGCCATTATTTTTTATTTATTTTTTTTGGTAAGAAATGCCATTATTTTTTATCGGCCTATGGATGTGATTTATTAGTTTTATCAACTTGGTGTATACAGACCAGGTTTATTATTATGTAATTTGACAGATGAATGTGATCATGTATGTTTTCTTTTTATCCAATGCTTTATTTTATGCCATTGTTTGTTGCCCGATTGAAATTTTCAACAGGCTTATTCAATAAGAAATATAATGAAATTTCTGAGGTGATCCGTGATCCTATTCATTGTCATCTCCATCACAATGATTTTTTATGAATGAGTTAAAATGAACATATATTTTAGAATATGAAAACATAAAATATTTTCACAAACTAAACAGACTTCAATAATCTCCATGTTCATTTTAGATGATGCATCTGTTTAATTAAAGTTGTTTTTTTGTAAAATAGAAAATGCCAAATGATCCACGTTGCCGCACCATTTTTCACCCTTAAATCTTGAGATCTCATGGGTCTAAACATGCATTCTCCATACTATATATATATTTATTTATTTATTTATTCGCAAAATCCACAATTTTCAAGAGTATGTTTGGAAAATCTGGCGTGGTAGAGTACATTAATTGATCCATGAATCATCTCAATCAGATGGTCCATTAAACTTGTGTACAATGTTTAGAGGGAAATGGTTTAGTCAGGAGGCCTGACAGTGGATGGCTTGTTCATATTAGAAATAGCCGATTTTGTATATTTCAAATTGTTGTAGAGTACGTATATGTTGTTGTTTGAATATGTAGAAGCTGTAAACTAAATAGGGATAACAAATAGATAATAGAAAAATCCAACCTTAAACAAATAGTATTTTGAAAACAAATAAATTTGTAAGATTGAATCTAACTAACTAAAACAGAACACCTATATGCCCCCACAAAATGGAGGGAGATCCATTGACTCGAGTTTATGGTAAAGTGTTTCATGTGGAATGGAATGTGGATTTAGAGCACAGATAAGTTGCACCTGTTTTCTGCTGGTTGCGTTTTACAAGATCATCAAATCACCTCGGGACCAAAGTAAATGAGTTTTCTGTCTTGAGTGTCTCTTCGTCATACATACCCAACCAGATTAAAAAAATGATGTAAGCTTAGGATTTTTTATGCATCAATTAGATAAAGTCCATGTAAAATGGTTGATTTGACACATTATAGAATAGGCTTCAATGCTTGAAATTTTATTGAAGTTTGAGATTGCATATGCTGGAAAAATTTGTTGGCAGATAATGTAAAATCCGAGTGATGGATGTTAGATAATGCAAGGAACCAACCAGCCATTAGGAAGTCACCATGGGTGTTGAAATCAGTTTAGAACCTTCCATGGTAGCTCATAGCTGCTTGCAGAAGTTAGAAAGGGTCCACTGGAAGTAGGAAAAGTTTCAGCACCTAATTGGTGAGTTGATGGACCGTGATCCTTTGAAGAAAATGTGCTTGCGAGCAAGTGATTTCTTGAACCACTTGCAGAAACTTGGATTCATTCCACACAAGTAGCAAGTCCTCTACGTATATGAGAAAGTATGCAATATGATACTTGACGTGTAGATGAAGAGCGAAGTGTCTGACTTCGGTTTTATAAACAAGTAGCTGGCGAAAAGCTCAATTTGAACTGAAATCAGGCCAATTAAGGCCTTTTCAGATTTCAAATTTAATGAAGAGATGATGGATGAAACCGGTTGGCTGAGACAATACATGTCCTCTCAAGTAACTTCAAATCAACCAGTTATTTGTAGTTACAGCTAGATTATGATAGTAGCATCAATCTTGGTTAGCAAAGTTAACATATTCATTCAGATGAAGTGGTTTTGATCAACAATTGAGATTTTGCTTCATATCGAAAGATGATAGCAAGATCGTAAAACCTTAAATTGCAACCAAAATCAAAGGATTCTACTGCATTGATTTTGTAGAATCAGATAGGGGATAGCAAGATCGCAAAATCGAATATCGCGACCAAAATCAAAGGATTCTACTTAAATAATATTAAATATCAACTAGAAAGTGCATACACTACTTAAAGTTTGAAATATTAAAGCATACATAAAACAATCAAGTCTCGAATCATAAACATGAACAACTCAAAGTCTCAAATCTTAAACATAAAATACACTGGTAACAAAGCTTAAACATTAACAACTAATAGTCTCAAATCTTAAATATAAAACAACCAATTCCACAAAATACGCAAGACCTAATTGCTACAGGCCAACATTACATGCATCACAAACGCGCCAATTACAAGGCCGAACAAAATCGCTTAAACATAAACGATTTTGAACTGATTTTGCATAGTTTAGGATTCTACTCAAGATTCAGATTGGTTTGGCAGAACATAGTTGCAAATCCGTAGGATTTAACGATTCTGATCGGGATTTTAACAACAATAGTTTTGATTATTATTACAAGGGTTGAAGAAAAACCCCAACCAGCCTTAACAACAATAGTTTTCAAATAACATTATAATTTTGTGATAGTTCATTCTTGTATTTAGTATTTCTCCGTCTTCATTTTTTTTAGTAATCAAAAGAGATAGGGAAAAGAGATAGGAAAACGAAAGAAAGTTAGAGATGTGATGAGCAATGTAACATAAAATTAGATATGGACAGGAAAAATGTGTATAAAAAGAATAGTGAAGAAATAGGGAAATGTAAAGATAAATAAGAGAAGTATTGAATGATCTGAGGAAAGGTACCTTCATCTTTTGAAGCTAGCCAGACACCCGAGCATTCTCAATTTGATTTTGACTCCTTGGAAGACGAGTGGATAGTGCGGATGTCATAATCGAATAAGTTTGGGCCATACGAGTGACGGATGAATACAAGAGGAACATGCTTGATAATCGGGTAGTCTTGCCCTTTATCTGGATCAATGCTTTCAACAAATTAAGCTGGCATATCAGTGATGTAAATATCTTTGAGTTTATGCATGATTTTGATGCCAGAGGGTACCTACTTCAGTTGGGGGATTTTTTCCAGTGTAAGATGTTCGAGAGAGAGCAAGGTGCCATTGTCAATAACAACGGAGTTTACTTTATTCAAGCAACGGAGGTTCAGTGTCATCAATTTTAGAATCCTTCCATTTTGAAAATGAAAAATTTCACCATCATAGCCATTGTGCCACAAGCAAAGACTGACCAGATTCGGCAAGTTTTTCAGTGACTGTAGTTGATCATCTTTCAACATAGAAAACTCAGTCTTACCTTAACAAGACACTGAAGTTTTGGAATCCAATCAGGCAACTTTTGTAGTCTAGCTTTCAAATGGAGCCGCATAAGTTGGGGTGGGGATGATATAGAGTTCAAGTCAAGTATTTCATCCTCAGATATTATAGAGATATTAAGATTTTCAAGGTGTTTCATTTCTGCTACTTGATGACGGTGCATCAACATTAGTTTTTAGTCGCATTTATGCCTTTATTATAGCATTTAGAGAGTCAACTGCATGGAATTCATGGTGAAATCAAACCAAAACAGGAACAAGAGCTCAAGATGAGAAAACAAGGAAAATTGCCTAAGTACTAAGCATTGTGCCACGTTTATCACCTTTGTGGCACGATTGATGAGCGTGGGACAAAGGATCAGCTTCTGGAAATTTCATGGCACGAAGCAATATGCAACGTGCCACGATGCTAGGTTTTGTCTGCTGCCACGTAGGATTAATGAGCCATCGTGCCACAACCAACTCGTAACGTGGCACGATGATGGGCTTTTTCTGAAACCCTAAATTCTTTCTATAAATAGCCAGCTTCTAGCAAGGGTTAAAGGACTGATTATTATTGCGATTTTGAGCATAGAAGACGGCAGGAGACCGAAGAACAAGCCCTGAATCTCATACCAACTCTCCGTTGGTTAGATTTATGTATGTTTTCTCTAGTTTATGCTTATGATTGTTTAGTTATGAGTAACTAATCTCTTAGTTTGATTGAGCCATGATGAAACTATTGTAATATATGAATTTGTAGTTGAACTCTCTTTATTATCAATGCTATTAAGTCTTTATTCAGAACTACTTGTGTTTATTGCTTTTTATGTTATTGTTTTGTATGACTACTAGCCCTAGCTTTTTGCAATCACATGAATTGATCTTAGGAATTGAATGACTACTAGCCCTAGCTTTTGATCCTGATATAGTAATCTTGTTTAACTCAACACTAGGAACCTAGAGATAGGAAATTGAGAGTTATGTTATATGAATTAACGTTCCAACATCGCTTCCACGGTTATTCAATCTAGTTAAGAGATTAATAGGGTTATAACTTAGGAAAGGGTTTTGAGTCAAGAGATTGATCAAAACCACTTAGTTAATTTATCGTAAAGATCGAGTAGTAATTGAGAGTAAAGAGAGGTAAACTAGTCATATAAAGCAATAGCGGATTCACCGGCTTAATCATTCATCTCAATATAATTCTCTCTCACATTTTGTCCACTTTAATTAAGTCTAATTAAACCAAACTTTTCTGCCTAGGGAAATTAATACAACTTTACACATCCTAACGTATAACGCGCTTGCTAGACTTGAAATTAACACAGTCCTTGTGGATCGATATTTATTACTACTTTGATAGTTTTTGGTACACTTGCCAGATATCTATCACTACTGCAGCACATAATGCATTCCCATGTTCTCTTCTTACTCGCCTTAAGCCTAACCTCCTTAACTGCCTTAGCATTTTCATCTCTTAAATGAGATATACGCCCCCATGTTCTACCTCCACATAATAAAGATTTTGTAGCAAAGTCAAGTTTTTAATACCATTTTGCATCCTCACACAAGTTGTATATCCCAAAAGAGAATAATTTCCTTCGTAGTTACTGTGAAGAACAAGAAGGTTTCACAGCTTTTCCAATTTGTTTATTTCATGTGGTAGTTCATGCACTAGTGTTTCTCTCATAGTCACATAATTCGTAGTTCGCTTCGGTACGTGGTACGGGTTCGGGTACGCGGTACGCAAACTTTAAAGAATCAGGTACGTAGGGGGCACACATAGTCGGTACGTTATTTTGGTTCACAGTACGTGCTAACATATTAATCGGTACGTTATAAAAAATAATAATTAAATAAACAAAATAATAATACTAAAACAATTGTAACTTATGGGTAAGATTATAATTTTTTTGAAAGGGGGTAAGATTTAGCAATTTTCATTCATTATATTTTAATTCAAATAGTGCAAACAAAGGCCCATATACTGTACAGTCCAGAGGCCCAATGGAAAAAACCTAATTTCAGAAGTATCTTCTTCCTCCTTGTGACTGTAACAGAGCTGCGCTATTTCAAACCCAGATTCATGTTTCTTCCTGTTGTAACAGCGGCGGCCTCAACTTCATCATCATTTTCAGAAACTATTTCTTCCCTCTTTCCAGATCTATTTTCCAGATTTTTCTGCGGATACTCGGTACGCTTGAGGCTGCGAATTTTCATGCGAATTCCGGCGAACCAATACACGGAAGTACCGCGAATCGGTTCGCGCGAACCAATTCGCGGTTCTCCAATGAGGCAACGAATTATGTGACTATGGTTTCTCTTGAATCTAATGTCTCTAAATTCTTTAATCCTTGTGAATATGATGCTTGGATCATTTGTACATAATCCTAGTATGATGTTTTTCTTTTTTTTCTTCCTTGAATGGTGCCAAGGAAACTTTGAAAGGTGCCGAGGAAAATTAAGCTTCAGAAGTCAAAGTAAATTGCTATTGATATCAACCTATGGTAATGTGATGAAATGAAAGGTGATGATTTTTATCAGACCATGTTTTTCAAAGTAAAAAGGTTTATTAATCTGTAATTTGATAGTGATCAAGTATGAATGGTTGTTTTATTCAATGCTTTTATTTATGCAACCCTATTTGAAATTCCACAAGCTTAACCAATAATAAGAAAGCAACCCTATTTGAAATTCCATAGGCTTAACCAATAATAAGAAATATATGTTTAATCATCATACATATTTCTTTCCAATTAATGTAAACAATATTGATGAAAATTGACTCAAGAATTGGATGTTGAAGTTCTGGAAAATCGTGGCAAGTTTACAGGGAAACATGGCACGATTGGTTGGTTCAGGTCTGGGTTGCCACTGGAAAAATCGTGGAATGATGCAGGAGCATATTGCACGATGCAGACAGATAAGGTATAGTACTGCACTATTACCTACTCCATCATGGCACGATGGCAGGAAACGTGGCACGATGCTGCGTGGTTCTGAACACTATTTAAGGCTTCATTCTTCAAGTTTTTTGGGTGTGGCTTTGAGAGAGAAACTTGAGAATACAAAGGAGGTAATTTTAGGATTTGGTGTCTTTGTAGTTAGGTTCTCTTTGGTTGGGAAATATTGTAAACACCTCGGGTAGTGAGATTTCACTATGGGAAGGATCAAAAAGCTTCCTTTAGTATTTTCTTTTAGGATTCATTAAGAGTGTGGGTGACTTGAAAAAATGGGTAGAAATTAGGTTTTGTTCTTTGTGAGCTCTTGCTAATTTCTTGTAACCCCTGTGTATCACTTCCATCTTAGTGAATTAGAGAGCTGCTCTTTCCTCCAGAGTAGGTCATATTGGACCGAATTGGGTTAACAATCTTTGGTATGTTTGTTCCTTTCCTTTTGCTTATCTTTATTGCTTTGATTATGTTTGTAGTGTTGTTCTACACTAAGTCTTAGGATTCACAACAATTAGTGCCGAATTCACAAGTTTTGTTGTTGTTCTACACTAAGTTTTGTCCGAATTCACAACAATTAGTGCCTAACGTGGGGCAAAGGTGTAAACTGGTAAAGTTTGTATCATGGGTTCAAAGTGGGACATCGAGAAGTTTACCGGAAGTAACGATTTTGGTTTATGGAAAGGAATGTTAAGATGCAAGTGGTTTTAACACAACTAAAGGTGAAGTGGCTATGCCGAGAAATTTGACATAAGCGAAGAAGCGTGAGATGATAGATAAGGCAAAGAGTGCCATTGTTTTATATCGAAGATAAGGTTTTAAGGGATGTCGCAAGAGAAGCTACCGCAACGTCGATGTGGGCTAAGTTGGAGTCATTGTATATGATGAAATCGTTGCTTCATAGGCAACTCTTGAAACAACAACTCTACTAATTCAAGATGGTGGAGTCTAAATCAGTCACGGAGTAATATGGAAGTTAATATCGAAGATGATGTTAAGGCTTTGTTGTCACTCTGTTCATTACCAAAGTCTTTTGAACATTTCAAGGACATCATCCATTATGGTAAGGAGGGTACGTACCACTACTTTGGAGGAGGTCCAAGCGGCTTTGAGAATGAAGGAATTGACCAAATTCAAGGACTTGAAGGTTGATGAGGGTGTAGAATGTAACGCCCGTCTTAATTATTTGATTAATTAGAAATATATTTATATATATGATTTAAATGATTTTCATGATTGATATGTGTGAATTTTATGATTCATGCAGTTGAGTAGTTTATATGATTTATAAATAAATTATGTGGGGTATATGATGTTGTGAAGTTGTTATGACTTATTTTATTATTAAATAAAATAAGATATGAAAATAAAATAAAAATATTAGAATCATAACGGAATAAATAGAAGGAGTTAGGTTGAGAAAAGTTTTTAGGCAGAACGTACGTTCTTAGAGAAAAGGGAGAAAAAGTCAGAAAGAGAGAAGAACAAGAGGAGGCTGTCGATTTTTCTTCAATTATCAGGTAAGGGTGAGACTATCTTTCACTAATATTAAGTATGTAGATCATTAGATTGCATCTAACGTGTTTTAGGATGAGTTTTGTAAGATTATGAGAACTAGGGTTGAGTGAGAATTGATGATTAGGTGATGAAAAATCGTTGAATTGATGTAAGGGGGAGTCTCTATTCATATAAGGGTTTTGTGAACATATAGTCAGTGAAGGGCTGTGTTTTTCTTCCTTGTTTTCATGATCTTTTAATGATTTTATGTGCTCTAATTCGTTGATGTGATTTTGGCTATGTTCTTATAATTTTAATGTGTTAAATTCCTGATTTCAATACTATTAAGAAACATGCAGATTTGATTTCCTAGTGAACGTAAGTTAGTCCGTGTTGATTTCTTGAGTGTGAAGGTATAATTAGAAATAGGATTGAACCACTGGGAGTGCATTAGTTCCAATCTTACGAATAGTTTTAATAAAGTTAAATAACAGGAACATCTGTTACTTCCACATGTGTAGGCACGAAGACAATACATATATTAATATAATTTGATTCTGAAGTTATACTACACGATAAATTGAGATGATATGCGAACAGATTGAATGGATATGGTTGGTGGATTTTAGGCTTAAAGACTAGGGTATATACATACTTGATTCCAAGTTCACCACTGATAGAAGGTTGTGGTTTTACTAGTACATCTAAGGTGTGAGGTTATATATATATACAAGGAAGAAAAAGAGGGCCAATGCGTTACTACATTCTATCAGTGTTAGGAGTTCTGTGATTCATGAAGTAAAGGAAAAGTGACATTCAATATCATATATTTTAGTTTATTCCATTATATGACCATGTTAAAATATTGTAAAGTAGTTTATATAGTAATTAACATAAAACTAACTTTAAAATAATTTACTTGTGAGAGAATGGGTAATCATGATACTTAGTTTTTATTGTGGTAATTGATGAATTATTTGACTAAGTGCAATTGTGAATATTTGAAGATGAGAATATTTAAAGATGTGTTATATAATGAAGTGCTATTTGGAAGATGTGTGATTTAAAAATGTGTTATTTATGATGCTTATGTTGATGCGATGTTTAGGATGTTGATGTTTATCGTTTGATGCTGTTGACCATTGATGTCATAAAGTTGTAAGTGTCGGTCTAAGTTGTGAAGTCGTAAGAAGTTGTCCAAATTATTGGAATCATATAAGTTGTTTAAGAAGTTCAAGATGTCTAAGTTGTAGGAGTTGAGTCCATTGCATACTCATTAAAGTTGGGGGCTTTAGGCCCGGCAGCCTTTGTGCTCATTAAAGTTGGGGGCTTTAGGCCCGGCAGCCTTTGTGCTCATTAAAGTTGGGGGCTTTAGGCCCGACAGCCTTTCTGCTCACATGTCGAGAGCCTAATTACGCTCATTTACGTTGCTGATTGGTACCACATGCATTTGCATATCAAGAAGTTTCACGATGATTTAAAGTTGTTAAGTTGATAAGAGTTGCATTGTCAAGTTGATTCGTGTTGTCGAGTCAAGTGTTAAGTTGAACATGATATTTAATGATGATGATATATGATGATGATATTTGATTATGTAATGATAATATGCTAAATGATAAATGTTTGATATGTTAATAATGTTTTATGTTGCTAAATGCATTTTAATGAATTACATGCTTAATTTATTGACTGTGACATCTCACCCCTTCTGCTTGAAAATGTTGCCCTTCGTATGGGTAACTTGCAGGTAATAAAGACTAGAGGCGTACGTGAGTGGACTCCTCACATTTTGTCTAGGTGCTCTGATACGTAACGGGATGGGGGCTTGCTTTTACTTCTGTTCCTTACGTGTCTTTATGAACTTTTTATGAATAAATGTCGAACTAAAATTATGAGATTTCAGATGAGGCCTACGTGAGATTTCAGATGAGGCCTGCGTGCCAAGACTTTTAGTATGTTGAACTATTTTCCGCTGCATGATTTTAGATTTTTGATGTTAAATATTGAGAGATAATTCTTATTATCCATTTTATGATTTTCAAGAAGTATGTGACATTCCGTTATGATTTAAAATACTCTGATTTAAATGAAATTTTTAAGTTGGGAAAAACGGGGTGTCACATAGAAGGCTTGAATGTTGCAAGGGGAAGGAGTGAGCATAGAGGAAAAGGAAAGGGGAAGTCCAGGTCTAAGTCTAAGTCCCAGGGTTTTGATAAATCAATGTTCTGATGCTTTATTTGTCATAAGCACGGTCACTTCAAGAAGGATTGTCTGGATAAGGGCGCAATGGTGGTTCTTCCGTTCAAGTTGCGGTGGCGTCCAATGAAGATGGTTATGAGATTGCAGGTGCATTAGTGGTCACAAGTTGGGAACCGGAGAAGAGTTGAGTTTTGGACTCAGGATGCTCTTATCACATGTGTCATAGGAAGGAATATTTTAAGATTTTGACTCTAAAAGAATGAGGAGTTGTTTGACTAGGAAATAACAAAGCTTGAAAAGTCCAAGGCATGGGCACCGTACCGTTCGTCTAAAGATGTTTGATGACTGTGAGTTCCTTCTAAGTGATGTTTGTTCCCGAAATTAAGCGTAATTTAATTTCCCTAAGCAGGTTTGATAGTTTAGGTTATTAGACTAGAATTAAGCATGAAGTTTGTAAAATTTTTCATGGTGCAATAATTACGGTTAAAGGGTCTAAGATGAATGGTTTATACATTTTAGATGGTTCCATAGTAATTGGTCATGCATCGGTAGCTAGTGTAACACCTCATAATAATTCCGAATTTTGGCATTTAAGATTGGGGCTTTTTAGTGAAAGACGTTTAGTTGAACTAGCTAAACAAGGTTTGCTAGGAAAAGATAAATTGGACAAACTAGAATTTTGTTAGAATTGCATGCTAGGCAAGCAACATAGAGTAAAGTTTGGGAGCGGTATGTATCATTCTAGCAGACCTTTTGAGTATGTGCACTCGGATCTTTGGGGTCCTTCTAAAACATGTACGCATGGGGGAGGTTCTTATTTTCTTTCCATGATTGACTAGGAGAGTGTGGGTCTTTGTTTTGAAAAACAAGAGTGACACACTCTCATATAAAATCCAATGGGAACTAAACTGAGGGGTTTGAGAACTGACAATGACCTGGAGTTTGTTTATGAGCAATTTAATGAACTTTGTAGGTTAAAAGGAATTAAGAGGCACATGACCGTACCAAGAACACCGCAACAAAATGGTCTTGCTGAACGTATAAATAAGACCCTTTTGGACCGGGTGAGGTGCATGCTTCTAGGAGGTGGGTTACAAATAGTTTACGGGGTGAAGCAGTGACAACTGCGGTTTATTTGATCAACAGTGTCCATCAACGAGAATAGACTTCAAGACACCTGTGGAGATATGGAGTGGGAAACCGGCATAATACTAATTTTTGAAGGTTTTCGGAGCTTTGACATATGCACATATCAAGCAAGACAAACTTGAGACTATAGCTGTAAAATGTGTCTTCATTGGTTATCCAAAAGGTGTGAAGGGATACAAGTTGTGGAAATTGGATTATGGTGGAGGATTATGAGTCTTGATTAGTTGGGATGTTACCGTTGATGAGACCTGTATGGGGATGAAGTGTAAAGACCTAGAGACTTTAGTGCCAGAAACAAGTGTGGAGGAAACTTAGTTTGAGATGGAGCTTCCAAATGAAGAGAAAGAAGATATGGAAGATGAAGCTTTGGCATTGGATACAAGTGGAACTTAACCGGTAGTGGATCTTGACTATCTTTTGGCTAGAGATAGAGAAAGGTTGACCATTACGGCGCCTAGAAGTTATGGTTATGCAGACTTGGTGTCTTATGCTCTAAATGCGGCTGAAAAATTGCAAGACTCGGTGTCTAGAAACCTCACAGAGGCATTTGAGAGCAAGGAAAGCAAGTATTGGTTGAAGGCGGTGAACGAGGAGATGGATTCATTGGAGAAAAACCAAACATGGAAACTTGTGAAGCTACTTAAACACCAAAGGGTAGTTGGATGCAAGTGGATCTTCAAGAAAAAGAACGTATTTCGAGAGTTCAAGGTCCTAGGTACAAAGCAAGACTTGTGGCCAAGGGTTTCATTCACGTGGAAAGGATTGACTACAATGAAATCTTCTCACCGGTGGTGAAACATTGTTCCATAAGGATACTCGCTATTGTGAACCAATTCAACCTTGAGTTGGAACAAATGGATGTAAAGACCGTTTTCTTACATGGTGACCTTGAAGAGATAATCTACATGGAGCAACTAGAAGGTTTTGTGGAGGACAAGTCTAAGGTGTTTCTTTTTAAGAAATCTTTATATGGGTTGAAGCAAAGCCCTAGGCAATGATATCGTCGGTTTGATTAACTTTTTGAGGACTAATTTTGTGAGAAGCGGGTATGTTGATAAAAAGTTACGACACAATAATTCTGATAAACTTTTGGACTAACTTGAGGGGCATATAGAGAAATTATCTAGTATTTTTATATTAGTAGTAACATCATTGAAAACGTCTCAAGCTTCAACTATGTTTATCTCCTTTCAAACAATAAGTAGAAGATTTATTAAATATCATTAGAACTTATATTGATGAGTGGTTTTCCTAAAATCATATGTCGAAACATATCAATTGAGCTGAAGAGTAGTATTTATTTATTTATTTTTTTCCAGATTATAAAAGTCTCGTCAAATTTTTAACACCGACCGGTGCATGAAGACTCCACTTCTACTCAAAAAAGAAAATAGTACATCTGCTTCAAATGTCAAGAGAAATACACAGAAGAAGTAGCTACTAGTTTTACACAAATAAGTTGTTGCTTCAAAAGTACTCATATTTAACTACACAAGCATTAAAAAAGACAAGAAAGGTCGACGGATTATAGTTTTGCCTAGTGAGTGTTTAGGCTCTCTTCAGCAGTACAACCATTATCACCATAATTGCCAATCCCAATAGATTCTTATAATCCATGAAACTGCCTCCATCAGCGTCAGCTGAAGATTTGTCTTTCTCAACTGTTGGGAATATGTTCTGATAGAAATTGGACATTCTACTTACCATTTCAGTAACTCTCAGCTTCAATTTCTGCAGAAAAGCCATAAAATCAAAAAAATTTCCTGACGGAGACTCAGGCTTTCCCTCTTTTCCAGGAGTTTCTACAAATCCAGAACCAGCAAAAGCAGCACCATTTGTTGAATCTGCCACTGCAAGCTGTGATTCAATGAAACTAATGACTGCAGGATTTTGCATGACAGCATTACATATATTTGGGTCACAAACAATGGATTGCACAACAGTTTGGACCTCAGCACTTGAGCTAAGCAACTGAAAAGCGTGAATGGCATGCCTGGGCACCAAAGGATTTGAAATAGCCTCAACAAGACAATCCTTGGAAGAAGGAGACAGAACCGAGAGTTCACTACCAGGATATGATTTCTCAATTTGAGAATTAGCAGGTGAAAGGTAAATTTGATCAATCGCCTCCTTCAATACAGCCGTGGCTTCCTCGGCTTCCTTCAACGTCGGAACCGCCATATGTAGAGGCTTCACGTCTGCGGTTTTGGTCCCCTGAGATAAAACCCTTATCGGCGATGAAGCACTGTTCCGAGACAACTGCTTCTCCGCAGGATACGTTCCCCTGAAGCCTGACCTAGCGAGCTTGGCTGCCGTCCTCATAGTTCCGCCACCCATTTTCCAATCAGTCGCTAGCTTCGCTGCAAAGGAAATAAGGTTGGTTGAGCTGAAGAGTAGTAGATCAATCAATTACTAAATTTTCACAATCAATAGTGTACAACTAAATATATTTCATGTAAAATTTATTTAAAAATAAAATTGTTTTACTACATGCATATGTGGAAAATAAATATAAATAAATATAAAAGAATAATAGCATAAATAATTGGAAATACTTACCAGGGCCTCTTAGAAAGCAAAAATATACAATTGCTTTTGACTGAATAAAAGATATTGATAAGCTTTTCCAAGATCACAAAGTAATAATATAGTTTATATATATATTTGGATTTAATTTGGATTAGATTTGAGACGATAAATATTTTTTAGTTTCACGGTAAGGTGGGAAACTTGGCTTATAAACTTAAACAATGGAGTGGAAAAACATAGGTTAAGAAGACTAAATTGGAATGAAATGCTACTACAATGGTTCTAGGATTTCTCAACCAACAAAGAAGCAACTTATAATGGTCCAAGAAAGAATTTAACTTTATCAAAAAGAAGGAAAAATAAAAGAATTGTTCTCTTTACGTTTGAGGAGAAGAAAAAAAATTCTTATGCTGTGGAACCCACGCTATGCCTAAGAATTTGTTCTCTTTATCCAGGGGAACCCACCTTAGGCCTAAGAATTTGTTCTCTTTAAATTTTAGTGGAATTTTTCTTCATCTTTCCATTGGCAGCTTTGAGATTTCTTGATCTTGGCACACCGGTCTCGTTCATGCTAAAGTTGGGGCCAATTCTAAAGACTATTTTTTATTTTGTATTTTTTTTATCAAGTATTCTATTGCCTGAGTTTATATATTTTAAAGGTGGAAAAGTGGAAAGTCTTAGTTTGAACCCCGACCCCTTCATAATATTTTCCTACATATGATAAGGTTATTTAAAAGCTTCCACCAAGTTGTTGTCGTTGTTATTATTATTATTATTATTATTATTATTATTATAAACGGAAGTTTATAATAGAAGCAGACACAAATGCAAAGGTGGGGACAATGGGGTCAGCTGACCCCGTTGCTCATTGTATTTTGAGGACTGCTAAGCACAGTCGCTTTAACAGATGCCCTTGGACACTCACTCCACTATTAATCATTGACATTAAATTGCCTTGCAATTGGCAACCGACTGAGTTGGTACAATTTATTTTAATTTTAAAACATAAATAAACAAAAAAAAACCTATTTTGTTGACTTTTCATTACTATGCTTCGTGTTTAATTTTTCCAAAGCCACAATAGCAATCGGAAACTACAAGATTAGTGGCAAGGAAATCTTTCTCCGTCAAGCTCATAAAAATGGTGGCAAGCAAAGAACAAGTGCTTCAATCCTTTGCATTGTGAATGCGATGAAGGCATGTGAATATTAAAAAATTGGTACAAAGAAAGAGATATAAACATGTCAAATTCAAATTCAAGCAAATTTATTCTGGATGGATATTGGATTTTTGCAGATGATATAAACATTAAGAAATAGAGATAGAGATAAGTAATTATTTACAGAAAATCAAAGAACCTGATTTTTTTAATAGTCAAAAACCCATTTTTAATTTGTAAGGGAGTAGTATAATGTGTTTGGCTTGTTGAGATGTGTAGTTGTGTTTGGGCAGGATGGTTGATTTTGGCTATTCTCATAAATCAGATCTGGGCACAAACAAAGAAGGTCATGTGCGATAGATTTTCTTTTCCTTCTTTTTTTAGGGGGGTGTATTCAATTGAGATTTCATGGGATTATAAAAGACTTTTTAAAAATAAAAAAGTCTTGTGGTATTCAATCAAGACTTTTATAGAATATAAATAAATCTTGTGGTATTCAATCAAGACAATCAAGACTTTTTGTTCAGGGCAACGAAATCCGGTGGTATTCAAATGAGATTTTGGCTAACTTATAAAATGTCTATTGGTATTCAAAAGTATAAGGATTTTAATGGATTCTTTTAAGGAGTGGATTTTGTGAGACTTTTTAGCTAAAAATACACATGACATACTCATTCAACAATCTCACAAATATCCTTGAGACTTTTTGAGACTCCCATAATTCTTGTTTTGTTCTTGTCCGACACTCATACCCTTTTCTTGTTGTTATTATTCATAAGCCCTCGCTATTATTCTTCCTTGTTCAGTACACCATACATTTGAAACTTTTACCTTGTTGCTTCTCATTGTCGAATGTTTTTCTTATACACGTTACATGCTTTTTAGTATACATCCGTAAATATTACAGAATTTCAAGTTATATGTTTCTTTTAAGTCAATTTTTTTCCTTCTAATTTATCGTTATTTGTGTTTTTTTAAGATTGTTTTGTTGTTCTTAGTACACCTTACACTACTGTGCAATCTTTTGTTATTATTATTAGTAACAGGTTATTATTATAATTATTATTAGTCAATTCTATATTATAAATTTCATAATTTTTTCATTCACTCTTGTCATTTTGAATTTTTCTTAAGAATCCATGTGATCCTCTCAAATCTTATAATTCCATAAAGTTTATTGAAATCTTTGCAAATCTGTGTTATAAATCCATTAAAATCTTGAGCTCAAAATCCTGAAAAAGTCTTTTAAAATCCTATAAAATCAATATAATCTCACAAAGTCTTTTAAAATCTGCAGGATTTTGTTTGCCAAAATAATCTTTTAAAATCTCAATCCAATACACCCCCCTTAGTTTGTAAAAAGAAAAAAACAACATGAGTGAATGTAAACCAGCACAACCGATTATCAGATAATTGGTTTTAAAAAGTTGATGATGTGGACCAATAATTGAGGGAGTGTTTGAGAGAGAGTGTGAGAGAGGTTGTCCTTAGCATTCCTCTTGTATTTTTAATCAATACTTCGTGACCCCACTTATATATAAACTGTAAAATTAAGAATAATTCTCATGAATGTCTTAAAATCATTAATTAAGAAATCAATAGAAGTTTATAAGGTGAATTCTAGCTACTAGACTACCTGACAAAAAAAAAATCAATAGAAGTAACTTTGTATAAAAAAAAGTGTTGTAATTATTTACATTGATAAAAAAAAAACACTTTTTTTATGATACGACCTTGACCCCACTTGTTAAAATTTCTACATACTCCCTTGAATAGAATGAGATATCAATTTTAACTTATACTATGGTAAATCCCTCAAAAAAAAAAAACATATACCATGATAAAGTATATTTTGTAAATAAGATTAAAATAATGGCCCCATAACTTTTCAAATGTTGTGATTTTGGCCCCATATTAAAAAAATAACAAATTTAGCCTCCATGAATTAACCCATTTGCAATACTAGTCCTTTTATTTAATTTTGACCAAGTCAAAGCCTATGTGGCATGCTAGATATGTAATTATTGATTTTTTAAAAAAATTAAAATGTCACGCGTGTATATATTAAAAAAATTAAAAAGAAAAGGAAATTGGAAAATCCTGAAGAAAAAAAAATAATTCTTATTTCTCTTCTATTTACTCACATTCATGTTAAATCTAAATCTTTCACTTTCTTCATCATATTCACGTGCACCCTTAATATTACCACTTTTACAAAAGCCATGAATCAGGATATTATAAGTATAAAAATTAGGATCAAGATCAACATTGGAATTAAGAAGAGTATTATGGCAAATTCTATGGTACACCCAAAAATTTAAGTGTATTGGTCCACCAAATCTTTAAATTAAAAGTTAAATGAGTTATTTTTTGAAGCAAAAAAAATATTTTCTATCACCTATAATTATAATAACTAAATCTTATTTACCAAAAACGTCGACGAAATAAAATTTAATTTTTTTGAATTTTTATAACTCATAATTGAGAATTTTGATTATTTTTTACATTCAAATGTAATAAAATTTAGTATGATTGTTATAAACAACGAAATGATGGGTTTTTCTTATGAAATTATATTTTCTAAGGTATAAATATCAACAAATAGCTCTTTATTTCATAAAAATGATAGTTAATTTATAGATTTTTTAAGCAAGAGTACCGGTACACCTTAATTTGCGAATGTACCGTAGAAATTTCCTAGTATTATACAATGCAAGAGCAAGCACACACAAATAAATTTTCCCTCAACACAGGTTAAGAAGACTATAAATTGGAATGAAATGCTAATACATGGTTCTCGGATTTCTCAACCAACAAAGAAGCAACTTATAATGGTCCAAGAAAGAATTTAACTTTATAAAAAAGAAGGAAAAACAAAAGAATTGTTCTCTTTACGTTTGAGGAGAAGAAAAAAAATTCTTATGCTGGGGAACCCACACTATGCCTAAGAATTTGTTCTCTTTATCCAGGGGAACCCACCTTATGCCTAAGAATTTATTCTCTTTAAGTTTTAGTGGAATTTTTCTTCTTCTTTCCATTGGCAGCTTTGAGATTTTTTGATATTGGCACACCGGTCTCGTTCACGCTAAAGTTGGGGCCAATTCTAAAGACTCTTTATTATTTTGTATTTTTTTTTATCAAGTATTCAATTGCCTGAGTTTATATATTTTAAAGGTGGAAAAGTGGAAAGTCTTAGTTTGAACCCCGACCCCTTCATAATATTTTCCTACATATGATAAGTTATTTAAAAGCTTCCACCAAGTTGTTGTCGTCGTCATCATCATCATCATCATCATCATCATCATCATCATCATTATTATTATTATTATTATTATTATTATTATTATTATTATTATTATAAACGGAAGTTTATAATAGAAGCAGACACAAATGCAAGGTGGGGGCTGTAACACCCACACTAGACGTATCTAGAAAGTATAGCACGCTCGTTGAATTTAGTATTGGATACATTAAAATATACAACATAAAAACTTCGAATGAATTTATATACAACAAAACACGTTCGTACAATAACAATACATCACATATTATCTTATCTAAAATAAATACATCCTTGAGATCCATATTCTTCACGCTTCGGGTACGAACGAGCTCTTGCTGAAAATCCATTCGGCTACTAACTTGCCATCCATCCTGATAATCTGAAACAAGTAAGGATTGGGATGAGACATAATGTCTCAGTGAGTTCCCCTAAATCCTAGGCTATAGGCAACCTCAAGGGAAAACCTATGGTCACCACGTGTCTACATTACAACCTGATGGTTGATTATGCGTGTGTGGGGACTTGCATACTTAGACGGTAGTGCATACTAGAGCCGTCATAGTTTTATCTTATCTTGTTATAGGCTTCACTTCCTATACGTGTCATGGCGGTCGAGGGGGAGTCTAAAACCGCATTGCCAAGAATACACTCTATGTATCAAGGCCTAAACATAACATAATCATGGCACGATTCTAAACCGGACGATTAAGGGAATCCTAAGATCGTCATCGGTATCATGTTCTTTACTTGTTCTATTCCATGCCTTGTACTTATCATGTAGCATCTAATGCTCTCATTCTTAAACATAAACTTGTATGGATTCACTCTTGCATAATCATGAACATAACGTAATCATAATCATATCATACATAAACGTATCTAAGTTCATTCATTATTATGTTAGCGTTGAACAAACAATTATCTTGGTTCATTTTACGGATAGTCCCGGGTGGAGTAACCCCGAGTACAATCCCATACAGGATCGATGTACGTACATCGGACTCCCTCGGTGTCGTGCGGGTCCCTTGCGGCTTAAACCGTTCCCCTTAGATCGAGAACCTCCCGTATCCCCCTGGCGTGGATAACAAGAGACACGAGCACCTACGTCTTGTTACTCAGTGACATGCGGGTCCTTTACGGCTTAAATCGTTCTCATAATGAGAACCCCTTGTATCCCCCTGATGTGGATATCAAGAGACATGTCACCTACACTTATTAGTCATAGTCTTGTCATGCATAAGTTAAACATATACATACTTACTTGCTTATTACCTCGGACCCTTGAGTCGATCCGATTAGCGGTAAACTTATACTTGTTCATACTAGTACTTGTTCATGGTGGAGAGATTAACTAATCAATCCATGGCTTAACATACATGCTCTCTTATTCTTAAACATGTGCGAAGAGTTTATACTTCGCGTCTTATCATTCTAAGAATTCATGCTAACTAACTAGTTCTCGACGACTATGTCGAGGCTCTAGTTTTCCCCTTGCTTAATGGATAGTTTGCTACCCGTTTCATGACATGATTTCTCTCGTATGCCATGTCTTACTAACATGCTTAATACTTGCCTCATATCATAAAAATCATGCTTTCATTGATCATCATTTAGGACCTTTGGTTTGAGGGGTTTACATTCGTTAAAAGACACCACAGAGAAAACCGCGTCGCGAATCCCCACGCCTGCCTGAAGCGAGCAAAACAATGGGATTTATCCCTGTCTTACTCGCCTAGGCGATTAGATTTGCTGGGGAGGCGAGCAGCAGCTCGCAGATGCGAGTTGGGGGCGAGCAAAACCCCCGATTCGCAGTTCTAGCTCGCCATGGCGAGTAATTGCTCGCCGTGGCGAGTTAGGACAGTCCAGAACACTTAAAATTGGTATTTTTGACCCAAAAACCTCAAACCAAGTGTCTCTAAGCATATTGGAACATAATTGATCATATAAAACTTGTAAAACATGTATATGGCAAGAATTATCATGTATAGCATTCATGGCATAAAAAGGGGCAACTAGACTAACACTTGAACCCTAGAATTTCATATTATTCATAATATACATACATGGCATAATCATAATCCCAAAGGGTGGGAAGTCTATCTATGGAACTCACCTAATCATAATCTTGAAGCATCAACAAGCTCCAAGTTCCAACATGACAAAACCCTAGTTTGAGATCACTTGCTTCCTTGGCCCAAATCTTCCCTATCTTGATGTTTTTGTTACAAACCTTGGCATCATGATCTTTGCTAGCCATCACTAATCCATTCCAAAGCTTCTTTTACCAAAACCCTAATTTCCAACCACTTCTTTCAAGAGGTGGAATAGAAGAAATCAAACATAATCCATACTTCCTTAAGCTTAAATAATCATAAGGGAACAAGTTTGGAAGCTTACCATGAGAGGGTGAAGTTTCATGAAAGATTGGTGAAGAGGAAAAGAGATGGGATTATCTTCATGAGAGGTGGAAAAGGAAAAATCAATCCATAACCAAGTTTCTACTTGTACAAGAGACCATGAAAGAGCCATTTATTTCACTTGCCATGGAGGAAAAGAAGATTTGAATGATTTGGTGGGGAAGGAAGGAGATGTGCGTGAGAGAAGAGAAGAGAGAAGGAAGAGAGATGTTTTCCCAACTTAGAAAGAGAAATAAATGAGAGAAATGAGATATTTTTGGTCCAAAATCATATAAATATCCTTTCCACGTGAAATTACCATATTGCCCTTGCCTCAAGCGTGTTAAATCTGACACTGATACTTTATCCGTATTAAGCTGACATGTCATGAATTATTTTCCATTGACTTACTTTTCCATAAATTTAATCCTCTGGCACGATCAACTGGTAATATTCTGATACTGACAGGCGGGATATTACATTCTACCCCCTTAAAAAAATTTCGTCCTCAAAATTTAAAGATCGACTACCAATCATCATGACAAAAACTTATCATCTATGGTCTTGGTCAAACATTTTTCCATTCATACATATCCAAAGGGTGCATCACATCATGTCCTCATCTTGTTTCTTAACCCGCATGATGACATCCTGTCATTACGTAATATTAGGGACTTATTGTGACATTTTGATAGAGTTCTCATGCAATTTATACTGTTCTGGAGTGCAAAAAGCTTAAAATTTGAAGTCTGTTCGAAGGAAATCGCGCCACGCCAATTTCAAGCCGTGCTGCGATTTTTGAAGCAAAATTACACACTTCCTGTAAAGAGGAAATCGCGGCACGCCTATATACATGGCGCGGCGCGATTTTGATGGGTCAGGACCATGACTTCTATAAATACTGCACTCAATCTGAAGAACAAGGGTGACGATTTTGGAGAGCAAAGTGCGATTTTGAGACATTAGAGACGGCTAGAAGGGCGATTTCTTCAACCTTTTACCAATTCATGTATGTTTTAATTATTTCATCGATTATGCTATTTGTAAACTCGATTATGAGTAGCTAAATCTCTCAGAGATTAGGTCAGAGATGAATCTATGTAACCCTAATTGATACATGTTGCTGTGAAACTCTATTACTTATTAATGATATTCTAGTTTTCATTCAATTCAATTGTTCTTAATGCTTTTTATATCCTGATCAAATATAAACATGATTTTGTGAGAACGAATGACTACTGACCATAGCTTTCGACTTAGACCTAATTGAATTGTTCTAATAAACATGGTTAGTCTAGGAATGGATAATCGTTTGTTAGTGATATTAGGTTAACGTGCTTAAACCTTTGATGATTATTAGACCACCTAAGGAATTAGGGGCTGTAGTTTAAAAAGAGGGTCCTAACTCAAGGGATTGATTAGGGCTAATTTGTTAACTATCGTGAAACTAGAGAATCATTAGTAATAATAGGTGCAGTAACCAATTAGGGGAAACATAGAGGATTCGACAGACCTGATCTCATCTCTCTCTCCATATTTTCTTAATCAATTTTATTTCTTTTATTTGATTTCGTAAAATCAAACCAAATCTACTGCCTAGTGGCAAACCAAAAATAACTTTTATACATCCTAATTATATAACGCAATTGAATTATTGAAGTTAAAAACAGTCCTCGTGGGATCGATATTTTTACTACTTCGATAGTATTTGGTGCACTTGCCAAACGTCTATCAAGTTTTTGGCGTCGTTGCCGGGGACTGTTGAGTCATTTCAATTTGGCAATTACGTTATTATTTAGGATTTCTGTCTTTTATATTTTTGTATATATATATTAAAAAAATTATTATGCTCTTTGTTTTCTTCTCATTGTACTGTGCTACTGAAAAGTTTATCCAAGTTTTGCAGCTATGATAGACAGGGTACTCCTCTATGACACAGAAGAGATTGCTAAGTTGCAGTATGAAAAATATATGCTATCTTTTAAGATCAAAATTTTGGACAACAAAATCTCGAGTTGTGGTCATTATGAGGCGAATCAACCAGGTAGTGATGGTGAAGGGAAGAAAGAGGTGATCAACATCGATTACAATACTCAACTTCAGAATATTTTAGATGACTTCTTGGTGTCAAATCAAGTTTCATTTGAGAAGTTTGATGTTCAGTGTGGTGATCTTGTTGAGAAAGCACATGAGTCTCAGAGGAAGCTGGTTCAGATGAAGAGTGAGTGTCACAAGGTTGAGGTGGAAGAAAAACCCAAAGTGAGGAGTGTTGATATATTCCCAAAGTCTAAACCAACGGAGGTTGAGGAAATCACTCGTGTGCAGATGGATGCACGTCCTTCTCTACGGTGGGAGAGCTTAAACTCTAAAGGTTTAACAGTGAGAGCATGGGAGCATCTACTTCTTTGCTACAAATTCATAGAATTCCTACCAAACAAGAGGAAGAAGAAGGATGATATATTCTTTCTGACATATTTGCCACCCTAACAGTGGTTGAAGCGTCAAGCTCGATGACGTAAAAGAAAGCGCTGGGTGGGAGGCAACCCACTGTTTAATTTTCAGGTATGATTTTATTGCTTTCAAAAATAAAAACACAAAAATATTTTTCTTTTCTTTTTAATATGAGGCAGGAAAGTTTTCGAAAAATTGTTCTAGTACCTCCTATCAAGAAAATCATGCAAGGTACTGATGTCTTGCATGAATCTCTCTTCAAAAGTTTTTCAAAAATTCAATAAGACTCAGGCATTTTTCAAGAAAACAAGTTTTGGCATGAGAGAACTCCCTGTTTCTACAAAATCGCGCCGCGCCTGTATATGGCCGCAGCGCACTTTTCTCCTCAGCCTATAAAAATCTCACTGTTCATCATCATTTTCATTCCATTCTTCCTACTTTTCTTTGCCAAAAATTTCCCTAGACTTCCCATTTATGAATTTTTCCCATCTTCATCTACTTTACCACTTCCTAAACATCATCAAACCACAATCCAATCACAAATTCATCAATCCAAACCATTATCATTCACCAAACTTTCACAAAATTTCCCAAACTTCACAAAATTCCCTTTCACCATCTTCCTAAACCACAAATGGCCTCCAACCAAAGAAACACCCGCTCAAAGAAAACCACCAACCCCAAGCCATCCACAAACAAAGCCAAACGCCCTTGTGCCACATCCGAACCACCCGAAAATGCCATTCATTTCATCAATGACCAAGCCCAAGAGTTCCACAAGCCATGAAGAGTTTTGAAGTTGTGGGGGAGAGGAAGTTTGATTTCACAAAGCTTGTTAAGTATCCGTTCTTTGAGGTTGAATTACAAAGGAGAGGGTGGTCGAAGTTGAATGAGATGATCGATGAAGCGAACAACAAAACCGTGATCGTCGAATTCTTTGCAAATGCACGGGTTTCCGATACACCCTTTCAATCTTTTGTTTGGGGCAAGATCATTGATTTCAGCCCTGAAGCCCTTAATGCATTGCTGAATGTTCAACCGCCGGAGGAGTGTTGGGTTGAGAAACTGAGGAGGGAAATCACTGACGATTTCAATGCCACCAAGCAAGATCAAGGGGATGGCATCTTTGAAGGATTGAGGACACCGGGGGCTGGACACTCGGATGATGATGTGAACATGGGCTGATCTACTGATGGATTAGCATTTTCTGCTTTGTATTTTATTTTCAGTCATTTTTCTTTGGATGTATTTTCTTTATTTTCTTTTTAATGTCGAAGTCCATTGAACTTATTTCCCTATTGTAATTGGTCCTGCACTTGTTTATTATTAATGAATTTGTTTTGTTTCATGTGACTTATTCCAGTTTAGTAACAGTTGTTTGATGAAACGGTATTCCAAAAGTTCTAAAGGAGGGGTGACTTGATTCAAAGGCGAAGTGTACAGCGTTGCTAGGTAGTCACATACTCCCAGAAATCTCAGCCATAAGGTTCATTTCCAAATTTGTTTTTCAATTTACTTATATTTAGATTAGTTTTCCATGCAACTACATTTCTAGAACTTGCATTGTTTCTCTATTCTAGAAGGAGAATGAACTTTTGGGTACTATCGTTTTGTCAGGTAACTGTTATTTTACTGTCATTTGTCACTGTTGCAAGCAAATTCCTTGAGGACAAGGAATGGTTTAAGTTTGGGGTTGTGATGACATCCTGTCATTACGTAATATTAGGGACTTATTGTGACATTTTGATAGAGTTCTCATGCAATTTATACTGTTCTGGAGTGCAAAAAGCTTAAAATTTGAAGTCTGTTCGAAGGAAATCGCGCCACGCCAATTTCAAGCCGTGCTGCGATTTTTGAAGCAAAATTACACACTTCCTGTAAAGAGGAAATCGCGGCACGCCTATATACATGGCGCGGCGCGATTTTGATGGGTCAGGACCATGACTTCTATAAATACTGCACTCAATCTGAAGAACAAGGGTGACGATTTTGGAGAGCAAAGTGCGATTTTGAGACATCAGAGACGGCTAGAAGGGCGATTTCTTCAACCTTTTACCAATTCATGTATGTTTTAATTATTTCATCGATTATGCTATTTGTAAACTCGATTATGAGTAGCTAAATCTCTCAGAGATTAGGTCAGAGATGAATCTATGTAACCCTAATTGATACATGTTGCTGTGAAACTCTATTACTTATTAATGATATTCTAGTTTTCATTCAATTCAATTGTTCTTAATGCTTTTTATATCCTGATCAAATATAAACATGATTTTGTGAGAACGAATGACTACTGACCATAGCTTTCGACTTAGACCTAATTGAATTGTTCTAATAAACATGGTTAGTCTAGGAATGGATAATCGTTTGTTAGTGATATTAGGTTAACGTGCTTAAACCTTTGATGATTATTAGACCACCTAAGGAATTAGGGGCTGTAGTTTAAAAAGAGGGTCCTAACTCAAGGGATTGATTAGGGCTAATTTGTTAACTATCGTGAAACTAGAGAATCATTAGTAATAATAGGTGCAGTAACCAATTAGGGGAAACATAGAGGATTCGACAGACCTGATCTCATCTCTCTCTCCATATTTTCTTAATCAATTTTATTTCTTTTATTTGATTTCGTAAAATCAAACCAAATCTACTGCCTAGTGGCAAACCAAAAATAACTTTTATACATCCTAATTATATAACGCAATTGAATTATTGAAGTTAAAAACAGTCCTCGTGGGATCGATATTTTTACTACTTCGATAGTATTTGGTGCACTTGCCAAACGTCTATCACCGCATGTAACTGAACATAGCCTTATTGATCTTAATATCACTCAAACTTAGAGTTTTCTTAGTATATCATGACTTGGAACTTACCCATTTAACATAACCATTTGTAAAGGTATCTTGTCATAAACATGAACACTCAGGATTTACCTTATAACTGGAATCCTACTAGGAACCAGGCTTGCCTTGCAGTGCTTACTTCTAACTTTTAAACATCATTTCATGCATACATAATCTTATTGGGTAAACATATAATTCATCAACCCATCTTGTAACTTACATGCTCTTAAAACTTCCGACTTAGACCTCTTGCATTTGAATACTCTTATCATATACTTGTGCGTCTCATAAGACTTTTCGAAAAACTGTAGTTTACTTCATCAAATCTTACCTTACATGGTGCCCTACATACTCTCAAGTGTCGCATCTTGTTAGATAATAACGATACTTGTTCCAACATCTTGATTAAAGAAATTTTCTAAACTTTGGTATTTGGGTCCTTGGAACGAATAATTGTATAACTTAAAAGAAAACATTACGAAATCATAGTTTTAAAATAATCATCGTTCCAAAGTCCCTTACTACCCATTTTAACTTTTAAAGTTATAGATCAAAATTCGAAATCTTCATATCAAATATCGTGATCATTTAACAAGTTTGACATAGGAGAGTATGTACTTCCTCGTGCATAACTCATGATTTATATCTCCATCTATAATGAAATTCTTGAACTTCCAAAATAACTTCTTTATTATTCTTTCTTGACTTACATACATATCTTGGAGACTCACATAATTGCATAACATAAATCATATAGGATCCTTGACCCTCATAACATTATTTCATTTCCTCGTTCTAAAAACAATAAATTTGGATCTTTAAAACATCATATCCGGTTATGATCACTTTAATAATTCAATCTTTACTTTGAGTCACAAAAAGGAACCTTTCGACTCTTACCTGCATTTT
Source organism: Medicago sativa (assembly GCF_051527215.1). Taxonomy (NCBI): domain Eukaryota; kingdom Viridiplantae; phylum Streptophyta; class Magnoliopsida; order Fabales; family Fabaceae; genus Medicago; species Medicago sativa. The sequence continues at coordinate 8,435,660 of NC_140751.1, read as the reverse complement.
TCTTGTCATTGCACACCCTTACATGCATCTTTCTTATCATAGTACATATTCTTCATTTGTTGTGTCTCTAGCCTTTCTTATCATACTTAGATGAAATCATATCCATCACTGACCGTATCGGTCTCATTACTTATTCCATATTTCGAGAACTCCTCGCTTGTTCCATAATGCCTATTAAGAAGGCTCTCACTATCAAGCTCCATGCTTACCGTCGAAAACTTCATCCATTAACTTTCGTTGCGCCACTCTGATCTCTACCGGTTGGCTTAAACTGATACTCTAATCCGGTTGAGTCATTGACACTTCAATTCATGCTTATCATTTGAATACTTACTTCTTGAACTATTCTCAAGATCTTCCATGTCGCAACCAACATCGTAACCTTACACTTGTCTTCACCGCTACCTCGCAAGATCGGAACTCATGATAACTTATCTTATGCTCATAACACTTAACTTGGGGGTAAACCTTACATTCTTGTTGATTACATTTACCTGTTGTGGTATACATAACATACTTGAACTTGTTTCCGAGTAAACTCGAATTCCTTTAACAAACCCTTCTAGCATTTGAACATATCTTCTTTGAACATCTAGCCTGGTACCTTCGAACACTATATTTTGCTTAATCATACCAATGCTTGCTCGTTAATTTTCCTTTTGAAGAAAACTTCGTAATTTAACGCACGGGTCATTGATGTTGATGATTTTCTACTTTACAAATATATTGATTTTAGGCCCCGACCATTGCTTCGGGAATCATAGAACGAGTTGATAACACATACGTGTCACCAAACCTAGACTCTAATGAGTCTAGCCCGCTCTACGAGTGTCGTAGCAACCCGGTTCCTAGAAAATCTCTTATGATTTTTTTTTTCAAAATGTCAACTTCAATCACCCATACGCACAAATCTTTCTAAAATAAATTAAACTTTATAATTCAACATCATATCGAGCCTTAGCAAGTCTATTAAGCGAAACATAGATTCGAAAGATACGTCATAATTCTGAGAACCTTGTGATTTCTCATAACCTTGCACCACTTAAACTTCTTCTTCATACCTCATACATAAACATCCGTGATTTTCCTTCTAAATACCAGAACTTCTATATTCTTGGTCTTGGCCTGTTCTTGACTCCTGACACATTAACCTCCAAAGCTACCTTAAACCATATCGATTTCGTTGATGGTTGTCCATGTCTTTTCCTTGAAAATCTTAGGATATGATATGCATTCGTTACTTGATGTCATAAATTATTTTCGTCATATAAAAGATTTTTGTGAAGACATCTCCCCAATAATCATTGCAAACCATTGGAGCGAATTGGTAGAATACGGAAAATTTCATCCCAGGATTGCTATTGGTGAGCTTCTCCAACTCTATTTTTCAGAAAACATTCTTTACATGAAATTCTTTTTCTCAAGCATACAATGCACATCATTCATTCCTATCTTCGTGAAACGTTCTATATCATTTGCATAGCAACATCAACCTTTTTCCGATACAATTCTTGGCACGTCGGAAATCAATGCCTTAATCCTGATAAAATAAATCTTTCTCCACTACGAATAGCTTACCTCATTACGTTGCCACTTACGCAACTTTCCAAACATACATGTCCTTAACTTCATTCACTTATGGGTACATGAAGTATCACTAACATCTTACCCAACTTTGTCGGAACGTTCCTTCTTGACACGTCTAACATTCCCGGAGGATTCACACATCTACTTGCCTTGTTCACCGGCCACCTTTTGGCACGATCAAACTTCTTCATCACATACTTCGTTCCTCCTGGGTCCTATTCAGCTCTCAGGCATCTATTATAATCGTTCAATGCTAAATTGAGTTGATCAGGCTCAACTAACATAAACAAATAGAACATTTACCCGGAACCCAATGGTCCCACTACCTTAGTTGTAATTTAATGACCCAAGGCACGGTCTGAATCGACCTGCTCTGATACCAAATGTAACACCCACACTAGACGTATCTAGAAAGTCTAGCACGCGCGTTGAATTTAGTATTGGATACATTAAAATATACAACATAAAAACTTCGAATGAATTTATATACAACAAAACACGTTCCTACAATAACAATACATCACATATTATCTTATCTAAAATAAATACATCCTTGAGATCCATATTCTTCACGCTTCGGGTACGAACGAGCTCTTGCTGAAAATCCATTCGGCTACTAACTTGCCATCCATCCTGATAATCTGAAACAAATAAGGATTGGGATGAGACATAATGTCTCAGTGAGTTCCCCTAAATCCTAGGCTATAGGCAACCTCAAGGAAAAACCTACGGTCACCACGTGTCTACATTACAACCTGATGGTTGATTATGCGTGTGTGGGGACTTGCATACTTAGACGGTAGTGCATACTAGAGCCGTCATAGTTTTATCTTATCTTGTTATAGGCTTCACTTCCTATACGTGTCATGGCGGTCGAGGGGGAGTCTAAAACCGCATTGCCAAGAATACACTCTATGTATCAAGGCCTAAACATAACATAATCATGGCACGATTCTAAACCAGACGATTAAGGGAATCCTAAGATCGTCATCGGTATCATGTTCTTTACTTGTTCTATTCCATGCCTTGTACTTATCATGTAGCATCTAATGCTCTCATTCTTAAACATAAACTTGTATGGATTCACTCTTGCATAATCATGAACATAACGTAATCATAATCATATCATACATAAACGTATCTAAGTTCATTCATTATTATGTTAGCGTTGGACAAACAATTATCTTGGTTCATTTTACGGATAGTCCCGGGTGGAGTAACCCCGAGTACAATCCCATACAGGACCGATGTACATACATCGGACTCCCTCGGTGTCGTGAGGGTCCCTTGCGGCTTAAACCGTTCCCTTTAGATCGAGAACCTCCCGTATCCCCCTGGCGTGGATAACAAGAGACACGAGCACCTACGTCTTGTTACTCAGTGACATGCGGGTCCCTTACGGCTTAAATCGTTCTCATAATGAGAACCCCTTGTATCCCCCTGATGTGGATATCAAGAGACATGTCACCTACACTTATTAGTCATAGTCTTGTCGTGCATAAGTTAAACATATACATACTTACTTGCTTATTACCTCGGACCCTTGAGTCGATCCGATTAGCGGTAAACTTATACTTGTTCATACTAGTACTTGTTCATGGTGGAGAGATTAACTAATCAATCCATGGCTTAACATACATGCTCTCTTATTCTTAAACATGTGCGAAGAGTTTATACTTCGCGTCTTATCATTCTAAGAATTCATGCTAACTAACTAGTTCTCGACGACTATGTCGAGGCTCTAGTTTTCCCCTTGCTTAATGGATAGTTTGCTACCCGTTTCATGACATGATTTCTCTCGTATGCCATGCCTTACTAACATGCTTAATATTTGCCTCATATCATAAAAATCATGCTTTCATTGATCATCATTTAGGACCTTTGTTTGAGGGGTTTACATTCGTTAAAAGACACCACAGAGAAAACCGCGTCGCGAATCCCCACGCCTGCCTGAAGCGAGCAAAACAATGGGATTTCTCCCTGTCTTACTCGCCTAGGCGAGTTGATTTGCTGGGGAGGCGAGCAGCAGCTCGCAGTTGCGAGTTGGGGGCGAGCAAAACCCCCCATTCGCAGTTCTAGCTCGCCATGGCGAGTAATTGCTCGCCGTGGCGAGTTAGGACAGTCCAGAACACTTAAAATTGGTATTTTTGACCCAAAAACCTCAAACCAAGTGTCTCTAAGCATATTGGAACATAATTGATCATATAAAACTTGTAAAACATGTATATGGCAAGAATTATCATGTATAGCATTCATGGCATAAAAAGGGGCAACTAGACTAACACTTGAACCCTAGAATTTCATATTATTCATAATATACATACATGGCATAATCATAATCCCAAAGGGTGGGAAGTCTATCTATGGAACTCACCTAATCATAATCTTGAAGCATCAACAAGCTCCAAGTTCCAACATGACAAAACCCTAGTTTGAGATCACTTGCTTCCTTGGCCCAAATCTTCCCTATCTTGATGTTTTTCTTACAAACCTTGGCATCATGATCTTTGCTAGCTCATCACTAATCCATTCCAAAGCTTCTTTCACCAAAACCCTAATTTCCAACCACTTCTTTCAAGAGGTGGAATAGAAGAAATCAAACATAATCCATACTTCCTTAAGCTTAAATAATCATAAGGGAACAAGTTTGGAAGCTTACCATGAGAGGGTGAAGTTTCATGAAAGATTGGTGAAGGGGAAAAGAGATGGGATTATCTTCATGAGAGGTGGAAAAGGAAAAATCAATCCATAACCAAGTTTCTACTTGTACAAGAGACCATGAAAGAGCCATTTATTTCACTTGCCATGGAGGAAAAGAAGATTTGAATGATTTGGTGGGGAAGGAAGGAGATGTGCGTGAGAGAAGAGAAGAGAGAAGGAAGAGAAATGTTTTCCCAACTTAGAAAGAGAAAGAAATGAGAGAAATGAGATATTTTTGGTCCAAAATCATATAAATATCCTTTCCACGTGAAATTACCATATTGCCCTTGCCTCAAGCGTGTTAAATCTGACACTGATACTTTATCCGTATTAAGCTGACATGTCATGAATTATTTTCCATTGACTTACTTTTCCATAAATTTAATCCTCTGGCACGATCAACTTGTAATATTCTGATACTGACAGGCGGGATATTACAGGGGCAATGGGGTCAGCTGACCCCACTTGCTCATTGTATTTTTAATCAATACTTAGATATTTACTAAACGTGACCCCACTTAGTATATTCACAACACAACAATAAACTACTCCCTCCGTCCCTATATGTAAACACCATTTTATTAGAGGGAAATGGTGGTTACATATAAGGATGGAGATAGTATAAAATTAAGAATAATTCTCATGAATGTCTTAAAATCATTAATTAAGAAATTAATAGAAGTTTATAAGATGAATTTTAGCCACTAGGCTACCTGATAAAAAAAAAAAAAGAAATCAATAGAAGTAACTTTGTATAAAATAAAAAAAGTGTTGTAATTATTTACATTGATAAAAAAAAAAAACACTTTTTTTATGATACGACCTTGATCCCACTTGTTAAAATTTCTACATACTCCCTTGAATAGAATGAGATATCAATTTTAACTTATACTATGATAAATCCCTAAAAAAAAACACATATACCATGGTAAAGTATATTTTGTAAATAAGATTAAAATAATGGCCCCATAACTTTTCAAATGCTGTGATTTTGGCCCCATAATAAAAAAAATAACAAATTTAGCCTCTATGAATTAACCCATTTGTAATACTAGTCCTTTTATCTAATTTTGACCAAGTCAAAGCCTATGTGGCATGCCATATATGTAATTATTGATTTTTTTAAAAAAATAAAATGTCACGCGTGTATATATTAAAAAATGAAAAAAGAAAAGGAAATTGGAAAATCTAGAAGAAAAAAAAATCATTCTTATTTCTCTTCTATCTACTCACATTCATGTTAAATCTAAATCTTTCACTTTCTCCATCATATTCACGGGCACCCTTAACATTACCACTTTTACAAAAGCCATGAATCAGGATATTATAAGTAAAAATTAGGATCAAGATCAACATTGGATTTAAGCATAGTATTATGGCAAATTTTATGGTACACCCAAACATTTGAGTGTATTTTCCCACCAAATCTTTAAATTAAAAGTTAAATGAGTTATTTTTTGAAGAAAAAAAAATATTTCTATCACCTATAATTATAATAACGAAATCTTATTTACCAAAAACGTCGACGAAATAAAATTTAATTTTTCTGAATTTTTATTACTCATAATCGAGAATTTTGATTATTTTTTACAATCAAATGTAATAAAATTTAGTATGATTTTTATAAACAATGAAATGATGGGTTTTTCTTACGAAATTATATTTTCTAAAGTATAAATATCAACAAATAGCTCTTTATTTCATAAAAATGATAGTTAATTTATAGATTTCCGAAGCAAGAGTACCGGTACACCTTAATTTGCGAGTGTACAGTAGAAGTTTTCTAGTATTATACAATGCAAGAGCAAGCGCACACAAATAAATTTTCCCTCAACACATCTCTCAAAATGGTGTTATATCTTCATCATGTTCATGTTCTTCATCAATATTCAACCTTCATTCTTGTGAGTAGCAAGAACAATCATGAGTGTAGAATCCAAACCATTGTTTTCTTCCAAATCCAATTCAAGAGGTCAATCTAACGAAACCAGACCACCATACTTGCACTTAAACACATTCTCTGATACTTCAATTCCTCTTCCAATACCAAATCCAAATCCAAATCCTTCTCTCTCTTCCTCACACAATCATCCTTCACCAATTTTTGGGTTATGGGAACATTCTAAAATTTATGGGTTCTAAAATTTGTGTATCTCCATCGACTTCTTTACAACCCCACAAAAAGCACAAACAGTACTCCCCGGGTCCACTATGATTCTTATCCTAAAAAGATTGTGGTGGATAGGCAGCCTATCCTGGAGCAGTTGCCCAGCAAAGGTAGCCATCTTACTAGGAACCTTTGACATCCACATCCTGGTTAAAGCTATGTCCAAAAGCTGATTTTGGGAACTGCCATCCAAAAGGACACTTGAGAGAAGACCATAAGCTAACTTAACAGCAAACACCATTAATGTCCAGATTCCAGGACCATGCATCAAATGAGTTCATAATCGCCTTGGCTTCCACCACCAGCACAAACTCCTTCAACAAGACAAGCTCCCCCATCGACATCTCCCTCTTCCACCTAAAATCCCACTCCCACTTGTCTCCCACCCAATACCCCATATCTACGACCCTATCCGTGAACGACGATCCCTCTACCCATGGATCAAACCAAAAAGATGCAGTGATATTGTTCCCAACTTTCAACACAACAACATCAGTAAACCAGTCCAACCGCGAACCCTCCTTAGCTCTCAACAAGGACGCTTTCTTCCACCACAAGGAGGACGACCGAAGCTCACCCAACCTCCCACCTAAGTGGGGAGATGGAAACATGCCACCATACCTAGATCTAGTAATCTCTCTCCAGACACCTTCCCCTTGATGCAAAATCATACATGTCCACTTATGTAGGAGATAAAGGTTCACAAGATAGAGGTCCTTCAGACCAAGAACCCCCTCTTCTATGTTGAAAGATGGTCCTTCATTCAAAGCTATTGGTCTATATGGGTAGATGGTTACCAAGCTAGAGGGGGTGAATAACGCTTTTGAAAAACTTTTCGGAGATTAAAGAAAAGTGATTTCAACAAAATTGACTATTTGAAATTTGCTTGAACAATCACAAACAATGAATTAACAAATATCAAAAATATGTGGAATAAGATTTTATCTTAGAATCGAGAGATTCACGATACAAATCTTTTGAACACAATCAATTATTAACAAGCCTTGACCAAGATACAAAATAATATACAATTTCAAACCAAATATATATATGACAATAAACCTAACTATCACAAGAAAATTCAATACACATGAAAATGAATAATTGAGTGAGTATTGCAATAAATTGATCCAAGTAAAATTGATTTAATCCTAAATCAAATGGATTGAAATTAACCTTTTGAGAAAACACTACTTAGATCAATACTAGCAATTCACAAATCAACTATTCATTTAAGCAAGTGCAATATTAAAAGTAGAGAGAGAGAGAGTGAGAGAACACCGAGGTTTATAGTAGTTCACCCTTGTTCGTCCTCGCTAAGGGATACCTCTACTCTACTTGATGAAGTACGCCTTCACCAAGGTCATCCACTATGTATGAAAAGTTGATTACAATGTTTACAAGAGTTCCTTCAAATTAAAGCCCTAATTCTTCAACTCCTATGTAAAAAAAAAGATCCCCCAAACTTCTAGTACCCCTTGAATTTGGTGCTTCTTGAATCTTTGGATCCATGAATTACCCGTGCACTCCTTCGATCTCTTCACTCGAGTCTTCAATGCTACGTCTGGTAAACGAACCCCTTTCAATCTGAAGAACGGTTAGATAGACCCCCAAGTCTTTTGGAGGTGGAATGAGATTATTCACATCCTTTGAAGCCTTGATTAAGCCCAATCAATCTTCTTGAGAGAACCAACTTACAATCCCTACTAGAACCCTAGAGAATCTACACACTCAAAGACAAAGAGATTCTAAGAAAAAGTATTTAATCTTGAAGAATGTATGACCAATGAGTTTTTGAGACCTAGAGAGAATATATGGGTTTAAAATTGGGTTTAAAATTGAATGTACCTTCAATAGAATTTTGTAAGTCCTTATAAGTGGGTTTAAAATTGGAGTAAGAATCGGAGTCGGAGTCGGAGAAGATTACCTAATTTTTAGCTTTCTTCATTTGACCCATGAAGCATCGGTCATCTTCATCCTTGTTTTCGGTGTCAATAGTATTAGAGGTAACTTCATCTTCTTCCCAAACAATGTGGGGCTTTCTTCCTCTTGAGTTTTGATTGAATCCGGATCTCCTTCTTTCTTTAGCAAATTCTGGACATTCATTTTTATAGTGGCCTACTTTTCCGCAACCATAGCAACTAACAACTTTCTCATCACTATCCGATTCTTTTCCTTTTCTTGAGGCATTTCTAAAGTTCACTAGCTTCTATTCATTGTGCTTTAACCCATTCCTTTTAATGTAACGGTTGTACTTCCTGACAAACAAGCTCATTTCCTCTTCATTTATAGCATCATCATCGTATTCATCATCATTTTAAACCGAAGAGGTAGAGACGGACAAGGTGGTGTTGAAAGAAATGGACTTCCTTTCCTTCTTCTTAGATTCATCCTCACTTGACTTGAAGCGATTGATCTCATGCTCATGTTCCTTTAATTTCCCAAAGAGTGTGATCATACTAAGAGCATTGAGATTTTGTGACTCCTTGATACAGGTAACCTTGGGCTGCCATTCCTTTATCCTACATCTCAAAATTTTATTAGTGCAATCTTGGTTTGAAATTGTTTTACCAAGGTTTTGCAACTTGTTTACAATATGAGTAAATCTCATTTGCATGGAAGAGATTGTTTCACCATCTTCCATACGAAAAGGCTCACATTGTTGCACAAGGGTATTAATTTTTGATTGTTTAACATCATCGGTTCCTTCATGAAGGGTTTTCGATGCTTCCCACATATCTTTAGTGGTCTTACGACGAGATACAGAATGATAGTCATTGACCCCAAGAGAGGAGATGAGAATATTCCGTGCCTTCAAATCGTATTGGACCTTTCTTTTTGTCATCATTGCTCCAATCGGATTTTGGCTTATCTCCTGCTACACCGTTGGCAACACCGTTGACCACGGCGTCCTACACGTCTATATCCACACGTCGATTCAAAAGGAGAGACACAAGGAAAATGGACAAAAGGAATGCTATATGAATCAATGAATCATGAATAGAATCAAGCAATTTACGGATGGATTTTCCATATATGACAACACACAAGACATCAAAGCATCACAAGACAACACACAAGACATCAAAGAATCACATGACACTATGAGACATGATTTACTAGGGTGCTTTAACAAGTTTCTAAGCTAAAGCTAATCAACATAAAAGATTATCTTCAAACAAACCTAGCAATCTTAGACATCATCAAAACATAAACCAAGGCAATAAGCAATATTATCTTCAAAAGCTACTCAACTTCACTTTGCATATGATACTTTGATTATTGGGAGAAAAAATTAGGGTTTTCATAAAATTATGCTTGTTGGTATAAAAGTTAACAACTCTTGGTGGAATGAGGTTGATTTAATGTTGAATTTCAAGGTGGGCACAACTCCTTTTAAATATGTGGGACTCTTAATTGATGATAATCCTCGTAAATTATCATTATGGAATCGTGTGGTCGATTGTATAAGCGATAAATTGTTTTCTTAGAAGTTTCGTAATTTATCTATGGGAGGTCACCTTTTTCATTTCCATATCTCTTTAAAGTACCATATTTAAAATTGGGTTAAATCTTTTTTTTATGGGGTACATTGTGTTTACGAAAATAAAAATGTGGTTTGGGGGTGAGACAAGAGCTTTTAATTTAGCTTTGTTAGAAAAGTGGTGTAGAAGGTTAGGGAGAGCAAACAATGGTCTTTTATATAGTCTTGGTAAATAAATACTGGGTTTCAAATGGATTGGTGAATATGGAAGGAATTAGGGACTCATTGTGGATGAGAGATATTTGTAGTATTGAAAGAGGTGATAAAAGGAATGGAGAAGATGGTTTGGTTAGAAAATGGGGCTTCCAACTATTGATAATAACCTGATTCATATTAGCTAGACATAAGTCGTGCTCTATCTAATAACAACTCTAATCTTGTTACTCAATTATAGATTTCGTTTCCCACTAGAAAAAGTGAACCTTCATTCAATAGAGATGGCTTGCTTGTAGATTATTTGAAAGCGGCGTATTCAATTTGTTTTATTTTAATCAAAACTGTTTTAAAGGCCCTCTTGTTGATTTGCTGAAAGTTTTGGTTTGGTCTTGAATTAAAATAATCTAAGAGTTTCTCGTATTATTTTTATGAATTGCGTATGCAAGCGTAGGTGCTTAGAAGTAATTTTTTTTTTGAACAAAAGTGCCTAGAAGTAATTAATTTTGGATTTTGATTTTCTTTGTTACATGGGTAGCTCCGCTCTGTTTAGATTTTTTTTTCACTATAGTATTCTTTCAGAGCCCGTTTGTTATAACTTTTTTAAGAAAAAAAATCACTTTTTTAAACAAATAATCACTTTTAAGAGTTTTGCATCCGTTTGTTACAGATTTTTAAAAAAATCAGAATCTAAAAATAATCTAAAAACAGCTTCAAATGAGAAGCTGTTAGGAGCAGCTTAAAATAAAATAGATTTTTTTAGAGGAGAGAGAAAATATAATTTAAAAGATTGAACTAATTTTGTAACAAAAAATCCCTTTTATATAGTTGTATCCAAACAAACTAGATTATTTGTTTAAAATAAGTGATTTTTATTACAGTAAACAAACGCAAAATAGATTCTGATTTTTCATATAATCTCTAAAATATAATCTCTAAATTATTTTATATCAAAATCACTTTTATTTTAATCCGTAACAAACGGGCCCTCAATCTTATCACTTCTTGTGCTTAAATTTTTTTTTTAAGGAACTTCTTATGCTTTAATTGTTCAGTTTAATATATTTTTTTTGTACTCTTAAAATAAAGACAAATCCGTGTTAAAAGCTGCAAAGTGCATATCATACTTACACAGTTGTTCCCAGCCAAAATTTTACACAAACTATATAGCATGCCAGCATCACCGATTATTTATGTATGATCAAGTTGGGGCCAATTCGAGAGAATATTATTTTTAGGGAACAAACCGATACTCCCTCCAGTCATATTTATAAAAAACATTTGACTTTTTTGATTCATTGCATAAATAATGTATTTGATCTATCTTCTATACCAAGTACATTAATTACTCAATAAATCTAAAAAGTCAACTTTTTCATATACTCCCTCCGTCCCTATATATAACCACCCTTTTATTAAAGGCAAATGGTGCCTATATACAGGGACGGAGGGAGTAAATAAAACCGAAGGGAGTCATATTTTATTTATGAAAACTAGTTCGAAACAACTGTTTAACGGCATTCCATACTATTTATTTATAGTTAAACACGTTTACCTATGTGTCCTGAAGCAATACTTTGCTCTTTATAGAGACATTAACATGTGCCTTAAAGACACGTGTTAGTATAACCTCAACCATATTTATCACTTACTTTTTTTCTTTCAAGTATTTATCATTTAATTTATGTCAATGTGGATGACAAATCTGAACGTAAGTAGAAACACAAATAAAAACATTTTGTGTGCAAGCAAGGAACAAGCAATTGTAAGACAGATGAAGTGGTGGTCAATCATACATTTATTATTAATAAATTAGTGAATAAATCATCAATATTTGAACTAAATGACAAATCCATATACTTTAGAGAGTGTAGTTATTTATATGGATTTGATTTCTTTAACGTGAATATTATTTTTTAAGAAGCTAAAGTGTTAAACTAGTCCATCCAAATTGATATTAAGGAGAATCGAACATGAGATCTTACTTTAATGTATACTTAATAAAGTGAAAAAATTTGGATTTGATTTTATAACCACTAATTTGTTTATCTTCATAGTCAAAAAACATTTCTCTCTCCACAACAGTTCTCTGACCTCTCTCTACAACAGTTTCTGTAGCCAACACCTCACTTCTTCCAAATCTCAGATCTAGCCATGTAGCTGCTGGTTTTCGGTGGTGCGACGAGTGGCACCGGTCCTCCACACCACCATCTTTCTCTTTCTCTGGTGATGGTTTTTTCTCTATTTTTATGTTAGTTTTCTGTTAGTTCCGATCTGGTGGTGTTCGAAGTTATTGGACAAACCTGGTGGTTGTTCTATGGTTGTGGTGGTGCGACCATCCTCATCTTGTTCCCTGTTGTGTCTGCGGTTATCAGTCCGGATTCGATTTTAGTTTTTGTCCCGTTCTGTTCTAGTTTGCGTGGAGGTGGTGATGGTGGTATGGGTTTGGTGGCGTGAGGAAGTGATGTTGTGGTGGTTTGCAAATGTGGTGATGTAGAGGAGGTATTGTTACTGTTTTGGCAGATATGAGGTGAGAAAGAGACAGGTTTGGGGTTGTGTGGTTGTGGATCCGGTGTGTGGTGGTGGATATGTGGCGGTGGTTTCTACGGTGTGGTGTTGGATTTGCATGGCGGTGGTGATGCAGTGGTGACAGAGTGCATCAGAAATGTTTCCGGCTGTTTTAGTTGATGTTGTTTTTGTGGTTGTTTTGTGATGGTTATGGGTGAGTGGTGGTGGCCGACGGGAGGGTTAGCGAGGTTATTGGTGTTTGCGTGGTGTGATGAAGATTGCAGTCTTGTGTGATGGTTGGGGGAGGTTGCGGAGGTGTGGTTTTGGTGGGGTATGTATGGGGTGGTCGTGGATAATCTAGATTTCGATTTGTCATTGGAACGCTCTGTAGATGAGAGCTGATTAAGAGGGGGTGGTTGATGTTATTTAGGTAGGGAGCTGGTTTTTAGTGGTGTTTTTAGTGTGGGTGACCTCTTGGTGTATCTGTTGTAAGCTGCCTCTGTTTTTGGGTTCATCTGCCGTCGATGACTCTTGTTGAGTTTTGGTTATTTTGGTGTTTTGGGGGATTCGAGTGTGTGTCGCCTTGAGCTTAGCCTTTTTATTTCTGATATGATTTATGTCTGCATTACCTTACATCATGTTGACTGTCTTCAAGTTTGTGTCCTGGATTATGGTGGACCGGTTAATTTTGCTTCGAGATCAATAGTGGGTGTCTAGTTGCAACCTTGTTTGGCTAGTTTTGGTGTCTTATTCGATGGATCGAGGGTGAGGGGTGCCTTGCTGATTTGGTTATGGAGTCTGGTGGGCCGATCGCTTTTGATTCGAGATCGAGAGTCAGTTCTTTTGATTCAAGTTTTTGTTTGGGCTATTTATGGCGTTCTTTCGATGAAAGGAAGATTGAAAGGTGGTTGAAGCTGCTTGAGTATTAGATTAGGACTTTATTAATTGTGGCTTAACTCTGGAGATGTGCAAAGGTTTTTGACTTATAGGGTTGTTGTTTTGGAGTGAGTAGCGGCGATGGGTGGTTATGGATTCGTTTTCAGTGGTTGTCGCGACGGAGTATGATTTTGGTGGTGATGTTTATTTTGGTGGTTGTTGTCCTCATGGGTGCTGAAAGCAGGGTTTGGTTAGCTATTGTGTGTATGAGTGTCTTTTATGGTGTTTATTTTGGGTGTTCCGCCTATATACGGCGCATGTAGTTTGTAGTCTCTGATTCATCGGTTTCTGTTCGTCTTGAACATGGATATGGTTTTTTAATAAATTTTGCTGTTAAAAAAATTGTTTATCTTCTTTTTGGTAACAAAAGTGAAGAAAGAGAAAAAGGAAAGAAAACAAAGCGAAGAAGAGACCCTAACTAGAGTTGAACTAACTCAACGCCCATGTCATCTGCTAAAAGAATAGAAGACATGTCAGAGAGGATTCATGGAAGACAACAAAATCACTGTCACTTAGAAGATCCTTCTTAGCTAGAAAGTCAGCTGCAACATTACCCTCATGCAAAGTGTGTTATAAATCAACCATCCATATGAAATTTTCATATAGTTGTCAAACATATTAATTCAAACCTTTTTAAACAAGGTCAACCGTAGTACTGGAGTCTAAGAGGCACATTGTAACGCCCCATTTTTATTCTAATATTTTAGTAGATGTGTGAATATTTTATATATGACTTTAATTGCTATATAAATGATTTTATGTGAAATATATGTTTTATATGATTTTTATATGAAATATGTTATGATGCAATTTTATTATATGAATATTGGGGTTGTGTATTATTTAAATGAATGTTGTTATTATTTGATAGAAATAATATGAGAAATAGAAATATTATAGAAATAGTATTTATTTTTGGTTAATGGGAATTAAGTGGAAATTAATAGAAATTAAGGGAGTTGGGTGAGAAAAGAAAAGAGAGATATTTTTGAAATAAAAAGAAAGAAAAAGGGAGAGAAACATTTTCACGTGAAAACATTAGAAGAAAACCTGCTTTTGGAGAGAAAACCTAGAAGAGGCAAAGAGAGAGCTAGGAAGGAATCGATTGCGGTAGCTTGTCGTTTGGTGTTGCTGAATTAAGGTAAGGGTGGGATTCCTTTCAATAATCTTGATATATAATTTGAAAATTGATGAAATTGTTGTTCTTGAGTTTAGGGTTTGAGAGGTTATGTTAGATGATAATTTATGATAAAACATGTTGTTTAATTGTATGAATATAGGTTGTTTTACCCCTATGATGTATACTAAACCTGTAAACATTGTTCTAATTCATTTTGGGTGATTGGGGGATCAAAAATTGGGTTTTTGGAGTGAAAATTGGTCTTTCCCGTAAGCTGTGAATGTCCAAAATCGGGCCCCGAACTGCCAAAATCGGGCCCCGAATTCTGAGCTGATTTTTCAGCTTTGGTTCGACAAAAATCGGGCCCCGAACTGCCGAAATCGGGCCCCGATTTCCTGTCAGTCAAAACTGGAAAACACTCACTTTTTCGCCCGTTTCTGTTTTGAATTAGCTTTCGGTGTAAACATAATAGTTGTAGATAATTGAGTTAGCTTTCTAATGGCCTTGGTTTGGAGTGGAAAAGATTTGTAGATTTTGAGTTATGATAAAAATAGTCCAAGTGGGTCTTTAGCAAAATTTAAGAAAACTTAGCATAACTAATCCCAAGTTAGTCCAAAAACTTATGGTTGGTTTCCCAACTTCAAACTTAAGGGTTAGGGCTTTAGTTGAGGTGTTTTATGGATATTTGACTTATGTTCTATTGATCAAAACTTAATTGCTTTTGGGGGATGTTTTAGACTCGAGCTGAATGTAATTGATTTATAAATATATGTTATGTTGTTGATTCCGTTGTTGACGTTGTTGTATCATCTAATGTCAAAGTTGGGGAGTGTGTCATAATTGTTTTAGGCACATATGTTGTTGTTGTAGTCGCTGTTGAAGTTGTATGTTGATATACACAAGTTGAGTCCATTTGCATACTCACATCTGTTGGGGGCTTATGCCCTGGAATGTTCATCATTCAACCCGTTGGGGGCTTATGCCCTGGAATGTTTATCATTCACCTGTTGGGGGCTTATGCCCTGGGATGCTTTAACCATCCAAATTGTTGGGGGCTTATGCCCTGGAATGCTTAGCATTCAACGCGCGTAGATTGGTACCACCTGCATGATGCATAGTTGTTGTTGTCGTAGCATTGTTGAGTAGTTGTTGTTGTCGTAGCATTGTTGAGTAGTTGTTGTTGTCGTAGCATTGTTGAGTCGTTGTTGTCGTTGTAGCATTGTCGAGTTGTCGGTGTCGTTGTGGATAATGTTGTTGTTGTTGTTGTTATACCTTGTTGCTGAAATTAATTATGTTGTTGCTTATGTATTTATTTATATACTTTATTAATGATGCATGTTGTGATATGTTGTTTTTTCATTAATTCGATGAATTATATATTATTATTATTGGATAAGTTTCTCACCCCTTCTGCGTATATGTTGCCTCGACCGTGGGTAATGTGCAGGTAATGATGGCTTGTAGGTTGATTGGCTCAAGTGTCTAGGGCTCTGATACCAATTGTAACACCCCGTTCTCCCAACAGCGTAATATTAGTTAATTTAATCAGAGTAACCACACAACGGAGTGTCACACTGCTAATCAAAATTTCATAAATAGGAAATATCTATTTATTTAAATACCAACATTTAAATTATCTTACAAACTGCAGCGGAATAATTCTTTAAAATATAAATTTAACCAAATTCAACATCAATAAAAATCTTGGCACAAAGGCCACAACATAATTCAACTTTATTCTAATAGCAAGTCCTTTCCAAAATATGTGATACATAAAAGAAATGAGAAGACACTCGCGACGAAATTCTATAAGTTGGGGAGAGTTGTAACGCCCCATTTTTATTCTAATATTTTAGTAGATGTGTGAATATTTTATATATGACTTTAATTGCTATATAAATGATTTTATGTGAAATATATGTTTTATATGATTTTTATATGAAATATGTTATGATGCAATTTTATTATATGAATATTGGGGTTGTGTATTATTTAAATGAATGTTGTTATTATTTGATAGAAATAATATGAGAAATAGAAATATTATAGAAATAGTATTTATTTTTGGTTAATGGGAATTAAGTGGAAATTAATAGAAATTAAGGGAGTTGGGTGAGAAAAGAAAAGAGAGATATTTTTGAAATAAAAAGAAAGAAAAAGGGAGAGAAACATTTTCACGTGAAAACATTAGAAGAAAACCTGCTTTTGGAGAGAAAACCTAGAAGAGGCAAAGAGAGAGCTAGGAAGGAATCGATTGCGGTAGCTTGTCGTTTGGTGTTGCTGAATTAAGGTAAGGGTGGGATTCCTTTCAATAATCTTGATATATAATTTGAAAATTGATGAAATTGTTGTTCTTGAGTTTAGGGTTTGAGAGGTTATGTTAGATGATAATTTATGATAAAACATGTTGTTTAATTGTATGAATATAGGTTGTTTTACCCCTATGATGTATACTAAACCTGTAAACATTGTTCTAATTCATTTTGGGTGATTGGGGGATCAAAAATTGGGTTTTTGGAGTGAAAATTGGTCTTTCCCGTAAGCTGTGAATGTCCAAAATCGGGCCCCGAACTGCCAAAATCGGGCCCCGAATTCTGAGCTGATTTTTCAGCTTTGGTTCGACAAAAATCGGGCCCCGAACTGCCGAAATCGGGCCCCGATTTCCTGTCAGTCAAAACTGGAAAACACTCACTTTTTCGCCCGTTTCTGTTTTGAATTAGCTTTCGGTGTAAACATAATAGTTGTAGATAATTGAGTTAGCTTTCTAATGGCCTTGGTTTGGAGTGGAAAAGATTTGTAGATTTTGAGTTATGATAAAAATAGTCCAAGTGGGTCTTTAGCAAAATTTAAGAAAACTTAGCATAACTAATCCCAAGTTAGTCCAAAAACTTATGGTTGGTTTCCCAACTTCAAACTTAAGGGTTAGGGCTTTAGTTGAGGTGTTTTATGGATATTTGACTTATGTTCTATTGATCAAAACTTAATTGCTTTTGGGGGATGTTTTAGACTCGAGCTGAATGTAATTGATTTATAAATATATGTTATGTTGTTGATTCCGTTGTTGACGTTGTTGTATCATCTAATGTCAAAGTTGGGGAGTGTGTCATAATTGTTTTAGGCACATATGTTGTTGTTGTAGTCGCTGTTGAAGTTGTATGTTGATATACACAAGTTGAGTCCATTTGCATACTCACATCTGTTGGGGGCTTATGCCCTGGAATGTTCATCATTCAACCCGTTGGGGGCTTATGCCCTGGAATGTTTATCATTCACCTGTTGGGGGCTTATGCCCTGGGATGCTTTAACCATCCAAATTGTTGGGGGCTTATGCCCTGGAATGCTTAGCATTCAACGCGCGTAGATTGGTACCACCTGCATGATGCATAGTTGTTGTTGTCGTAGCATTGTTGAGTAGTTGTTGTTGTCGTAGCATTGTTGAGTAGTTGTTGTTGTCGTAGCATTGTTGAGTCGTTGTTGTTGTCGTAGCATTGTTGAGTCGTTGTTGTCGTTGTAGCATTGTCGAGTTGTCGGTGTCGTTGTGGATAATGTTGTTGTTGTTGTTGTTGTTATACCTTGTTGCTGAAATTAATTATGTTGTTGCTTATGTATTTATTTATATACTTTATTAATGATGCATGTTGTGATATGTTGTTTTTTCATTAATTCGATGAATTATATATTATTATTATTGGATAAGTTTCTCACCCCTTCTGCGTATATGTTGCCTCGACCGTGGGTAATGTGCAGGTAATGATGGCTTGTCGGTTGATTGGCTCAAGTGTCTAGGGCTCTGATACCAATTGTAACACCCCGTTCTCCCAACAGCGTAATATTAGTTAATTTAATCAGAGTAACCACACAACGGAGTGTCACACTGCTAATCAAAATTTCATAAATAGGAAATATCTATTTATTTAAATACCAACATTTAAATTATCTTACAAACTGCAGCGGAATAATTCTTTAAAATATAAATTTAACCAAATTCAACATCAATAAAAATCTTGGCACAAAGGCCACAACATAATTCAACTTTATTCTAATAGCAAGTCCTTTCCAAAATATGTGATACATAAAAGAAATGAGAAGACACTCGCGACGAAATTCTATAAGTTGGGGAGAGTTGTAACGCCCCATTTTTATTCTAATATTTTAGTAGATGTGTGAATATTTTATATATGACTTTAATTGCTATATAAATGATTTTATGTGAAATATATGTTTTATATGATTTTTATATGAAATATGTTATGATGCAATTTTATTATATGAATATTGGGGTTGTGTATTATTTAAATGAATGTTGTTATTATTTGATAGAAATAATATGAGAAATAGAAATATTATAGAAATAGTATTTATTTTTGGTTAATGGGAATTAAGTGGAAATTAATAGAAATTAAGGGAGTTGGGTGAGAAAAGAAAAGAGAGATATTTTTGAAGTAAAAAGAAAGAAAAAGGGAGAGAAACATTTTCACGTGAAAACATTAGAAGAAAACCTGCTTTTGGAGAGAAAACCTAGAAGAGGCAAAGAGAGAGCTAGGAAGGAATCGATTGCGGTAGCTTGTCGTTTGGTGTTGCTGAATTAAGGTAAGGGTGGGATTCCTTTCAATAATCTTGATATATAATTTGAAAATTGATGAAATTGTTGTTCTTGAGTTTAGGGTTTGAGAGGTTATGTTAGATGATA
Source organism: Medicago sativa (assembly GCF_051527215.1). Classification (NCBI taxonomy): domain Eukaryota; kingdom Viridiplantae; phylum Streptophyta; class Magnoliopsida; order Fabales; family Fabaceae; genus Medicago; species Medicago sativa. The sequence continues at coordinate 8,416,255 of NC_140751.1, read as the reverse complement.
ATTTATGATAAAACATGTTGTTTAATTGTATGAATATAGGTTGTTTTACCCCTATGATGTATACTAAACCTGTAAACATTGTTCTAATTCATTTTGGGTGATTGGGGGATCAAAAATTGGGTTTTTGGAGTGAAAACTGGTCTTTCCCGTAAGCTGTGAATGTCCAAAATCGGGCCCCGAACTGCCAAAATCGGGCCCCGAATTCTGAGCTGATTTTTCAGCTTTGGTTCGACAAAAATCGGGCCCCGATTTCCTGTCAGTCAAAACTGGAAAACACTCACTTTTTCGCCCGTTTCTGTTTTGAATTAGCTTTCGGTGTAAACATAAAAGTTGTAGATAATTGAGTTAGCTTTCTAATGGCCTTGGTTTGGAGTGGAAAAGATTTGTAGATTTTGAGTTATGATAAAAATAGTCCAAGTGGGTCTTTAGCAAAATTTAAGAAAACTTAGCATAACTAATCCCAAGTTAGTCCAAAAACTTATGGTTGGTTTCCCAACTTCAAACTTAAGGGTTAGGGCTTTAGTTGAGGTGTTTTATGGATATTTGACTTATGTTCTATTGATCAAAACTTAATTGCTTTTGGGGGATGTTTTAGACTCGAGCTGAATGTAATTGATTTATAAATATATGTTATGTTGTTGATTCCGTTGTTGACGTTGTTGTATCATCTAATGTCAAAGTTGGGGAGTGTGTCATAATTGTTTTAGGCACATATGTTGTTGTTGTAGTCGCTGTTGAAGTTGTATGTTGATATACACAAGTTGAGTCCATTTGCATACTCACATCTGTTGGGGGCTTATGCCCTGGAATGTTCATCATTCAACCCGTTGGGGGCTTATGCCCTGGAATGTTTATCATTCACCTGTTGGGGGCTTATGCCCTGGGATGCTTTAACCATCCAAATTGTTGGGGGCTTATGTGTTTTATCTTGGTTTTCGGGTGTCAAACATTGATTACGTTTGAACCTTTTAAACCGGTGATATCTTATTTTTTCTTGGGAAGGGAAAAAGTAAGCAAAACCCTTGAGAATCGAGGTCCGGGAGTTGTTTTCGCTACGGGAAGGTGTTAGGCACCCATAACGACTATAGTAACCTATAGGAACCGTCTTTAATTTCTACGCGCGCGCTTTATTTTTAAATGCTATTTTGAAATGCTTATTAAACCTAAGGATGTTCTAAGTGAAGAATTGGAGGGAGAAGAATGTTTTTGGATTTTTATTTTAGTTGAATTGAAGGAATTTTGTTCCTTGCCTACGTACCCGTTTAAGGGATCAAATCCACCGTAGTTCTCTTTCAAAAATGTTTTTGTTTTTGTTGGTTGATTTTAAGTTTGAAAATGAATTTTGAAGAATGGAGATTGAGAGGCCTCAAGGGCATGAGATTGTAAAAAGTGAGGTTGGATTAGTCATTTGCAAAAGAAGTCAAAGTTTGATTATTTTTCATTGAAATTTGATTAAGAAAATAAAAGGAAAATTCAATGGGATTTTGATCCCAAGGTTTATTTTGAAAATGGTTTGAATGATGTTTGTTCACATTTTTTTTTGGAAATTGATTTTTCTAAGTATAAAGCCTAAACATTCATCTAAACATACAATCCTAAACATACATCTAAACATGCATATTCTAGCTATATACCTAAAGTGGTGTGTGTGCATGTGTCGGTGCTTGTGTCGGTGTACATCATTAGAGTCCATTGTCCTTTACATCATACCCTAGATACATTCTATGGCCTCTTTGCCAAGAAATTAAAAGCATGAAAGTAAAATTTTACAAGAGCTCCTAAGTGTTTACATTCTAACTTTGGTACAAATTAAATTGCAAGAAAATAAAGAGAAAAACATAAGAAGGAGATGAAATGCTCATGGATGAATGAAACATGAAATGAAAGGGTTAGTAGCACAAATGACATGGGAACTAGTATTAAAAAGCATAGTAAAGCTATTGTAACTTGCAAGAGAAGTAAACCAATTAAACTTGAAAAAAAGTGATAAAAGGACTTGAAATTCAATATAATCCTAAAGCAAACTCAAGACCTAGATTCTCACAATATTAAGACATTTCAAGTGATTCGTTCCAAGGGAACAAATATGAGAACCAAGGGAAATTATCATGCCAAAAAATTATACGATTTTCAAGCTCTTTTTGCACTTTATTTCACAAGAGAGTTTCACATTATTTACCAAACACAAGGTCCTCAAGAACTAAACCAAAACAGCAAGCAAACACCACATTAAGGGGCAAATTTATTCCACAAAATTACATGTCTAAGTGTCACAACTTTATACCAAAATCTCAAAGTCAACATCACATTAAAACTTCACAAAATTCTTCAAAAAAGTGAACTAAAAGCAAGACAAAAACACACATACTCTTGGAGTGAATCTTGGCATGAAACCACATCCAAAAAGATAGGTTTACAGGGCCAAGATTACTACAAGAAAAAAGTTTACAAAGACCTAGACAATTTTTAAACAAGAATGCACGTAAAAATTAACACAAATGCATTAATAAGAACACAACACATTTCCACATATTTTGATCAAGATTTATCATGCAAGAGCTACTAATAGTCATCAAGAATTCACAATAGTAACAAGAAAAACAAACGTGCATTTTTTTGGAATTTTTTAGCGTTAAAATTACGTGCGTGGGGGTGTAAACAGCAAGAGATAGCAAGAATACGCTGGAAAGGGGGTGTGCATATAGCAGAACTGTAATGATTTTTTAAAACACCAGAAAAAAGAGATGGGCCTGGGTATGGAGAGGTTCGGGTTATGGGTTTACGGGTCAAAGAAGCTGGATCCTTTCTTCTTCATGAAAACACACGCAGCACATATTTCTTTTTTTTTCTCTCAAACGTTCTCCTTCATTCTTCTTTTCCTTTCAAACGTTCTTCACCTCACAACAACAACATATGCAAGCAGACTCACCTAAGACCCTCACATCCCTCCAATCGTCTTTCCCTTCTTCGTCTAACCTTACCTTCAAAAGGATTTTACAAAACAACCAATCGTTCCTACAGTTACGGCTAAACTCAGATTGAAGATGCATCCATAACATTCAAACTCGGTTTGAAGAAAACACAATCACCAGATTGAAACACAAAATAACAGCGCAAGGCTTCAATCACCTTCTCAAATTCAACGCAACAAACCGTGGAAGAGACTTAACGTACAACGCAAATCGCAAATCAAAGAAAACAACACAGACATAAATCGAATCAAGGAAAAGAAGTGGAAATACCTTGGGAAGCAATCGGAGGAGAACCTTCAGATGAAGAACAGCACCAAATACACCGTTTTAACAAGCTTTTCCGTCGATTTGGATGCGTATAACCTTGATCAGGACGATTCTTCTCTGTTTCTTCACAGTTGCAATTCCAATTCACCTTCTTTGAACTCGATTCTGGATCTGTCCCTTCGTGCCTTCGCGAATTGATTGTTTGATTGTTGCTGTGCAGATGCGTGATTGTGCTCTCACCGTTGTATGAAATTGTGCACCGGTTTGATTCGATTCTCTGTTTTTGCGATCTGCTGAATTCGGTCGTGCTTCTCTACCTCTTTGTTCGAACCATTCTGTTCAGCTTGTTGCGATTGGAAGAAAACGAATTGGCTTGGTTTCAATTTCGAAGTGATTACCACAAGATTCGCAATAGATTCTTGGTGAGGATGAACACGAGAATACGGTGAAAATCTGGCGTTTATGTGAACGTATGAATGGTTAGATGATGATAATCTTGTGATTTTAATGGTGAAAGTGCAAATTGGTTGAGGTTGAAGATGATGATGATGAAGGTTTGGCTATGGAGGATTGTGGTGGTTGAAGATTGAAGATGGTTTAGGATGATTGTGGTGGTTGAAGGTGGTGGAAGCAAGTTGTTATGGATGAAGATGAGTTAGTTAGGGTGGAGAAAGTGGTGGAGGAAATTAGTTAGGGTAGTGATGGAGGTGGAGAAAGTTAGTTAGAGGTTGTTAGGGATGAAAGTGAGAGAAAAATGGGAGGGAAAATAATTAGAATGATCTTTGGAAATTTTTGGGGATTTTTGTGTAAAATGATTGGTGAATCAAAAAATTGACCATGGTTTGGCTTATATAGGCTAAGTCATTGAGCTTGGACCAATAGGGTAGAGACATGTGGCACTTGGATCTAACAAACCTTTAAAGACCAATAACATTTGGACACATGGCACTTGGACTCTAACAACTTAAAAGGGATTAAAACGTAAATAACAAAAGTGCGCGGACTAAAATGAAAATTAAAACTAAAATTGAATTGAAAAAGTAAATTGAAATTTAACGTAAAGCGAGACGATTTAAAAACAACAAAGCAGATTAACATGAAACAGAAATATTATGTGAAATGACCAAAATGCCCCTGGAGGCTTAAAACGACTAAAAACGACTCAAATGCAATTTAAAAATGATTTTTTAACAAGGGATTAAAGCAAGAGCTTATTCAAACAAATTAAAAGACTCAGAGACAAATTTTAGAATTTAAACAGGGTTTTAACGCATGAAAAGACTAAAATGCCCCTAGGGGCAAAACTGACTCAAAATGACTTCAAATGCAATTTAAAAAATGGATTTTGACATAGAATTGAAATGAAAACTTATTCACACCATTTGACAAGACTCAAACAAAATTTTTAAAGATTGAAAGAAATTTTAACATGAGAAATGACTAAAATGCCCCTAGGGGCTAAACTGACTAAAAAAAATGATTCAACTGATATTTTTTTGAAATGAATTTTGACACGAATTGAAACAAGGACTTATACAAACCAATTTAACAGACTCAAACAATTTTCAAGGATAAAAATGAGTTGAATGCAGGAAATGACTAAAATACCCTTTTATGTGAATTTTGCAAATAACATTGAAATAAAATGCAGAGAAAGATGCAATTGATCAGAGACATATCAAATGACTTGAAATGCAAGAAAAAGAATTGATTAGTATTTTTAGGTCCAAAATTAGGGTATAACAGCTGCCCCTATTTAAGTTTCTTTGTCCGGGGAGTCAAGAGACGAAGTCTTAGAATTGACGGGACGAAGATACTTAAATATTAACATTTGCACTGCTTTTGGACATAAAAATACGCTTTCAGATTTTCAAACAAACACGAATGCCGTGCAACATTTCATTTATGAATGCAAGACAATCGAACCGGAATCTACGGGCTGTGTCACACCACCAAGGGATTTATAGACATCAAGGTAGAAAGAACGGGCAAAAAATAGACAGGTACAAGCTGTTCTTTGGATCGAACTTGCCACTTGACCGAGAGATGCAAACAAGAGACGGGTACAAGCTGTTCTTTGGATCGAACTTGCCACTTGACCGAGAGATACAAACAAGAGACGGGTACAAGCTGTTCTTTGGATCGAACTTGCCACTTGACCGAGGAAATGCAAACAAGAAACAGGTACAAGCTGTTCTTTGGATCGAACTTGCCACTTGACCGGAAATACAAACAAGAAACGGGTACAAGCTGTTCTTTGGATCGAACTTGCCACTTGACCGAGGAAATACAAACAAGAAACGGGTACAAGCTGTTCTTTGGATCGAACTTGCCACTTGACCGAGAGAATACAAACAAAAGATAGGTACAAGCTGTTCTTTGGATCGAACTTGCCACTTGACCGGAAACATAGACATATATGCAGGTACAAGCTGTTCTTTGGATCGAACTTGCCACTTGACCAGTAACAAGATACAAATTGAAAGTCTGGTTTAACAAGATACCAATTGAGGGTAAATTGTCATCGACTTGATTTGAAAATAGACATGACCATTTTTGTTGGCCCAAAAGTAAATTGACATTGATTTGAACTGAATTGACAGTTGAAATTGACATCAGCATTGACATTGACATTGACATTGGCATTGACATTGACATTGACATTGACATTGACATTGGCATTGACATTGGCATTGACATTGACATTTGACATTAACATTGACATTGACATTGACATTGGCATTGGCATTTGACATTAACATTGACATTGACATTGACATTAGCATTTGACATTAACATTGACATTGACATTGACATTGGCATTGACATTGGCATTTGACATTAACATTGACATTGACATTGGCATTTGACATTAACATTGACATTGACATTGGCATTTGACATTAACATTGACATTGACATTGACATTGGCATTGACATTTGTCATTAACATTGACATTGACATTGGCTTTTGACATTAACATTGACATTGACATTGACATTGATATTGACATTGAATTTTGACAGCTGACAGTTGGATATGCAACATGTATGTATGGTATAGCAAGATTATTGGATGTATGAGCACATAAAATGCATGATTATGCATGTATGAATGCTTGAATATGCATGATTGGTTTGTAACTTGACAAGAAAATTTCACAAAGGCAGACAAGACATTGGAAGATTGGGCACGTAGTGGCTCGTGCTGCGACATATTCATAGGGGAAAAACCTCTTTGGGGAGACCGTCGTTGCGAGACGTATTAAAACCATGGCTGAGGGCAATAAAACTTGTAAAGGAGGACCCTTGGAAGGTTCTTGGATACAGGTCGCCGTTGCTAGGCGTGTCAGCGCTGGGTAATCATTGGATGTTCGCATCTGTGGTCAATGCTTTTCATTCTTTCATTCTTTCATTTTCAACCCCATTTTTGCCTGAACCGCCCTTTCGGGTTTTCGATTCACCGGGGAATAGATTCTCTTCATTGCCCCATTTTTGCCTGAATTGCCTTCATAGGTTGTCAATCAGCGGGGTGCTCATTTTTGCCTAAGCCGCCCTTTCGGGTTTTCAACTTAGCGAGCTTTTCATTTTTCATTTTTCATTTTCATTCTATTTTTTTTCATTCTTGCCATTGACCACAGATCATCCTGGGGAGTAACCTGCTTGTAACATGTATTGAAATAGACATTGACATTCATTTATTCATGCATGTTTCATTGAAATGCACCTTATTGCTCAGGTTTGCTTTCAAAATAGACAGAAAAAGATTTTTCAATTTTCAAAGATGTTTGTTTCAGACATTGACATTACCAAATAGAAAAGAAATATTTTGTATAAAGCATTGAAAGTAGAAAGAAAATAGAGTTTCAAACAATAGAAAGGCTCAAATTGATGTAGAAGAGTGAAAGTCAGCCGAAGGCATGACTTCACGGATTTGCAAAGCTTGGAAAATGGTAATTTTATTGGTTGGTGATACATTGAACACGATGACCGCTACATTTCATAGAAATTTTGAATCCACAAGTACAGAAGCCTCTGATGAAGACGATCATTGACAGTTGCAGATGCCCCAAGGGGAGATGGTGATTTGCCAGATATAGTTACTTGTCTTTTATTGTCAACCTCATTTTTGCATGAACCGCCCTTTCGGGTTTTCGGCTCATCGAGGCGCTCATTCTTGCCTGAGTTGCGTACAATCTCAGCGAGCTCTTTCATATTCATTTTTTTGTCCCTAACTTTTGCCTGGATCGCCCTTTCGGGTTTTCGATCCACCGGGAAGCGCATTTTTGCCTAGGCCGCCCTTTCGGGTTTTCGACCTACCACGCTGTTCTTTTCTTTTTAGACAAAGTATTTCTTGACTATATCGGCATTAACAGGATTTGGGAGTTCAACACCATCCATGTGTGTGAGAATCAAAGCACCACCAGAGAAGGCCTTCTTGACAACATAAGGACCTTCATAGTTAGGTGTCCACTTGCCCCTTGGGTCGGGTTGCTGACTTATTCTTCTCTTCAATACAAGTTCGCCTTCCTTGAATTCTCGAGGTCGGACTTTCTTGTCAAAGGCATTCTTCATTCGCACTTGATACAACTGTCCATGAGTCATAGCATTCATACGCTTCTCTTCAATCAGATTCAATTGATCATACCGACTTTGACACCATTCAGCCTCAGTTAACTTTGCTTCCATGATCACTCGAAGAGATGGAATCTCCACTTCTAGAGGGAGAACTGCTTCCATGCCATATACCAGAGAGAAAGGGGTTGCCCCGGTTGAACTGCGCACTGTAGTACGGTAACCATGCAAGGCAAAAGGTAGCATTTCATGCCAGTCTTTGTAAGTAGTGACCATCTTCTGAACAATCTTCTTGATGTTCTTGTTAGCGGCCTCAACTGCACCATTCATCTGAGGTCTATAAGGAGAAGAGTTGTGATGTTCAATTTTGAATTCTTCACATAAAGCTTGCATCATACTATTGTTCAGATTGGAACCATTGTCAGTGATGATCTTGTTGGGAACACCATATCGACAGATGATGTTATTCTTGATAAATTTGACAACCACTTGCTTGGTCACATTGGCATAGGAGGCAGCTTCAACCCACTTGGTGAAGTAGTCAATTGCCACTAGGATGAAACGATGTCCGTTGGAAGCTTTTGGCTCAATTCTTCCGATCATGTCAATGCCCCACATAGAGAAAGGCCATGGGGAAGATATAACATTGAGAGCATGTGGAGGCACATGAATCTTGTCAGCATAAATTTGACATTTGTGGCATCTTTTAGCATGTTTGTGGCAGTCACGCTCCATAGTTATCCAGTAATAGCCGGCTCTTAACAGTTTTCTTGACATGGTGTGACCCGAAGCATGGGTCCCAAAGGTACCATCATGTACATCATGCATTAATTTCTCAGCTTCTTGTTTGTCAACACATCTCAACAAGACCATGTCATAGTTCCTTTTGTACAGGACTTCTCCGTCCAGAAGGAATCTGCTAGCCCATCGTCTCAGAGTCTTTTTATCCCTGTTGGAAGCACCAGGTGGATATTCACGATTCTGCAAGAATTGTTTGATGTTGTAATACCAAGGCTTTTTATCATTCACATCTTTGTCAGCTTGATCTGACATATTTTCAATGGTGAACACATGAGCGGGTCTATCAAGACGTTGTACTTTGATCACAGGCACATCATTCCAGTGATTGACACAAAACATGGAAGACAAAGTAGCAAGAGCGTCAGCCATCTGATTTTCATCCCGAGGGATGTGGTGCAGTTCAACCTTTGTAAAGTATGTCAACAGACGTCTTGCATAGTCACGGTAAGGGGTCAGCTTCTCATGATGAGTTTCCCATTCACCCTTTATCTGATTGATAACAAGTGCAGAATCTCCATAGATGTCAAGGTGCTTAATTCTCAGATCGAGGGCTTCTTCAATGCCCAAGATGCATGCTTCATATTCAGCTATGTTGTTTGTGCAGTCAAAGGTTATTCGAGCGGTGAAAGGAATGTGGTGCCCCTGCGGAGTTACAATGATGGCCCCAATTCCTTTACCAAAAACATTAACAGCACCATCAAACACCAATCCCCATTTGCTATTGGGATCTGGCCCTTCATTGATCAGTGGCTCTTCACAGTCTTTTGCCTTCAGATACATAACTTCTTCATCAGGGAAATCAAATTTAATTGGCTGGTAATCATCAAGAGGTTGACAAGCAAGGTGCTCAGCAAGGACACTTCCTTTGATTGCTTTCTGAGCTTTGTACACAATATCATATTCAGACAACAACATTTGCCAACGCGCAATCTTTCCAGTAACAGCAGGCTTTTCAAAGATGTACTTGATTGGATCCATTCGGGATATTAACCAAGTTGTATGATTCACCATGTAATGACGCAGGCGTTTGGCAGCCCAAGCTAAAGCACAACAAGTCTTTTCAAGCATTGTATACCGAGTCTCACAGTCGGTGAACTTCTTGCTCAGATAGTAGATGGCATGCTCTTTCTTACCAGTCTCATCTTGTTGACCGAGAACACAGCCCACTGAATCATCCAACACTGACAGATACATAATCAAAGGCCTCCCTTCCACTGGCGGGACAAGGATGGGTGGCTCTAACAGGTATTCTTTAATGCTATCAAAAGCTTCCTGGCATTCATCATTCCATACAACAGGCTGATTCTTTCTGAGCAATTTGTAAATTGGACCACAAGTAGTAGTCATGTGAGATATAAATCTTGAAATATAATTCAGACGTCCGAGGAAACCTCTGACTTGCTTCTCAGTTTGAGGGGCCGGCATCTCTCTGATGGCTCGGACTTTGTCAGGATCAACTTCGATGCCTCTTTGGCTGACAATGAAGCCTAGCAACTTTCCAGATCTTACACCAAATGTGCATTTGTTAGGATTCAACCGCAGCTTGTACTTTCTTAATCTTTCAAACATCTTTTTCAAATACACAACATGCTGCTCTTCATCACTTGACTTCACAATCATATCGTCAACATATACTTCAATCTCCTTGTGAATCATATCATGAAACAGAGTTGTCATACCTCTTTGATAGGTAGCACCAGCATTTATCAAGCCGAACGGCATCACTTTATAACAGAACGTTCCCCACGGAGTGATGAAGGACGTCTTTTCTCTATCTTCAGGAGACATTCGTATCTGATTATAACCAGAGAAACCATCCATAAAGGAGAACACTTTGGATTGAGCAGTACTGTCAACAAGCACATCAATATGAGGCAATGGGAAGTTATCTTTTGGACTAGCTTTATTCAAATCTCTGTAATCCACACACATTCGAACTTTCCCATCTTTCTTTGGTACTGGTACGATGTTGGCAATCCACTCAGGATATTCAGCTGTCATGAGGAAGCCCGCATCAATTTGCTTTTGCACCTCAGCCTTGATCTTAAGAGCCATGTCTGGACGAGACCTTCTCAATTTCTGTTTGACGGGAGGACATTCAGGCCTTGTCGGTATCCGATGTTCCACAATCTGGGGATCTAGACCCGGCATATCTTCATAAGACCATGCAAAGACATCTGGATAATCATGGAGAAGCTGAGTGATCTTCTTTTTCACTTCTGGCTCAAGTGCAGCACCAATCTTAATCTCTCGCTTGTTCTCTTCAGTACCCAGGTTAACGAGTTCAATCTCTTCCTGATGAGGCTGAATGGCTCTTCTTTCTTGCTCAAGCAGTCGAGTGATCTCATACGGTATCTCTTCATAATCATCATCCTCATCTTCAGCTTCATATACAGGGAATTCAAAATTTGGAGGAACCATAGGGTCACTGTGTTCAACGGGTTTATTATGGTTCAATCTGCATAATATGATTGGGATGATTTTAGAAAAATGTTTTTTTTTCCATGCAGATTTTTAAAATTAATAAGAAAATACAGATGTTTTGGTTTTTTCTGGCATTACCATTATTTCCAAGAAAAGGCACTAAAAAGTAAAAAAAACAAAGAGTCGTGAGAAAGACGACAACTTTTATTGATAATGGCAATGCCGAAACAAACATGCCCTTACAATGATATCACTTTTGCCTTGGGCAGAGCGAAAGGATTGTTATTTTGAAAACAAAGAAAACATGAGCAACAAAACACATTACATGGAAGCATGCATGACTAAAGGAACATCAATGGCTTCCCAATTTCTCACAGTGCCTCCTGGTATAACAAATGCAGGCACATGACCACCTTCAGCAGCATCTTCAGTAATAGCATTGATGAACCCAGCACTGTAGAAAGTTCCCTTTGAAACAGCAGATGTCGGGGAGAATCCAAGGCCCTCTTTACGCTTGTTTTCCAAGATCTGAATCACCTTGCCCCAGCCAGCAGCTTGCCCTGCTTGAACAGCCTTCTGGGCATCTTTCAGTGAAGCCATGCTAGCACCAGCCCTCCGGGGCTCTGCACCCTCAACAGTCAATCCTTGAAACGACGTCCCTTCAGCGGACCCTGCTTCAACACAAGAGAACGATGATACCTGGCTAACTAGATATGCTTCTTCACCATGCACAGTGACAATCTTACCATTCCTCATGAACTTGAGCTTCTGATGCAATGTAGAAGTTACCGCTCCAGCGTCGTGGATCCACGGCCTTCCGAGGAGACAACTGTAAGAAGCGTTGATGTCCATGACTTGGAAAGTGATTTGGAACGTCTCTGGACCAATGGTAATTGGCAAGTCTACCTCTCCGAGAACGTCCTTGCGGGATCCATCAAAAGCTTTAACCAGATAGCTGCTACCCCTCAGGGAAATTCCGTGATGACTTAATTGCCTTAGTGTGGACTCAGGCATTACATTCAACGATGATCCAGTGTCCACCAACACGTTGGATATCATGTCAGATCTGCAATGCACCGAGATATGTAGAGCCAAGTTGTGATGTTTCCCTGCTTCAGGGAGTTCATCATCACCGAATCCCAAACTGTTGCAAGCAGTGATATTACCCACTATTCCATTGAATTTCTCCACAGAGACTTCGTGGTCAACATAAGCTTGCTCGAGTATCTTCATTAACACCTTCCTGTGAGCTTCTGAGCTCATAAGTAGAGACAAGATGGATATCTTTGATGGGGTTTGTAGCAGCTGGTCAACAATCTTATAGTCACTTTTCTTGATAAGCCTCAGGATTTCGTCCAGATTGGACTCTTCAATGGGTTGGCCCGAGGGGCTGGCATTCTCTTCCTCAAGGTTAACCATGTTTCTTCTCTTGTACAATCTTGTCTGATAAACTCTATCTGGTTGGTAGACTTTGCGAACACGAGCCACTTTTCAGACTGCGGCGGACAAAACCAGGTAGACAATGAGCACGGGAAGCCATTTGTGACCGATGAATGATGCATATGATGCATGATATGCAAATGCGAAAAGACTCTTTTTTGTTTTGTCAGAAGACTTGTCAAAGTGGTTGTGAACATCACGGAGAAACACGGTTTTATTTGAAGATCTTGAGCAAAATTAGAAGTTTAGTCGAGATGGTATCACTTGGTGTTCACATCCGTGATGTTCAAAAGATGACTTGTCTAAGTCCTCCGATAAATGCATGGAAAAAAGTTTATGCATGTATGCATGTATGCATGAATGCATGATTATGTTCAAGTTCAGAGAAAACATGGTGGGTTGAAGTTCAAAGTCGAGGAGTCATGGGTGGACACGGTGTCCGGTGAAACTAGGGCTTTAGGAAATAGTAACCGGGTTCTAAAAAGGTTCCCAAGTTGCAACCTCTCCGACGTATCTCATGGTGTCACGAGACAACCCTCGCTCCATGATTATACGTGGAAGGTCTAACTTGAGTGTAGTATCGCGTGACGACTAAAACTCGAGACAACACCCGGTTTAGCCTCCGCACTACATCCTAGAAAATGGCCATGGATGGGTTTGGTTATCTACGGTTCATAGCGTCATAGAACAATTAGAAGCAAAGTGCCTAAACGCGACAACTCGCGCCGACAACATCACCCCCAAAATGCCTCAGCTATGTGGGATTGATCGCGTAATCCAAAACACGAGGCAACCCCCGGAATGAATTGTCGATTATATCCCTCCTAAATCCTAAGTTCACTCAGCCCGGGTGCAGGACTTTTGATATTCTCACCCCACACGTTTGCAAGAAATTAAACATTTATTCACATAGGAAAGCAAGTAAAAGAAGCAAGTAAAAAACACAAGCGCAAGCGTGGAAATAAAGACTAGGCGTAACTCTCGAATCTCCCCAGTGAAGTCGCCAGCTGTTTTATCTTGGTTTTCGGGTGTCAAACATTGATTACGTTTGAACCTTTTAAACCGGTGATATCTTATTTTTTCTTGGGAAGGGAAAAAGTAAGCAAAACCCTTGAGAATCGAGGTCCGGGAGTTGTTTTCGCTACGGGAAGGTGTTAGGCACCCATAACGACTATAGTAACCTATAGGAACCGTCTTTAATTTCTACGCGCGCGCTTTATTTTTAAATGCTATTTTGAAATGCTTATTAAACCTAAGGATGTTCTAAGTGAAGAATTGGAGGGAGAAGAATGTTTTTGGATTTTTATTTTAGTTGAATTGAAGGAATTTTGTTCCTTGCCTACGTACCCGTTTAAGGGATCAAATCCACCGTAGTTCTCTTTCAAAAATGTTTTTGTTTTTGTTGGTTGATTTTAAGTTTGAAAATGAATTTTGAAGAATGGAGATTGAGAGGCCTCAAGGGCATGAGATTGTAAAAAGTGAGGTTGGATTAGTCATTTGCAAAAGAAGTCAAAGTTTGATTATTTTTCATTGAAATTTGATTAAGAAAATAAAAGGAAAATTCAATGGGATTTTGATCCCAAGGTTTATTTTGAAAATGGTTTGAATGATGTTTGTTCACATTTTTTTTTGGAAATTGATTTTTCTAAGTATAAAGCCTAAACATTCATCTAAACATACAATCCTAAACATACATCTAAACATGCATATTCTAGCTATATACCTAAAGTGGTGTGTGTGCATGTGTCGGTGCTTGTGTCGGTGTACATCATTAGAGTCCATTGTCCTTTACATCATACCCTAGATACATTCTATGGCCTCTTTGCCAAGAAATTAAAAGCATGAAAGTAAAATTTTACAAGAGCTCCTAAGTGTTTACATTCTAACTTTGGTACAAATTAAATTGCAAGAAAATAAAGAGAAAAACATAAGAAGGAGATGAAATGCTCATGGATGAATGAAACATGAAATGAAAGGGTTAGTAGCACAAATGACATGGGAACTAGTATTAAAAAGCATAGTAAAGCTATTGTAACTTGCAAGAGAAGTAAACCAATTAAACTTGAAAAAAAGTGATAAAAGGACTTGAAATTCAATATAATCCTAAAGCAAACTCAAGACCTAGATTCTCACAATATTAAGACATTTCAAGTGATTCGTTCCAAGGGAACAAATATGAGAACCAAGGGAAATTATCATGCCAAAAAATTATACGATTTTCAAGCTCTTTTTGCACTTTATTTCACAAGAGAGTTTCACATTATTTACCAAACACAAGGTCCTCAAGAACTAAACCAAAACAGCAAGCAAACACCACATTAAGGGGCAAATTTATTCCACAAAATTACATGTCTAAGTGTCACAACTTTATACCAAAATCTCAAAGTCAACATCACATTAAAACTTCACAAAATTCTTCAAAAAAGTGAACTAAAAGCAAGACAAAAACACACATACTCTTGGAGTGAATCTTGGCATGAAACCACATCCAAAAAGATAGGTTTACAGGGCCAAGATTACTACAAGAAAAAAGTTTACAAAGACCTAGACAATTTTTAAACAAGAATGCACGTAAAAATTAACACAAATGCATTAATAAGAACACAACACATTTCCACATATTTTGATCAAGATTTATCATGCAAGAGCTACTAATAGTCATCAAGAATTCACAATAGTAACAAGAAAAACAAACGTGCATTTTTTTGGAATTTTTTAGCGTTAAAATTACGTGCGTGGGGGTGTAAACAGCAAGAGATAGCAAGAATACGCTGGAAAGGGGGTGTGCATATAGCAGAACTGTAATGATTTTTTAAAACACCAGAAAAAAGAGATGGGCCTGGGTATGGAGAGGTTCGGGTTATGGGTTTACGGGTCAAAGAAGCTGGATCCTTTCTTCTTCATGAAAACACACGCAGCACATATTTCTTTTTTTTTTCTCTCAAACGTTCTCCTTCATTCTTCTTTTCCTTTCAAACGTTCTTCACCTCACAACAACAACATATGCAAGCAGACTCACCTAAGACCCTCACATCCCTCCAATCGTCTTTCCCTTCTTCGTCTAACCTTACCTTCAAAAGGATTTTACAAAACAACCAATCGTTCCTACAGTTACGGCTAAACTCAGATTGAAGATGCATCCATAACATTCAAACTCGGTTTGAAGAAAACACAATCACCAGATTGAAACACAAAATAACAGCGCAAGGCTTCAATCACCTTCTCAAATTCAACGCAACAAACCGTGGAAGAGACTTAACGTACAACGCAAATCGCAAATCAAAGAAAACAACACAGACATAAATCGAATCAAGGAAAAGAAGTGGAAATACCTTGGGAAGCAATCGGAGGAGAACCTTCAGATGAAGAACAGCACCAAATACACCGTTTTAACAAGCTTTTCCGTCGATTTGGATGCGTATAACCTTGATCAGGACGATTCTTCTCTGTTTCTTCACAGTTGCGATTCCAATTCACCTTCTTTGAACTCGATTCTGGATCTGTCCCTTCGTGCCTTCGCGAATTGATTGTTTGATTGTTGCTGTGCAGATGCGTGATTGTGCTCTCACCGTTGTATGAAATTGTGCACCGGTTTGATTCGATTCTCTGTTTTTGCGATCTGCTGAATTCGGTCGTGCTTCTCTACCTCTTTGTTCGAACCATTCTGTTCAGCTTGTTGCGATTGGAAGAAAACGAATTGGCTTGGTTTCAATTTCGAAGTGATTACCACAAGATTCGCAATAGATTCTTGGTGAGGATGAACACGAGAATACGGTGAAAATCTGGCGTTTATGTGAACGTATGAATGGTTAGATGATGATAATCTTGTGATTTTAATGGTGAAAGTGCAAATTGGTTGAGGTTGAAGATGATGATGATGAAGGTTTGGCTATGGAGGATTGTGGTGGTTGAAGATTGAAGATGGTTTCGGATGATTGTGGTGGTTGAAGGTGGTGGAAGCAAGTTGTTATGGATGAAGATGAGTTAGTTAGGGTGGAGAAAGTGGTGGAGGAAATTAGTTAGGGTAGTGATGGAGGTGGAGAAAGTTAGTTAGAGGTTGTTAGGGATGAAAGTGAGAGAAAAATGGGAGGGAAAATAATTAGAATGATCTTTGGAAATTTTTGGGGATTTTTGTGTAAAATGATTGGTGAATCAAAAAATTGACCATGGTTTGGCTTATATAGGCTAAGTCATTGAGCTTGGACCAATAGGGTAGAGACATGTGGCACTTGGATCTAACAAACCTTTAAAGACCAATAACATTTGGACACATGGCACTTGGACTCTAACAACTTAAAAGGGATTAAAACGTAAATAACAAAAGTGCGCGGACTAAAATGAAAATTAAAACTAAAATTGAATTGAAAAAGTAAATTGAAATTTAACGTAAAGCGAGACGATTTAAAAACAACAAAGCAGATTAACATGAAACAGAAATATTATGTGAAATGACCAAAATGCCCCTGGAGGCTTAAAACGACTAAAAACGACTCAAATGCAATTTAAAAATGATTTTTTAACAAGGGATTAAAGCAAGAGCTTATTCAAACAAATTAAAAGACTCAGAGACAAATTTTAGAATTTAAACAGGGTTTTAACGCATGAAAAGACTAAAATGCCCCTAGGGGCAAAACTGACTCAAAATGACTTCAAATGCAATTTAAAAAATGGATTTTGACATAGAATTGAAATGAAAACTTATTCACACCATTTGACAAGACTCAAACAAAATTTTTAAAGATTGAAAGAAATTTTAACATGAGAAATGACTAAAATGCCCCTAGGGGCTAAACTGACTAAAAAAAATGATTCAACTGATATTTTTTTGAAATGAATTTTGACACGAATTGAAACAAGGACTTATACAAACCAATTTAACAGACTCAAACAATTTTCAAGGATAAAAATGAGTTGAATGCAGGAAATGACTAAAATACCCTTTTATGTGAATTTTGCAAATAACATTGAAATAAAATGCAGAGAAAGATGCAATTGATCAGAGACATATCAAATGACTTGAAATGCAAGAAAAAGAATTGATTAGTATTTTTAGGTCCAAAATTAGGGTATAACATTATGCCCTGGAATGCTTAGCATTCAACGCGCGTAGATTGGTACCACCTGCATGATGCATAGTTGTTGTTGTCGTAGCATTGTTGAGTAGTTGTTGTTGTCGTAGCATTGTTGAGTAGTTGTTGTTGTCGTAGCATTGTTGAGTCGTTGTTGTTGTCGTAGCATTGTTGAGTCGTTGTTGTCGTTGTAGCATTGTCGAGTTGTCGGTGTCGTTGTGGATAATGTTGTTGTTGTTGTTGTTATACCTTGATGCTGAAATTAATTATGTTGTTGCTTATGTATTTATTTATATACTTTATTAATGATGCATGTTGTGATATGTTGTTTTTTCATTAATTCGATGAATTATATATTATTATTATTGGATAAGTTTCTCACCCCTTCTGCGTATATGTTGCCTCGACCGTGGGTAATGTGCAGGTAATGATGGCTTGTAGGTTGATTGGCTCAAGTGTCTAGGGCTCTGATACATATTAGGATGGGGATCGTCGCGAGTGTCTTCTCATTTCTTTTATGTATCACATATTTTGGAAAGGACTTGCTATTAGAATAAAGTTGAATTATGTTGTGGCCTTTGTGCCAAGATTTTTATTGATGTTGAATTTGGTTAAATTTATATTTTAAAGAATTATTCCGCTGCAGTTTGTAAGATAATTTAAATGTTGGTATTTAAATAAATAGATATTTCCTATTTATGAAATTTTGATTAGCAGTGTGACACTCCGTTGTGTGGTTACTCTGATTAAATTAACTAATATTACGCTGTTGGGAGAACGGGGTGTTACACACATCACTTGCTTATAGACAAAGTCCCAACACAACTTCAAAACATGATAAAAGCTCAAGATCTCAGCGTGCAAAATGCAAGGTCTACTAATGTTACTTAGAAAATCATGCTGAAAGACCCTGTATGATCACGAATAAGACCGCCAAAGCCATCCAAATTATATTCGAAGAACACGCAACCATCTATGATAAGAGCCATTGAGCCAAAGTTAGGTTAATTCCAAGTGACGACTCGTACATGCAGTTGAATACGATGAGGATCAACAGAAGCAAATGCTGTAAGAACATAATATAAAAGGGAGAACACTTGAGCACTAATTTCTTGAACAGAATGCTTGATATTTTCAAAAATACATTTGTTGCGATAGCACCAAATCTTCTAAAGAATAATGGGACCAATCAAACCTAATTTAGAACTGAAGTCTTTCAACTAAAGTGTGTAAGTTATCATGATCAGCAGGGGAGATCGACTGCTTGAAGCAGAAGGACCACACACCCTTTGCTCGAGGGAAAGAAAACAAGGCATGAAACATATGCTTGCTCTCAGTGTTACAAATAGGGCATCAATTAGACGATAAAAGGTTTTGAGACATTAAGACAGATCTAAACAAAATTGAGTCATGGGACATTTGCATAAGAAAATTTGGATATCGGAAGGAACACAGAGGCACCAAATCCAATTCCATATGGCTTCACCTAACAAAGAAGTTTGGGTACCCATCAACCAATGGTAACTATCACGAACTGAAAGGAGGATGCAATGTGATCCTAATAATAATAATGTCAGGCAGATAAGAGTAAAGTTAAGAAAGAAGCCAATCATTGTCCTCCACAAGAACTTTGATACTTTGGTGCATGTCGTGGTAATGAACATAAGACACATGGTTACAAAGAGGCTCATTATCTAACCAAGGATGACTATACCAAAAACTAGAGTTACCATCTCCAAGCTTGAATTGAAAACCATCTCTTAGAAGTTCAGTGGCACGAACAATAGAGTTTCAAGTGGAGAAATCCTTTTCAAGTAGTAGCTTTTAAAATCAAAGCATCCCCTAAGTAAATATCTTGAACCGTCTTAACCCATAACTTGTCAGTAGAGTTCAGAATATCCCAAATCAACTTGCCATGGAGAGCCACATTTTAGAACCTAGCCATTCAAATACCAAGGCCACCAAATTTCTTATGTCGATTCATGTAATCCCAACTAACCAAATGAAGCCCTTTATCATCAGAGCCCATCCAAATAAACCTACTAGAAACTTTGTCAAGATAATCACAATCTGATCGAGGGTACCACGGAA
Organism: Medicago sativa; assembly: GCF_051527215.1. NCBI lineage: Eukaryota > Viridiplantae > Streptophyta > Magnoliopsida > Fabales > Fabaceae > Medicago > Medicago sativa. The sequence continues at coordinate 8,396,616 of NC_140751.1, read as the reverse complement.
TATTTATCCCATAAGAAGGTAAAGAATTTAAGTCAGTGGTAGCAAGAACCATAAGAAGGTAAAGAATTTGAGTCAAAGTTTTAAAGACACCCAAAACTCTTACCACTTGGACTAATTCATTATTGATTTTGTTACACTTTTTATTCTTGCATTGGACATTCATCTCACCATTTATATTTATTTTTAAGATATTATTACAATTGTAAATTTAAATAAATTCAATTTAATATACTTACCCATGTATTCGTGCACACAAATTTTAATCTTATTTAATATCTAACCCGGGCAACGATGGGGCTCTAAACTAGTATTTCAGAAGGTTTTCTTAATTTCTGGTGGATTCTGGAACCCTCAATTTCTGGTGGATTCCAGAACTTTATGTTCACAAGTTTGTCTTTTACAACTTGCCTGTTTATCTTTTAGGGTTTTTTTTTTTTTTTGTCTTAAAGTAGTCCAGATCTGCATACAAGGGAAAAACACTTCTTAAGACCTTTAACGCTTCTGCATTACCAAGAATTAATATAATACATTATAGAGTAAATTACACTCCCCTTCCCTCAAAGATACTTGAATTACATTACCCTCCTCTCTTATGTTAAAATATACACTCCTCTCCCTTGAAAAGTAAAACTTATACACCCCTCCCTTATATGATGTTTGGATTACAACTCCGTCCATTAATAATTAAATATGCACTACATTTTAATCTATTTCAACATAAATAAATATTTTTATGATATATACTAATTTTGAACCACCATTTTAGAAAAATAAATTCAGTTCTTTATGATTTAAATGTCAACGATAATTAAATTTAAATATATTGCTATCAATTTTATAATTTAGAGAATAAAATTATCTTTTAAATAACCATACTTTATTGTATTTAGTAATTTTTCATATATTTTAATTTTGTTTTGGATTGCTTCATATTTTATAATAGGGTTTAAAAAAAATTATGAATAAAAAAAACGAAAAATTTGTAATCAAATTTTGATTAAATTAAAATAGACCCGCAACATTATTTTTTTTTTAATTGTGTTAGATTATTATCGAATTGCTAAATTATTAGAAAGAAAAAAAAATATTGAGGGAGTAAAGTGTAGATTTCATGGTAAGAAGGGATGAAAATGTAATTCAAACTTCTCTTAGGAGGAGGGGAGTGAAATATTTTCTAATATGTTTTGAATAAGAGGAGAGGAGAGTGTATATTTTAACATAAGAGGGGGATGGGAGTGTAATTCAAGCACCTTTGAGGGAAGGAGAGTGTAATTTACTCTACATTTTATTTTGCGTCAAAACGGCAGTGGTGGGATTTGAGGGAACAACGCTAGTGATTAAGAAGGAGATGGGTCCCATGGTGCATGTACAACAAGGCCAAAACTGTACAGAGTTTATACCTTCCTATAAATCACATGTTGATGATTTAGAGTGGGCCAAGGCTGGTGTAGTGGCAACGATTGCTTCAGGGGACTCGGTGTTGGCGTTACAACAAAGATTGGACGAGGCGGGATTCGGAAGAGTGGTTGTTAAACCGATGGGAGGAGACAGTGTTTTTTCATTGCATCGGGAAGGAAGATATTTGGAAGATCGTTAACGACGCAATTTCTTTTTTTAGTATGTTATTTACAGATATGCAAAAGTGGTCGGGTGAGAAGTGTACTTATGAACGGGGAGAGTGGTTACGTCTTTATGGGGTTCCCGTGCACGCGTGGAATAATGATTTTTTCAATTTATGCGTCTCAGCTGTTGGGAAGTTGATACAGGCCGACGAGAGTACTATGGAGATGTCTAGATTTGATTTTGCACGCATTTTGGTGTCGACAACTCACGTTGAAGTTATCAAACAATCGTCAGTTTTCTTCATCGATGGACGTAAGTTTCATGTTAATATGTTCGACGAATGGGGTTACAACTTAGGGGAGGATGCTTTTCTAACGGAATTTAATTTGGACCCGGCTTCGGATGATGACAAGCAGTTCCATGAGGAGGACGATTTGGACGAGGTCAAAGGAGAATGGGAGTTGGACGATTTGGTTACAGATTTGGAGAAGATATGGGTGTCTGGTGGAGGAAACAAGGGTGCCTCTCGAGGTCTTGGTGGTGCGCACACGCTCAATGGTGATAGCAATGAAGCTGGTTCGCAGACATCACCAGTTTCACACTGTGTTAAGGGCCACGTCCAGCAGGATACCGGTGGTGCAAACGTCAACGATGTGGTCACGAAGGTCGAAGGAAATGGCGCTATTATTCCCGGACAAGTAGCAGTACGGCTGGATACTTCCAATAAGCACCAACATGTCTTAAGCCCCGTGAGCATTAAACAATCTATACCTGCCACCGGTCCGAAGGAACATGATTTAAGTGGTCTCTGGAGTTTACATTGGTTATCAAAAAAACCAATATCTGAGGGCGGGAATGCTTTTACATCGGGTTTGAAGAGCACGGGAAAGAAGTTATTGAATGTGGGGAGGAAGTCACACGACTCTAAATCTCTTACGGTCTGCAGAAGAAAAGGTGGGGCTGCTAACTATCATATGGGTTTTATGAAAAAAGTTGCTCGAATGCCGACTGCGGAAAGGAAGCAAATTTTGAAAATTCTAAAGCGACAGAAACGGACGAGGAGGGAGGGTAAAGATAGTTCTCCCGCTAAGGCAGTTACTACCTCTTCGTCGTAAACTTCGAAAAATTCTTCATCTTCTGTTAACAAAGATTTGGAAAATTGGGTTTTGGTTCGTGGTAAAGCAGAGAGTGTGGCGGAGGATGTTAAGAAGATTGGTAGGGCAGCTGGGTTATCGTTTGAGTGCGAAACAAAAAATTGCTTCAGTTTGTTAACTAAGGAAGGTATACGGGAGTGGAGGACTTCAGGTGCTAAGGAGTTATCGGGGAGCACATTGGGGGATGGGTGTGCGGTGGAGAGGTGTTAGGTGCGCGGGGGCTGTAGGGATGGGTGAGAAGTGTGTTACCAATGAAAGTGTTATCTTATAACGCTCGGGGTTTAGGGGGTGGAGAAAAAAGGGAGGAGGTTCGTAAGTTGGTACAAGATCGGCAGCCTATGGTGTTGTGTTTACAGGAGACTAAATGGCAGGTGGTGACGGAGTCCATGATTAACAATATTTGGGGAGATGCTCCGCGAGATTTTTCTTTTTGTAGGTCGGTAGGGGCTTCTGGTGGTTTGGTCACCGTGTGGGACACGCCGCGTATTGTTGTCTGGTCTTCCATGTGCTATGGAAATGTGTTGGTAATCAAAGGCAAGGTTATTTCATCGGATGAAGAGTTCATGATTTTTAATGTCTATGCACCGTGTGATTTGGCGGCGAAAAGGGAGATGTGGGTTACATTGAAGTCTAAGGTGCTCAACAACAATGACGTAAATGTTTGTGTGTGTGGGGACTTCAATTCTGTCCGTGGCGAGGATGAGAGGAAGGGTAGGTGCACGGTGTACAGACAGGCGGATGCAAGTGCATTTAACGACTTCATTGATTCCTGTTACTTGATTGATTTGCCTATCTGTGGTCGTTTGTTCACTTGGTACAAGGGGGATGGGGTCTCTATGAGTAGGTTGGATCGTTTTTTGTTGTCGGAAAAATGGAGTGAGACTTGGCCGAATTCTACACAAATTGCTTATCAGCGGGGTCTATCAGATCATGTTCCATTGATGTTGGTCAATGAGGAATTCAATTGGGGACCTCGGCCGTTTAGGATGCTCAAATGTTGGTCTGAATTCCCTGGGTATAGTGACTTTGTTCGCGAAAAGTGGGGCTCTTTCCAGTGTCAAGGATGGGGCGGCTTTGTTTTGAAAGAGAAGCTGAAAATGCTTAAATTCGGGTTGAAGGAGTGGCATCAACAACATGTCAAGAATTTGGATAGCAAGATATTGACGGTAAAAGACAAACTTGCTTTCCTGGACTCAAAAGCGGAGGTGACAGCGCTTAGTGAGGAAGAACTTATCGAGCTTCATGACCTGTCGGTGAACTTGCATTCACTGGCACAGGTTCAGAATAGTATTAATTGGCAAAAGTCACGGATGCACTGGCTAAGGGAGGGAGATGCTAATTTTAAATTTTTTCATGGTGCTATGTCGTGTAGGAAGCGTCATAATACGATCAACAGGGTGATGGTGAATGGGGTATATGCAGAAGGAGTAAGTAATGTTCGGTCAGCTGTGTTTAATCATTTCTCGACACATTTTAAAAAGGTTCCTATGCGGCGGCCTGATGTTGGGGGTCTTCAGTTTCGTCGGTTGTCTACTGTGGATGCGGGGTCCTTACTTTTACCGTTCTCGCGGGAGGAGGTGAAACAAGCAGTTTGGGATTGTGATAGCTATAAAAGCCCGGGGCCGGATGGTGTCAGTTTTGGTTTTTTAAAGGAGTTCTGGGATCTAGTTAAGGAGGATTTTCTGAGATTCATGACGGAGTTTCATCGAAATGGGAAGCTAACGAAGGGTGTTAACTCCAGTTTTATTGCGTTAATACCAAAGGTAATCAATCCGCAGCGACTAAACGACTTCCGTCCTATCTCTTTAGTGGGATGCGTGTATAAGGTTTTGGCAAAAGTTCTCGCCAATAGGTTGCGAAAAGTTATCGGCACCGTGGTCTCGGAATCGCAATCCGCGTTTGTCAAAGGGAAACAAATTCTGGATGGTGTTTTAATTGCAAATGAAGTAGTGGATGAGGCTAGACGCATGAAAAAAGAGTTGCTCATGTTCAAGGTCGATTTCGAAAAGGCTTACGACTCGGTGGATTTGAATTATCTTGACGCTGTTATGGCCAATATGAACTTCCCAGTTCTGTGGACGAAATGGATAGCCGAGTGTGTGGGCACGGCAACGACATCGGTGTTAGTGAATGGGTGTCCAACTGATGAGTTTCCTATAGAGAGGGGTCTTCGACAGGGGGATCCGTTATCACCGTTCTTGTTTTTGTTAGCTGCAAAAGGGTTTAATGTTCTTATGTCATCTGTCGTGGGGGCGCAACTTTTCGAGGGTTATGGGGTAGGTCCTATTGGTGGAGTAAAGTTGACACATCTTCAGTTTGCGGACGATACTCTGATCATTGGTACAAAAAGCTGGTTGAATGTGCGCACTATGCGTGCGGTGCTTCTGTTGTTTGAAGAAGCCGTGGGGTTGAAGGTGAACTTCCATAAAAGCATGTTGACAGGAGTGAACATTTCAGACTCGTGGTTGGCGGAGGCTGCTTCGGTAATGAATTGTCGACGGGGGTCTATTCCTTTTACGTATTTGGGACTTCTAATTGGTGGTGATTCTAGGAAGCTGTCTTTTTGGAAACCGGTGGTTGATCGCATTGCTACTTGACTGTCGTCGTGGAATAATAAATTCCTTTCTTTCGGTGGGCGTCTGGTACTTCTGAAGTCTGTCCTGTCCTCAATTCTGGTTTACTTTCTTTCCTTTTTCAAAGCCCATGCAGGTATAATTTCTTCTATTGAATCTATTTTTAAATTTTTTTTTTGGGGGGGTGGTGAGGATTATCGGAAAATAGCCTGGATTAGTTGGGATTCTATTTGTCTTCCTAAGGAGGTGGGTGGTTTGGGGGTTCGGAGGTTAGGAGAGTTTAATATTTCTTTGTTGGGGAAGTGGTGTTGGAGGATGTTGATAGATAGGGGTGGTTTGTGGTATCACGTTTTAAAATCTAGATATGGGGAGGAAAGGAGTCGGTTGAAGGAGGGGGGGACCGTGTGTTCATCTTGGTGGAGGACGATTTGTAGGATCCGAGAAGGGGTGGGTAGTGGAGTAGGTAATTGGTTTGAGGGGAATGTTCGGCGGATTGTGGGAGATGGTAGGGATACGTTATTCTGGTATGATACTTGGGTGGGGGAGTTACCTTTACGTTTTAAATTCCCCCGTCTTTTTGACTTGACGGTGTTTAAGGAGATAACTGTTGAGGAGATGAGGAGGTCAGGTTGGGAGGTTGGAGGAGGAGGGTGGGAGTGGAGACGTAGGTTATTAGCTTGGGAGGAGGAGAGTGTGGGGGAATGTTATGCTTTGCTCCACAATGTTGTTTTGCAGGATACATCTTGTGATACTTGGCGGTGGTTACTAGACCTGATTCATGGTTACACGGCTCGAGGGACATATTACTTCCTTACTTCTTCCGAAGCTGGTGTTGACAGATCACATGTTGATGAGGTTTGGCATAAATGTATTCCTTCGAAGGTGTCTTTGTTTGTGTGGCGGCTCCTTCGTGACAGATTGCCTACTAAAAATAATCTGTTAAGGAGGGGAGTTATACAAGCAACGGATACGGAATGTACAACAGGTTGTGGGGAAGTGGAAATGGTTACTCATTTGTTTTTAGGGTGCACCACTTACGGCTCCCTTTGGTCACATGTGTTGCATTGGTTAGGTATTTCTTCGGTTCTTCATGGAGATTTACGTCATCATTTTGTGCAGTTTACTCATCAGGCTGGTTTGCCTAGTTTCTCTTACCTTTATCTTCGGCTTATTTGGTTTGCATCGGTTTGGGTGATTTGGAAAGAAAGAAACAACCGTGTCTTCAATAATGTGACACTAAGTGTTGATGTGCTTTTAGAGAAGGTTAAGCTAAATTCTTTTTTGTGGTTAAAATCTAAACAGGTTGTTTTCTCTTATAGCTACCACGAATGGTGGAAACACCCACTTTGTTGTATGAGTATCTGTTAGCTTTCTTTTTCCTTTTGGTTACATCCCGTTGTTGGGCAGCTTTAACATTGTAAAAACTCTTGTTTGATCTTTCCTTTGCACTCCTTGTGCGGGGGATCTATTGTGAATATATATATACACCATTTTAGTCTGTTCAAAAAAAATATATTAATTGCAAACACTTCATTTTCAAAATGTTGATGTAAATACAAAAAATACAGCATCAAACAGCGGGTTAGCACGGGTCTAAATTTAGTTTAAGATAAAGTTGGGGCCAATTCCAGAGACTATTTTTATTTTTATAGTAAAAAACGCTTACCTACATAAGATAAGGTTATATGAAAGTTTCCACCCACTAATTATTATTATTATGTTTTTTATTAGGTAATTATTATTAAAACCATAAAAAATTATCTTATAGGACGTGGCCCCTGACCTTGAGTCTTAAACCATGTTTAATATAATAAGTTGCTTGCAAGAAATTGATAATCCATATATTATCAATCATTCTAAATCTTCAACCATGTTTATCATTAATTTATGTCACAGTGGATGACAAATCACATGCAACGTGGTTAGAAACAAAATAAAAACTGTTTCGTGTATGTAAGACAGAAGCAGAAGCAGATAGAGATTAGTTTAATGTCAATCTTATATTTTCTATTAACAAATAAATCATCAATTGAGAAACTCAGGATAGTCCACTTGTTATTTTTATATACCTTGAAGAGAGTGTGATATTTTGGGAAATAAAATGAAGAGTTATTCTTTATGAATTACTCTCCCCGTTTCATAATACTTGTCACTTTTGGAGAATACTTTTGTTTCACATTATTTGTCACTTTCAAATTTCAATGCAACATTAATTATTAGTTTGTCAATAATACCCTTACCTATTTATTGTAAAAAGAGAAATAATAGAATGAAATAATACATGGTTAAGGGTATAATTATAACAAAAACACATAAAATTTCATCAAAAATAACAATTTATATTTATTTGATTTCTTGGTATATGTAATTTCTTCAAAAGCGATTTGAAACGGAGGAAGTATTTATCATGTTGAATTTCAAGGGAGTAGCATTAACAATAACGTTAAAACAAAGTTGGAGACACTCTTTGAGAATCATAGATGGTAAGTATTTATGAAAATATGTATTCAATGCATTGAAAAATGAAATACTTGACTTATTTTGGAATGCTTAAAGAGTGTCGGTCGTTAACAGGACCCTAAAAATAAAAGCAATAATACGACACATGAATGTAGTACTGGAATTACGGAGTATTAAATCTTTTCACACATAAATCACTGTCAGCCAGCATTACCAACTTGATAAAATAATTATGTTTCATCACCACATTACTATCCTAGGCTGAGAACAAATTATATTGGCAATCCTATCCATTGACTTTGGAAGTTTGATTTTCCTTGACACCATTAACAGATAAGGAAAAAGACCATTGAAAGAAAAACAAGAAGAGAGAAAAAATTATACTAGCTAGAATGATATATACAGATTATCCCAATCACATCAGCTAATTGCAAGGTAGCAGGTAGCAGCAACTGCGATTGAAATGGCAGAAACTGCGGTATCATTGGCCTTGGGGGAAGTGTTTCAACTCCTTAGGGAAGAAACAAATCTTCTGAGAGGTGTAAACAAAGATTTTTTAGATATCAAAGATGAATTAGAAAGCATTCAAGTGTTCCTCAAAGATGCAGATAGAAGGGCAGCAGATGAAGCAGACACCAATGAAGGAATAAGAACTTGGGTGAAGCAAATGAGAGAAGCATCATTTCGTATTGAAGATGTCATTGATGAATATCTTTGGCTGAGGCATGAGGTCAAACGTCCTGGATGTGGAGTAATCTGTAAGATTGCAAACCTAATCAAAACTTTGACTCCCCGTCATCGGATAGCATCTGAGATACAGCACATCAAGATATCAATACGTGAAATCAAGGAAAGAAGTCAGAGGTATGACTTTCAACGTTCACAAGCACAAGGATCAACAAGCACTAGAGAGACAGAAAATAGGAGATGGCGTGATCCTCGATTGTCTTTCCTTTTTGTTGAGGAAACTGCAATTGTTGGACTTGAAGGCCCAAGAGAAGAATTGACTGGTTGGTTATTGGATGGTGTGTCTGAGCGCACAGTGATCGCAGTGGTTGGAATGGGCGGGCTCGGAAAAACCACCCTTGCCAAGCTAGTTTTTGACAGCCAAAAGGTAACAACACAATTTGATTGCCGAGCTTGCATCACAGTTTCTCAAACATACACTGTGAGGGGTTTATTGATAAGCATGATGGAAGAATTTTGTGGAGAAACTGAAAAACCTATCATGCAGATGTTACACAAAATAGATGACAAGTTACTGATTGAACAAGTGAGGAAATACTTGGAACATAAGAGGTATTTGATATTCTTTGATGATGTATGGCATGAAGATTTTTCCGACCAAGTTGAATTTGCCATGCCCAATAATAACAAAGGTAGTAGGATCATAATCACAACTAGAAAGATGCAAGCTGCAGATTTTTTCAAGAAATCCTTCCAAGTTCATATTCACAATTTGCAACTTTTGACTCCAAACAAAGCATGGGAACTCTTCTGCAAGAAAGCATTCAGATTTGAGCATGATGGGCATTGTCCAGCAGAGCTAAAGTCCATTTCAAAAGAAATTGTTCGAAAATGCAAACAGCTACCTCTGGCAGTTGTGGCCATTGGTGGTCTATTTTCAACAAAATCTAAAACCATGACGGAATGGAAAATGGTGAGTAAAAATCTGAACCTGGAGTTGAGACGTAATGCCCATTTATCCAATATAATAAATATTTTATCTCTTAGTTATGATGACCTGCCATATTACTTGAAACCATGCATTTTGTATATTAGTATATACCCAGAAGATTACTCTATTAATCATAAGAGATTAATTCAACAATGGATAGCAGAAGGGTTTGTTAAATCTGATGGGAGAAGAACTTTGGAGGAAGTTGCAGAGGAATACTTGTTAGAATTGATTCATAGAAGCTTGGTTATGATGTCAAGTGTTGGCTTTGAAGGGAAAGTTACAGCATGTCAGGTCCATGACTTACTGAGGGAAGTGATCATTGGGAAAATGGAGGATTTAAGTTTCTGTCATTTTGTCGATGAAGTTGAGAAACCTCTCCCAGTTGGAAAAACTAGACGGCTATCTATTTCCATAAGTTCCAACAATGTGTTCAAGGGCAATAAGAACTCACATTTTCGTGCCATTCATGGCTTTGGAAAAGGTGGACCAATGGATCCTTTCATCATTGAATTGTGTTCAAAGTCTAGGATTTTGAAGGTACTTGACATGCAAGGCACGTCAATGAACCATATTCCGAATAATTTGGGGAATCTTTTTCACTTAAGATACATAAACCTAAGTGGTACAAAAGTACAGACACTTCCTAAATCTGTTGGTGAGCTGCATAACTTAGAGACATTGGATTTAAGAGAAACACTTGTGCATGAGATACCAAGAGAAATAAACAAGCTGGCAAAGCTAAGAAACCTTCTCGCTTCGCACTGTAACTATGATGCAATGTATTCTTTATTGAGTTTTAGAACTGGTGTGCTGATGAAAAAAGGTATTAAAAAGTTGACTTCTCTAGAAAATATCTTTTATGTGGATGTAGATCATATGGGGGCGTTGATCTCATTCAAGAAATGAAAATGTTAAGGAAGATAAGGAAGTTAGGTTTAACCCGTGTAAGAAGAGAGCATGGAAATTTCTTAAGTGCTGCAATAGAAGAGATGAAACACCTTGAAAATCTAAATATCACTACAATAGTTGAGGATGAAATCATTGACTTGAACTTTATATCATCCCCACCCCAACTTCAGCGTCTTCATTTGAAAGCTAGATTACAGAAGTTGCCTGACTGGATTCCAAAACTTGAGTGTCTCGTAAAGGTAATGCTGGGTTTTTCTATGTTGAAAGATGATCCCCTACAGTCACTGAAAGACTTGCCAAATCTGCTCAATCTCTCTTTGTGGGACAATTGCTATGATGGTGAAATTTTGCATTTTCAGCATGGAGGGTTTCTAAAATTGACGATACTGAATCTCAGTCGCTTGGAAAGAGTAAATTCAGTCCTTATAGATGATGAAACTTTGCTCTCTATTAAACATCTTACACTTGAAAAAATCCCCCAACTGAAGGAGGTACCCTCTGGCATCCAGTCCATGCATAAACTCAAGGATATTTTCTTCACGGATATGCCAACTGAATTCGTCAAAAGCATTGATCCAGACAAAGGGAAAGACTACTCGGTTATCAAGCATGTTCCTATTGTATTCATTTGCCACCGGAATGGCCCAAACATGTACGATTTTGAAATTCGTACTATTCACTCATCTTCCGAGGAGTCATAAGAAATTTGAGAATGTTCTGCTGTCTAGCAAGCTTCAAAATATGAAGGTACCTTACCTCTGATCATGCAATGCTTCTCATGTTTTTATAAATCTTTTTCATGCATACCTATATCTAATTACACATTGCATCGCCCATCAGATCTCTCACTTTCTGTTAGGATATAAGCTATGGAGTTTGTTAGGATATAGGATAAAGAGGAATTATTAACAATATAGGACAGAGGAGTTAGTTAATGATTAGGTAGAGATTATATGAACTACAAATTTGCTGGTGAATGGTGTGTGTGTGTGTGGGGGGGAGGGGGGGGATCCGATCACTACAGATAGGGTGTGATAGGTGAAGATTACATGAACTAGAGCCTTAGCATATCCAAACAAATCTCAAAGAGAATGACAAAAAAAGACAAATACATATCACACACTATATCAAGTAATAGTTTGCATAACAAATTCTAATATCTTGTGAAACATTTCAATATAACTTCGATTTTATTGATTATATTCTTTGATTTACTATCTCCTAGATAAAGTATTCTTTCACTAGCATTCAATTCTATAGTGACACTTCCTTTAACTTGTTAAATTAACTTGACAACTATATGAGATACCTGACTCATGTTTCTGTGTCAATGTGGACAGAAATTTGGATTCTCCATGTTACAGCTCAAAGATGATGTATTTTGTTCTTCATTCCATCTATGGATCTTCAATTCAAAATAAATTATTTCCTTCTCATTCTACAATAAGCAAGGAAAATGTAGATCCCATTCGCTGAATGACTTTGGTTTTCTTTTCTATTTGTCATTTAAGGTGTTTTATGATTTGGTTGTGGAAGCTTTGATTCAAAACCTTATAATCAAGACCTATATCTGGACTCCATTCAAGCAGATCATTTTGATTTTGAAAATTCTTTCCTATTTTTGCAATTTTAGGTGTTCAAGATTGGTGGGAGCTTTTTCTCAATCCTTGTAATAATCAAAACCTCTTTATTATAATGAATATTTTTATTTTGATAAACAAGATTAATGCTACTATCAATATCTTGGTGTAAATCTGCCTAGTTAATTTGAAATTAATCAGGAGGATGTGTATGTATGGGTCTCAGCCAACCAGTTTCATCCATTGATTATTTCGACAAATTGGGTTCTATCATTGTATTTTTTCTAATATATATGTACATGACTACCTAGCTGCTGGTGTGGAATGACTCCAAATTTCTGTAACAGTTACAGAAATCACTTGCTGCCGTGTTCTTTTTAAAGGATCAAGAACCATCAAGTAACTTTTTTCTTAGGCGTTGAATTTTTTCTACTACCATTGGACTCTTAACCTGGCATCACTACATAAGGAGACTTCTTGAATGAACTATCAATCAATCACTCGAATGTTGCATTTCCTGTCAACCAATTGTCTCAGCATGTGCATTTCTCAACTTCATCCCAGAAGCAAGCGTTCAAGTATATTCTATAATCTCTCAAATCAACCCTGTCACATGGACTTCATCTCATTATAGCATTTTGTGATGCAGGTTGGATTTGGGATGGAGATACTCAAGAAAGAAACATCAGGGTATTGAAATAAGAGACCAAGTTACAAGATCTTAAACATAGGCCGAATACAAAACAATAGCTACAACAACACCAACAGATACTCAGAACTTGGTCTTTCAATTGATGCACCTATAACCTACACAAACAACGTATTGCAACTTATCTACGTGCTAACCCCACGACTCCTTCATCATCTATCCCTTTGTTTGCTTCAGCTTTCAATTTCTTTCTAACTTTGGGTTTACCAAATTTCACATTTGCAATGTCTCAACAGAGATAAAATGAATTGTCTTTTTATCTATAGAAAAATAAATGTTAAATGAAATTGATTATGATAATTTAATAAATCATTTTACATCTCAAAAGGATCGAAAAATAAAATTTAAATAAAATAAAAACAAAATATTATGAATATTTTTTTAAGTAAAAAAGCCTCATTTTGGAGTTCGCTTTAGGCCTCATCTAGTGTTGGGCCGGCCCTGCTGGTGGTTCGTTTAGACCATATATAAGGTATTTATCAGCTTGCAAAAGTAAGAGGAAATGATGGATGGATAACTTCAAATCAGTTGAGCATCTAAATCTACAGCTAGATAAGGATAGTAGCTAGTATCAATCTTGGTTAGAAAAATATACATATTTATTAAAATGAACTTAAAGTGGATTTGATTATTATTGCTAGGGTTAAGGATTAGGTCCCAACCATCTTAAACACCAGAAATGGCTAAAGTAAGAAAGAAATGTCCAAATGACTTATGGATGGAATTCAGATATAGGTATTGATTACAAGGTTTTGAATCAAAGATTCGCAACCAAATTTTAAAACAACCTCAAATGACAAAAATAAAAAGTAAAAGCCAAAGTCACCAAGTGTTTGTAATCAACATTTTTCTTAATTATTTGCCGAACGAGAAGGAAACATTTTATTTTGAATGAAGCACTATAGAAAGAAATACGTCATCTTAAAGCTGCATCATAGAGAACCCAAATTTCTGTCCACGTTGATACAATAAACAATCAAGTCAGTTATCTCATACAATTGTCAACTTAAACAAACACATGAAATTATTAATAAAACTAATTTCATTTTTGAAACACCAAGTTTAGAGTAACTGTTGGAGTGGTTGTAGCTATTGTTTTCTATTTGGTCTGTGTGAGTGTTGGTAAGCTCTTGCACATGTTGAGTGATTGAGTCTAGTGTAGCAGCAGAAGGGAAGAAGTGAGGAAATAGGAAGTGGCTTAGATTCTGCCATGGTAGCTCAACCAATTAGTGTTTCTGAGTTAGGAAGAGTCATGTGGTGTGGAAGTAAGTAGGAATGACTTCAACACACAATACGTGGGTTGATGGAATGTGATCCTTGAAAAAGAATGCGGCTGCAAATGAATTTGGAGTGATTCCACATGAGCAGCAAGTTATCAACATATACTCGAAACTTGATGGGTAGCTGAAGAGCGAAGTTTCTGACTTGGAAATTATGAATAAATAATCGGTGAGGAAGAAACTAGAGTTGAACCTAGGCTGGGAGCCAGTTTAGACCATATATAAGGCCCTTTTAAAGCTTCCAAAAATAATTAGGTAACGAGGGATTGATGAAGCTGGTTGGCTAAGTCACATACATGTCCTCTTGATTAAATTTGAATCAACTTAGATAATGAAAACAGAATTAATCTTGGTTAGCAAAATAAAACTATTCATTCAATGAGGATATTTTGATTATTACATGGACAGAAACTTCAAAATGACGTCTGAATGGAGTATGTGTATAGGTTGCGCTTACAAGGTTTTGAATGAAAGGTTCTACAGCCAAATTATAATAACATGCTATAACTTACAACACCCTACATAAGAAAATTAGAAAAGAAAAGCCGAAGTTACTTGATGAATTAAATCCACATTTTCCTTGACAATTGCAGGGCAAGAAGGAAGGAAATATTTTGTATTCAAGCATCGTAGATAGAGTGAAGAACAAATTACGTCATCTGAGCTGTAAATGGAGAATCTGAATTTCTGTCCACCTTGACACAAGAAACAATCGAGTCAGGTATCACATACAGTTGTCAAGTTAACTAAACAAGTTCAATGAAGAATCACTGTAAAATTGAATGCTAGTGTGAGAATGTTTTATATGGTAGAACATCAAATGAAAAATATATACAATATTAGAACCAACTTTATTCTTGAAAAGTTTCACAAGTTAATATTATAAAAGATATCTAAAAAGATGTATAAGAGAATCATTGTGTGATCAGAGGAAGTGTACCTTCTTCTTTTGAAGCTAGCTAGACACCTTAGCATTCTCAATTTCTCAGGACTCCTTGGTGGATGAGTTAATAGTGCGAATCTCATAATCATAGTATTTTGGACCAAACCATTGACGAATGAACACAATAGGAACGTGGTTGATAATCCAATGGTTTTGTCCTTCGTCTGGATCAATGCACTTAACAAATTCATCTGGCATATCAACTAAGTCAATGACTTTGAGCTTATCCAAGTGTTTGATGCCAGTGGGTACCTCCTTTAGTTGCGGGATCCTTTCAAATTTAAGATGTTCAAGAGAGACCAATGCTCCTTTCTCTATAAGGATATGATTTACTCCATTCAAGTGACTGAGAATCAGTTCTTTCAATTTTAGAAATCCTCCATTTTCAAAGTGCAAATTTTCACCATCATAAGCATTCTTCGACAAATTCAGCTTCAACAGATTAGGCAAGTTTTTCAGTGAATGCATTGGATCATCTTTCAACTTGGATAAAGCCAGCTTTATCTGAACAAGACACTCAATTTTTGGAATCCAATCAGGCAGCTTCTCTAGTCTAGCTTTCAAATGAAGCCGCCGAAGTTTTGGTGGGGTTGACACAAAGTTTAAGTCAATAATTTCCTCCTCTACAATTACAGTGATATTGAGTGATTCAAGGTGTTGCATCTCTACTACTGCTGCACTTATAGCATTCCCATGTTCTCTTCTTACATGCTTTAAACCTAATCTCCTTAACTGCCTTAACATTTTCATCTCTTCAATGAGATCTACTCCTCCATGATCTACCTCCACATAACAAATGTTTTGTAGGGAAGTCAAGTTTTTAATACCTTTTTCCACCTGTACACCAGTAGTAGTTCCCAAAGCACAATATTTTTCTTCAAAGTTACGATGGAAAGCAAGAAGATGGCGTAACTTTGTCAGCTTGTTTATTTCACTTGGTATCTCATGCACAAGTGTTTCTCTTAAATCCAATGTCTCCAAGTTCTGCAGTTCACCAACAGATTTAGGAAGAGCCTGTATTTTTGTATTCCTTAGGTTGATGTACCTCAAGTGAAAAAGATTCCCTAAATTTTTAGGGATACGATTCAAGGATGTACCTTGAATGTCAAGTACCTTTAAAATCCTAGACCGCGAACACAGTGTACCCATGAAATGCTCCATTGATCCACCTTTTTCAAACACATGAATAGCACGAAAATGTGAAATGTTAGTGCTCCTCAACACATTGTTGTGACTAGTGGCTATTGATAGCCGTCTAGTTTTTCCAACCGCAATCGATTCACTATCCTCATGCACGCAATGACAGAAACTTAAATCCTTCATTTTTCTAATGATCACTTCCCGCAATAAATCATGGACTTGACATGTTTTAACTTTTCCTTCAAAGCCAACATTTGACACCTGAACCAGACTTCTCTGAATCAATTCAGACAAGTACTCCTCTGCAACTTGCTCCAGAGTTCTTCTCTCTTCCAATTTAACAAACCCTTCGGCTATCCATTGTCGAGTTAATCTCCTATGATTAATAAAATAGTCCTCCGGATATAAACCAAAATACAACATGCATGGTTTCAAGTAGTAAGGAAGGCCATCATAACTAAGGGACAAAATCTTTGTTAGACTTGTTAAATGGGCATTACGTCCGAACTCCAAGATCATATTTTGACTCACCTTTTGCCATTCAATAATTGTTTTAGATTTTGTTGAAAGTAGACCACCAATGGCTACAATTGCCAGAGGAAGCTGCTTGCATTTTTGAACAATTTCTTTTGACACGGCCTCAAGCTCCAATGGACAACGCCCGCCAAGCTCAGATCTAAATACTTTCTTGCAGAAGAGTTCCCATGCTTTGTTTGGAGTCAAAAGTTGCAAGTTGTGAACATGAACTAGAAAGGATTTCTTGAAAAAATCCGCAACTTGCATCATTCTAGTGGTGATTATGATCCTACTACCTTTATTGTTATTGGGCATGGCAAATTCAACTTGGTCGGAAAAATCTTCATGCCATACATCATCAAAGAATATCAAATACCTCTTATGTTCTAGGTATTTCCTTACCTCTATAATCAGTGACCTGTCATCCAACTTGCGTAACTTCTTTGGAAGCGGGTCTTCAGTTTCGTGACAAAATTGCTCCATCATTTTTATCATTAGTTCTCTCATAGTGTATGATTGAGAAACTATGATGCAAGCTCGACAATCAAACTGTGTTGTCACCTTTTGGCTGTCAAAAACTTGCTTGGCAAGAGTGGTTTTGCCTAGACCCCCCATTCCTACCACTGAAATCACTGTGCGTTCAGCTGCGCCCTCCAATAACCAACCATATAGTTCTTCTTTTGGGCCTTCAAATCCTACAATTTCTATTTCTTCACTGAAAAAGGAAGACAATCGAGGATCACGCCATCTTCCATTTTCTGTCTCTTCACTGCGGTGTCTTTGGCTTGAGGATCCTTGTTCGTGTGAAATTTGAAAGTTATACCTCTCGCTTCTTTCCTTGATTCCGCGAATTGACAACTTGATGTCCTTAATCTCTGATGCAATTTTATGACGGGGAATCAAATTTTTGATTAGGCTTGTAATCTTGTTGAATACAGATCCACGTCCAGGAGGATTGGCCGTATGGATCAGCCGAAGGTATTCATCAATGACATCTTCAATGCGAAATGATGCATCTCTCACTTGCTTCACCCATGTTCTTATTCCTTCATTGGTGTCAGTTTCATCTGCTGCCCTTCTATCTGCATCTTTGAGGAAGACTTGAATGCTTTCTAGTTCATCTTTGATATATGAAAGATCTCTGTGTACACCTCTCAGAAGCTTTGTTTCTTCTTTTAGGAACTGGAACACTTCCCCCAAGGCAAACGATACTGCAGTTTCTGCCATTTCACTCTCATATCATATTTCTAGGCTGCTACCTTGCAATTATGAAGCTTGAAATGAAAGGTGATTAGTTTTATGAACTTGGTAGTATATGCAGACCATGCTTTTCAAAGAAAAAAGGTTTATTGTTCTGTAATATGACAGTAAAGAAGTATGAATGGTTATTTTATTGAATGCCTTTATTTATGCTGAAATTCAACAAGCTTAACCAATAAGAAATATATTTTTGACCATCATGCATGCATCTGTCTATATATTAAGACTCAAGATCTGGGACCACATCCTAGAAAACAATTTTCTGTTTTTTTTATAATAACTAGTGGATGTTAGGTTCCAAATTACCTTGTCAAGGGTAGGTATGATACACTCTCTACCACATAACTAATGATTTGCAGCCGTATGTTTTATCTCTTGTATGATTTGTTGTGCAGAGACTATTGTTGCATGGATAGCTAGAGACAGAGCATAGTCACCAAGTTCGTAGTTCGCTTCGGTACGTGGTACGGGTTCGGGTACGCGGTACGCAAGTTTTAAAGAATTGGGTTCGAAGGGGGTATACAGAGTCGGTACGTTATTTGGGTTCGCGGTACGTTCTAATATATTATTCGGTACGTTGTGAATAGAATAAATTATTTAGTTAAAATATATGAGTAGAAATATTGATATCATCACTTTTTTTGTAAAAGAAAAAATATTAATATCATCACATTCATTCAAAATCCGAGCCTTGCATAATTTCCCTAGTTTTTTTTTCTTTGACAAATTTATCTTTTAATAAAAAAAATGTATTTTTCTTTTAGAATAAAATGTATTCCTACTTGAAGGAATGTACTCCTACTATTGTTAACAGCTATTTCCAAAGTAATTTAATTACTGTTTGTTTCAGTTACCTATGCATGGTTTATCAAAAAGTGTAATTACTAATGGTCGAATTTTTATACAAACCAAACTTATTTTTCCGATTACCAAGAAAGAATAATAGAAAGAAAAAGCTCTAAAAAAAAATTCAACGGGTCTGTCTCTCTCTCTAACCTTCAATGTCTCCAGCTTCTTCTTCTCCCCTGTTTTCATTATCTCCTTTCTTCTTCTCCCCTAAATTATTCATACAACAAATTGCTTCGTTTATACCTTTTTATGTCACAATTTTGAAATTCGTAACTGGAAAAGGGCAAATCGCAACATTTTTTCCGGGTTCATCTTCTATTTCACCGGTTCGTTGTCTTCTACGAATGCTACACGAATTTAGACGAACCCGGTTCGCAAAAGTACCGCGAACCGGTTCGCGCGAACCAATTCGCGGTTCTCTAATGGGGTGACGAATTATGTGACTATGAGACAGAGTATCTTTATTTTATTTTATTTTTTGGTACACAAAAAAAAAATCTTTATCTTAATTTTTATATTCTTTTTAGATATGGTATTGTATAAGACTAGCTGTAAAACTATGCATGAATGGGTGCTCTCTTTATCTCACAAACATGAGAAATTTTCTTTTCACAGCTTTCGGGCTTCTCGCGTGCCCTATGTTTTGACAATGTTTCCCCTTTCAAATTTTATAACCCGAAGCATATTTGGATTTTAAAATCCGAAATTTCTGATTCTACATTTTGAACCCCTCCTGACAGTTTTTTTTTTTTTTTTAAAAAAAAAAACGTGGTTCGGACTATTTAATCTAACCTAAAAAAACATGGTTGGACTATATAATCCAAAACAAGTTTCTATATAGGTAAATATGAGAAACTTCCATCATTTCAACAATTGCGTAAATTTTCAATTTCAGCGAGTATATATGTGTCATACCCCAATTTTTGACCTAAGGTCCCACTGACACATGTCTTTTGACTAGGAATATTCCTTGTTTTTTTTTTCATACCTCCTCTCACTTTTTTTAATTTTTATTATTATTTATTAGTCTTTTTTTTAGTTTCCATCTTTTAATACTTTATTTTTATTTAGTCTTTATTTTCCAATTTACCTTTTTTTTATTTTTTTTAGTCTAATTATTTCTTTTAGTTTTTTTAACCATTTTAATGAGTTCGAAATAATTGTCTCTGGGGTCCAAAGAAAATTCTATTCCAACCATGCCACTATCACAGTTGTTTTATCTTGGTTTTCGGGTGCCAAACATTGATTACGTTTGAACCTTTTAACCGGTGATATCTTATTTTTTCTTGGGAAGGGAAAAAGTAAGCAAAACCCTTGAGAATCGAGGTTCGGGAGTTGTTTTCGCTACGGGAAGGTGTTAGGCACCCATAACGACTATAGTATCCTATAGGAACCGTCTTTAATTTCTACGCGCGCGCTTTATTTTTAAATGCTATTTGGAAAATGATATTTACACCTAAGAGTTTACTAAGTCAAGAATTGGAGGGAGAAGAATGTGATTAAAATTTTGTTTTATTCGAATTGAAGGAATTTTGTTCCTTGCCTACGTACCCGTTTAAGGGATCAAATCCACCGTAGTTCTCTTCCAAAAATGTTTTTGTTTTTGTTGGTTGATTTTAAGTTTGAAAGTGGAGTTTTGAAGAATAAGAGAGAGGCCTCAAGGGCATGAGATTTAGAAATGGTGAGGTGGAATTAGTTATTTGTAAAATATGGTCTAAGTATGATTAAAATTCTTTAAGATTTTGATTAAGAAAATGAAAAGGAAAATTACAATGGGATTTTGATCCCAAGGTTTATTAGAAAATGGTTTGAGTGATATTGTTCATATTTTTTTGGAAAATGATTTTTCTAAGTGTAAATCCTAGTCATTCATCTAAACATACAATCCTAAACATACATCTAAACATGCATATTCTAGCTATATATCTAAAGTGAGGTGTGTGCATGTGTCGGTGTTTGTGTCGGTGTACATTATTAGAGTCCATTGTCCTTTACATCATTGGCCTAGATACATTCTATGGTCTTGCAAGAATTTAAAATTGCATGAAGTAAAATACAAAATTCCTAAGTTTTACATTCTAAGCATTAGTATGGGAATTAAAGTGCAAGAAATGAAACTAAAATGTAAGAATGAAGTATGCTTATGAAACAATGAACAAATGGTTAGTGACGATAGGCATAGGATAGTAGAAAGATTGGCAAGGAAATAAGGCATAAAAACATGGCAAAATGACAAGCAAAAGTGGCAAAAATGCACTTAATAAAATACCAAAGTCCCAAAGCAAGCAAGAGACCTATAACTCTCACATTTTGGCGTTTTTCAAAGGGTTTTTAGGTTCAGCCCCAATGTGAAAGCCACAAGAAATATTATAAGCCAAGGAATCATGGTATGAAATTAAGCCAATTTTACACTAATTCACATGTTAAAAATAACAAGTAACTTGCTAACTAAGCAACCAATTATCACATATTTAAAACAGCACCAAAACCACCAATCAATCACCAAATGATACCCCAAAATTATTCAACAAACCACAATTATTATGAACCAAACAATTGGAATTAAAATATGCAAAGAAACTTCACAAAATCGGACAAAACAACACAAAAATTAAACAATTCCTCCATGTATTTTCTCTAACAATTTCCAGCATACAAAATTCCTATGCAACAATCCTAAATCCACCAACACAATTGCAACAAGAACTCACTCAATTTTTACAAGTTTTTAACAAGATTTTCAACAAAAATTAAAAGAAACACTTTAAACCAAAGCAAAAAATAATTCTCCGGTATTTCTTGATCAATCTTGACATGTAATATGTCAAAATTGATCAAAAAGTACAAAGAAAATTATAGGAATTTTTTAGGAATTTTTATCAAAGCTTTTTATACACGCAGGGGTGTAAAAAGTAAAATTTAACACAAGCACGCAGGAAAGGGGGGGTGTGAACAGCATACTGGAAAAAAAGGAGGCAAAAACGTTGGGCTTTAGAGGGAGCATGGCAACAATGAAGGACAGGTAAGCATGGGATAAAATGGCATGAAAGCTTTATAATAGAAAACACGTGAGTAAAAAAAACGCAGGTCCTTCTTCTTCTTTCGTGCGATACTTCTCCTTTTTCGTACGGTCTCCGGTGAGCTTGTTCCTCCGGCGTGGTGGCCGGAAATGTCACCACTACGCCGGAGTTCAAGATCTCTACAGTTTTCAAAATCATTCACGTTTTTTTTGAAATCAATTTCACACCTCTCGCCGGTCCGAATTCGATTCGAAGAGGAAAGAACTAGGAAAGAAGTATGGATTCGAAGAAGATGATTCTGATGTTCGAAAGTTTGAAAGAAGCACAGATTATGATAGACACGAGGTTACCTCTCCTTTGACGGTGCCGATACAATTTGAAGGAAGTCGTTACCGTTCAATTTCCGCCTCGTCTCTCACCTTCTTGCGGTTGTTGTTGTTGCTGCTGGTCTCTTCTTCCCCTTTACTTCAAATTCGCGAATCCGACTTGGCTTCTTGGTTGAGGTATTGAGACCGATTGCTGCGATTCACCGTTTGAGTTCGATTTTGCCATCGCCGGTGGTGCTTGAATCCGATTCGGTGATGATTTTTCGGTGATGGTTTTGGATGGTTTTGAACTCGTAATTGGTGTGGTCGATGAGTGCTAGAAAATTCAGTGGTGAATTGTGTGAGTTTGTGATGGATTATGATGATTGTTGTTAGTTGAAGGTGATGATGAAGGTTTGGTTATGGAGAATTCAAGGTTATGAAGTTTTTTGTGGTGGTTGTGAAGCTTTTTGGTGATGAATGTGGTGGTTAGGGATGAAGATTGAAGGTTAGTTAGGGTGGTTGAGTGGTGGAGAAAAGTTGTTATGGTGGTTTAGGGTGGAGGAGAAAGTTTGTTATGGTGGTTTAGGGTGGAGGAGAAAGTTTGTTAGAAGAGAGGGAAAAAAATGAGAGAAAATAATTATGAAGTTTATGATTTTTTTGGAGTTTTTGTGAAAAAATGATTAATAAAAATGAACCTTGACCATGACTTTGACTTATTTATAGGTGATGTGGGAATGCTTGGACCAATGAAACAATGCCATGTGGCACTTGACTTGTAACAAACCTTGACTTTGACTTTAACAAACTTAAAAAGGGATTAAAATGTAAATAACACAAATACAAGGACCAAAATGAAAATTAAAACTAAAATTGAATTGAAAAAGTAAATTGAAAATTAACGTAAAGCGAGACGATTAAAAGCAACAAAGCAGATTAAAATGAATCAGAGATTTTATGTGAAATGACCAAAATGCCCCTAGGGACTAAAATGACTCGAAACGACTCAAATGCAATTTAAAAGTGATTTTTAACAGAGAATCGAAGCAAGAGCTTACACAAGCAAAATTAAAAGACTCAGAGACAATTTTCAGAAATTAAACAGGGTTTTAACACATTTTAACACATGAAAAGACCAAAATGCCCCTAGGGGCTAAACTGACTCAAAATGACTTCAAATGCAATTTTTGAAATGGATTTTGACATGAGATTGAAACAAGGACTTATACAATCCAATTGAAGAGACTCAAACAATTTTTCAAAGATTGAAAGAAATTTTAACATAGGAAATGACTAAAATACCCTTTTTCATGAATTTTGCAAGTAATATTGAAATAAAATGCAGAGAAAGATGTAATTGATCAGAGACATATCAAATGGCTTGAAATGCAAGAAAAGAAGAATTGAGTTAGTATTTTTAGGTCCAAAATTAGGGTATAACAACAGTCTCAATCACAAAGTCAGAAAGTTCTTTCCCATTTTTCATCAGGAACGTGTTTCATCATCAATACCTCTTCTCACTTTTTTTATTTATTAGTCTTTTTTTTTAACTTTTAGTTTTTATTTTTATCTTTCATTTTTATTCAGTCTTGATTTTTATATTTTTTTATTTTCCATTTTACCATTTTATTTTTATTTTTTTCGTTTAATTACTTCTTTAGGTTTTTATTAACTTTTTTAATGAGTCCAAAAATTGTCAAAAAATTTAGTGTCAAGGTCCAATTTTTTTTTTCTTTCTCAAGTGTGCCACCAATCATGCCATTTTTACATGTCAACTCTCCCATTTGAAAAATCATTCAAATCACATTCCAAAACCATCAATCTCATTCAAATCCCCATCAAAGTGCATTAAACCAATTTTTCATTTTTCATCAACCTTAGAACCTATAAATAGAGCTCTCATCCTTCACAATTTCACACACCAAAAGTTCTCTTGAGTTGTCAAAGAACTTTTCTCTCTTCTCCCTCATTTAACTTGTGTTGACGAGCTATTCTTTTCTTCTCTCTCTTTTTTCTGTCCCTTCGGAATTTTGTCCCTTCGGTTGTCCCTTTCTTTTATTTTCTTGCATTTTATTTCTTTTTAGCATCTTATTTTATTTCTATTTAGCATTTTAATTATTATCATTTATTTTCCAGCAATTAGAATGTATTTAGGTCCAATGTAAATATAAATGAGAAAAGTGTGTGTGTGTGTGTGTCTTTTATTTCTTTACCGCTTTTTATATATCAAAAAAAATACAAAAAAATTAGATTAGGGATTTTGTGGTGACCCAACGTCACTACAAAAATCCACGCGCTTTTAATTTTATTGCTTCGTTAGTTTAATTTTCGTTTATTATCCAAAACAACAAAAACATTCAAATAACAAAAATCACAAAAAAAAATTCATAATAAACCTTGATTTTCAATCAAGTGATCGTTCTTTTTATTTTCTTTCTTAATCAAATTTCAATTCAATTTTAATCATACTTTGAGTCTATTTCTTTCAATATAAAAAACACAAACCAATTCTTATTTGCCACTTGGCTTTTCACTTTAAAACTTTTTTTTCAAAACTAATAAAACACACACAACAAATCAAACGTCAATTTCTACCCCGAACTACGTGATTTTGATCCTTCACAGGTACGTAGGCAAAGGACACTCGTCCTCTCAAATCAATAAAATGTAGATAAACTAGGTTTCCTTTCTTTTATCATTTCAAATTCCTTTTTTAAAAAAAAAGCAAGCAATGTTTAAAGCACAAAACGTTAAATAAAACCAAAAGGTTCTCGTAGAGTACTACGAATATTTAGGGTGCTAATACCTTCCCTAAATATAACCAACCCCCGGACCCCCCAATTTAAATAAATCTTTTCAAAGTCGTGAAATAATTAGTGAGTCAAAAGCTAATCAAATAGCCTTGATCTCCGAAAAATGACGCGACAGAAATGGCGACTTCACTGGGGAACCCTAAGAGGGTTAAGCCTAACTTGGCTTTGTTTAAAATTTTGTGTTTTAAATTTGCTTTAAAAAAAAATCAAAAAAATAAAAGATGGAAACACGTGTATATATGTTTTCTCCTTTTTCTTTCTTCTTTCTTTTAACGTGAGTGGTGAGATAAGTCCTAACCCGGACTTGAGGGAAATATAAGATAGGACGGGGTATAATCATAGTGCCATACCAAGAGCATTCTTGGACCATGTGTACATGTGATAACCCTACTCGGTGGAGGCCTCACGGAAGGTAGTACTCTTGTTGTCATGAGCATTCATGTCGACGTTATTACTTTCAATGTGAGTGTCCCGTGAAGCCGTGGACCTTAGTTACCCTTAACCCATCTTGGCCTTTTTAGGACGTAGTGCGGTGGCTAAACCAAGAGCATTCTTGACTTTAGTTGATACACGATACTACACTCAAACTAGACTACCTTATGAATGTTATTGGACTAGGAGCATTCCTATACACCAATATATTCACAAGGGGGTTGCAATTTGGGAACTTGGTAGAACCCTTATTACAAGTGCAAATGAAACCATAGTCCTTACCAAATGGCGTACATACCCTTGACTCCATCATCATGGACCTTGAACCTCACCGTGTTTTCATCGTTTGTGTTAGCATAGTCATGCATACATGCATTCATTCATAAACAACTATTTTTCTCATTAAATACCGAAGGACCTAGATAAGTCATTATAAACATTAGAGGTGTGGACCTTATAAAAAGGGACACAAAGGAATACAATTTCAAAAGTCTTAAACTAGACCTTAGCTTTGTCGGGGACTTTGTCTTTGGCATTTGCTTTTGTTCTTAAAGGAACCGTTTTTTTCAAATTATCAAATGAAACAATGCTTCTTATGATGTTTACAATCACTTTGACAAGTCCCTCGAAAAAAGATTGTCCATTTTTTGCATAAACATATCATGCATCATTTTGCATTCATAGTTTCAAGTCTGAGTCTTACACTGTGTCTTTTCTACAAAAGGTCAATCCATCTCCAAAGGGTCCTGACATCCTTGTCTAAAGCCAACTCGCACCTACAACACTCGTGCAAACAAAAGGAGGGAACGTATCAGTTTGAACAAGAGATCTACTAGCATTCGTGAAAAGGTAACAAACACTCCAGGCCGAGTTAGAGAGACTGAGTACCCTGGTGGTTTCATTGATTTAACCGCAGTTCCAGGAAGGGCTCGAACGCCAACATCAACAGCAGCCTCGACAACAGGCTCCAAGGATGCAGTTTGACTAATCCCAATGATGTATGCAGAGCTGCTTCCCATATTGCTCATGAAGAACCTTGTCCAAACTGGAAAGCCTCCTCGAGAGCCTAACGAGTTGCCGGTTTGGTATCAATCTGACCTCTCCTATGCCTTCCATCAAGGAGCACCCGACCATGACATCGAGCACTGTTTCTCTTTGAAGATTGAAGTCCAGAAGCTGATTGAAGCCAATATCTTGCTTTTAAAGATTGAATTCAGACGTGCACGTTAATCCACTGCCGGACTATGTTGTGACACATGGAGTGGATAGCCGCGATTGGGTCGCTTTTGATGTTCTTTCTACTACTTATCTGTCCAAATGAGGTGTTTGTTGGTTGTTTGCTGCTTTTCAAAAAAAATCCTTTCGTCCCGCCCGAGACAAAAGTGAATTTGTGCAGGGCTTTTTGCTCCATGTATTTTCCATCATTAATAAAAAGTCGTTTCTATCCCGACTTTGTTTTTATTTTGTGCTTTTTTTGGGAAAATGGTAATACAAAAAACCAAACCAAAAAAACTTTTAAACCATTCTCAAATATCTGCATAATTATAACTTGTACTTGTCAAAATCAAAAATCAAATCATGCATTAATAAGCCCGTTGAACACATTACCCCTATACTCTCTCCCGACTTTGAGTTCCCTTTGTCTGAGGATGAAGAAGAGGAGAATGAAGAGACTCCCGACAAGATTTCTCGCATACTGGGGCATTTTAGCCATCGAAGCTGCAAGCAAAAATCAAGAAAATTGTCCAGAAGATGGCAGTCATTTACAAAGACTGGCATGAGATGTTACCGTTGCCTCGCATGGATATCGTACTTCAGTACACATTTCAACAGGGGCAAACCCCCCTCCTTCCCCAATATACAACATGGAGGTCGTGCTTCCTGTGGAGGTCGAAGTCCCGTCAATGGGAGTTCTACTAAAGTCCAAGCTTGATTGAGTTTAAAACGCATGACGACCTTGTACAAATATATCAAAAGAGGGTTGAAACGAGCTCCTAACAAAAGGATTCATCCCCATGAATTTCAAGAATGGAACTTTGTACTATCTTTTCAATCAGACTCCGGGGGCAAGTGGATGCCTAATTATGAAGGCTCGTGTAAAGACGTTTACAACCATGGATGGTGACAAAGTCGCACGCCTATGAATGCCGGTGCAGTCAAGAAATACTCTGTCAAAAAAGAAAAGCTCGATAAGTCGCAAACCTAAAAAAGCGGCTTAGGCAAAAATGAGCGTCTCGGTGGGCTGAAAACCCGAAAGGGCGGTCCAGGCAAATATTAGAGACATGAACAAAAATGATTATCCTGATAGGTCGAAACCCGAAAGGGCGATCTATGCAAAAGTTAAGGATCATGACAAGTAACTGCATCAGTCATCACAGTCCACTTGGGGCATCCAGTCGTCAAAGGAACCTCCGATTCGAAGCGTCCACAAATCAAAGACTCGAAACAAGGGAAATCAAAGACTCAGAGCAGGGGCATTCAAAGTTGTCAGGAAGTATAACAGTTATTGTGTTCAATGTACCTTCCAATATAATTACCATTTTCCAAATTTTTCAAATATCCGTGGAACCATGCCATTGGCAGGTCACCACTCAATTCATCAAATTTGAGCCTGTGCTCATTTATTTGGAACTCCCGTTTATTCTATTTGCAAAATTTCTTCTATTTTTGATGGCAATACTCGAAGCAAAAATTTTCAAAATACAAAACCTTTTTTACATCGTTTGAAAAGTGTGAACAACAAACACACTCCTTTGTTTGAACTCGTGAGTAGTTGAAACGTACATCTGCATTTGCTTTGAGAACGGCTGCACTCCGAAAGAGAAACAGGGCTAAGCATTATGGAGAGGACTTCTGCCTTGAGCAAGATGATGTCACAGTCCAAAAATACAAAAAAGGATATACAAAAAGAGCTCGCTAAGCTGAAAACCTGAATAGGCGGCTTAGGCAATAGAGAGCGTCCCGGTGGATCGAAAACCCGAAAGGGCGGACCAGGCAAAAATTAGGGGCACAAAAAAGAATATATTCCCGGTGGACTGAAAACCCGAAAGGGCGGTCCAGGCAAAAGTTAGGGATTTTCAAAAGAAAAAAAACAAAAAAAATATGACTGCTGAAGCATGCCGATAGGAATTACACTCTGCGCCGGTTTACAAAATGGCGACTTCTTCCAGATTTTTTTGGTTAACAATGGGCTTTATCCCCAGGAGGCATCAATTGCTACCTTGTGCCTGGCTTTACCTCATCAAATGGCTCGATTTTCTCACAATAGTATCATATCCAAGGAAGTTTGCCGAGTGTTTGTATTGCGTTGTCAGTCCGACTCCCATCTTACCTGTCTTGTCTCGTCTCATCAATTTCATCTGTCACAATCCAATCTGTACACTCATACATTCATTCATCCATTCATACATTCATACAATCATACATTCATACACTAATACTTTCGCACATCCATACATTCATGCATTATTACATTCACTCATACACATCATATACACCACATCTTGTTGTGTCAAGCGAATAGCTTGCAAAGATCTTTTGTTACCTCTGTGTCAAGCGAATAGATTGCAAACAATCTTTTGTTACATTTGTGTCAAGCGAATAACTTGCAAACCTCTACTGTTATCTTGGTGTCAAGCGAATAGCTTGCAAACCTCTACTGTTAACCTTGGTATCAAGCGAATAGCTTGCAAACCTCTACTGTTATCTTGGTGTCAAGCGAATAGCTTGCAAACCTCTACTGTTATCTTGGTGTCAAGCGAATAGCTTGCAAACCTCTACTGTTATCTTTGTGTCAAGCGAATAGCTTGCAAGCCTCTTTTGTTATCTGTGTGTCAAGTGAATAGCTTGCAAAATTCTTGTCTTATAAAAAAGTGTCATCCCCAACGTTAGCTGTTCTAGTGATGTCACCGGTCAATTTCAATTTCAATTTCAATTTCAGAGGTGTCATCCCCAGCGTTAGCTGTTCTATTGATGTCACCGGTCAATTTCAATTTCAGGGGTGTCATCCCCAACGTTAGCTGTTCTAGTGATGTCACCGGTCAATTTCAATTTCAATTTCAATTTCAGAGGTGTCATCCCCAGCGTTAGCTGTTCTATTGATGTCACCGTTCAATTTCAATTTCAGAGGTGTCATCCCCAGCGTTAACTGTTCTAGTGATGTCACCGGTCAATTTCTATTTCAATTTCAAATTCAGAGGTGTCATCCCCAGCGTTAGCTGTTCTAGTGATGTCACTGGTCAATTTCAATTTCAATTTCAATTTCAATTTCAATTTCAATTTCAGAAGTGTCATCCCCAGCGTTAGCTGTTCTACTATTGTCACCGGTCAATTGCAATTTCAATTTCAATTTTAGAGGTGTCATACCCAGCGTTAGCTGTTCTAGTGATGTCACCGGTCAATTTCAATTTCAATTTCAATTTCAGAGGTGTCATCCCCAGCGTTAGCTGTTCTAGTGATGTCGCTAAAAGTTTTGTCTTCATTAAGCTATCGTCTCAAACCAATACGGTAGTAGACAATCTTTTCCCCAGTGAAATTACATTCCCAGCGGTGTCGGATCCCTTTCCTCAACGAATTTGGGTTTCCCGTTGTTGTTTCTCGTCTTAGTCAAATCATCTTTGCATCATGAGCATTCATAGCATCTTAGGTCCAAAATTGGTGTATTTTGTATTTAAGTCTCTTCGGCCAGTCAAATCAAAGATTTCATCTTCAAATCTCCGGACGAAGAAACTTAAATAGGGGCATCTGTCATACCCCAATTTTTGACCTAAGGTCCCACTGACACATGTCTTTTGACTAGGAATATTCCTTGTTTTTTTTTCATACCTCCTCTCACTTTTTTTAATTTTTATTATTATTTATTAGTCTTTTTTTTTAGTTTCCATCTTTTAATACTTTATTTTTATTTAGTCTTTATTTTCCAATTTACCTTTTTTTTTATTTTTTTTAGTCTAATTATTTCTTTTAGTTTTTTTAACCATTTTAATGAGTCCGAAATAATTGTCTCTGGGGTCCAAAGAAAATTCTATTCCAACCATGCCACTATCACAGTCTCAATCACAAAGTCAGAAAGTTCTTTCCCATTTTTCATCAGAAACGTGTTTCATCATCAATACCTCTTCTCACTTTTTTTATTTATTAGTCTTTTTTTTAAACTTTTAGTTTTTATTTTTATCTTTCATTTTTATTCAGTCTTTATTTTTATATTTTTTTTATTTTCCATTTTACCATTTTATTTTTATTTTTTTCGTTTAATTACTTCTTTAGGTTTTTATTAACTTTTTTAATGAGTCCAAAAACTGTCAAAAAATATAGTGTCAAGGTCCAATTTTTTTTTTCTTTCTCAAGTGTGCCACCAATCATGCCATTTTTACATGTCAACTCTCCCATTTGAAAAATCATTCAAATCACATTCCAAAACCATCAATCTCATTCAAATCCCCATCAAAGTGCATTAAACCAATTTTTCATTTTTCATCAACCTTAGAACCTATAAATAGAGCTCTCATCCTTCATAATTTCACACACCAAAAGTTCTCTTGAGTTGTCAAAGAACTTTTCTCTCTTCTCCCTCATTTAACTTGTGTTGACGAGCTATTCTTTTCTTCTCTCTTTTTTCCGTCCCTTCGGAATTTTGTCCCTTCGGTAATTTTTGTCCCTTCGGTTGTCTCTTTCTTTTATTTCTTGCATTTTTTTTCTTTTTAGCATCTTATTTTATTTCTATTTAGCATTTTAATTATTGTCATTTATTTTCCAGCAATTAGAATGTATTTAGGTCCAATGTAAATATAAATGAGAAAAGTGTGTGTGTGTGTGTGTCTTTTATTTCTTTACCGCTTTTTATATATAAAAAAAAATACAAAAAAATTAGATTAGGGATTTTGTGGTAACCCAACGTCACTACAAAAATCCACGCGCTTTTAATTTTATTGCTCCG
The DNA here is from genome assembly GCF_051527215.1 of Medicago sativa. Lineage (NCBI taxonomy): Eukaryota > Viridiplantae > Streptophyta > Magnoliopsida > Fabales > Fabaceae > Medicago > Medicago sativa. The sequence goes on along the minus strand of NC_140751.1, from coordinate 8,365,494 downwards.
TTAGTTTAATTTTCGTTTATTATCCAAAACAACAAAAACATTCAAATAACAAAAATCACAAAAAAAAATTCATAATAAACCTTGATTTTCAATCAAGTGATCGTTTTTTTTATTTTCTTTCTTAATCAAATTTCAATTCAATTTTAATCATACTTTGAGTCTATTTCTTTCAATATAAAAAACACAAACCAATTCTTATTTGCCACTTGGCTTTTCACTTTAAAACTTTTTTTTCAAAACTAATAAAAAACACACAACAAATCAAACGTCAATTTCTACCCCGAACTACGTGATTTTGATCCTTCACGGGTATGTAGGCAAAGGACACTCGTCCTCTCAAATCAATAAAATGTAGATAAACTAGGTTTCCTTTCTTTTATCATTTCAAATTCCTTTTTTTTAAAAAAAGCAAGCAATGTTTAAAGCACAAAACGTTAAATAAAACCAAAAGGTTCTCGTAGAGTACTACGAATATTTAGGGTGTTAATACCTTCCCTAAATATAACCAACCCCCGGACCCCCCAATTTAAATAAATCTTTTCAAAATCGTGAAATAATTAGTGAGTCAAAAGCTAATCAAATAGCCTTAATCTCCGAAAAATGACGCGACAATATATTTTATCAAATTAATCAGAGGTAAAGCTTTACTCCTTTGTCTCTATCAAGCTCTTCATTAATATTCTTTGGTATACATTTCATCAATATTGTTTTATCATATAGGGTGGCATGTATGTGTTCGGTTTTTTTTTTTTTTTTTTTTTTTTTAGTTTTTCAAAATATTCTAATGACAATAATATTTGGACATCCATGAATTCTAAATACTTGCCTCAATTTATTTATTTATTTATTATTTTATTTTTTTTGAGAGACTTGCCTCAATTTCTCTCCGTCTCTCTTTCCATTACATCACACTCTTTTATATCTTTCTCTTTCAAAGCGTATATGGTGTGCCACAAACACTATTCATTATTCATATTCTATACCATATTACTACCTCCGTCCTTAATTATAGGGCCCTTTTGAAAAAATACCGGGAATTAAGATAGTGGATATTTGTATTAAATATGTTTGTAATTACTATTGTTTTTACAATTTTATCCTTTAAGAGAGGTTGATTTATGTTTTCAACATGTTATTTATTGTTGATTGAAGAAAAAGATGTATAATAAATTGAGGCATGTATGTAAAGAAATAATTAATGTAGTTGGAAATAGCAAAGGGTTCTTATAAAAAGGGACAAAAAAAATTCTCAAAAAGGTCTTATAATTAGAGACGGAGGTAGTACAAGTAGACCAGATCTGCATACAGGGCAAAACACTTCTCAAGACCTTTAACCCTACTGCAATACAAAGAATTAATATAATAAATTACATTTTGCTTTAACTATCTCACATATAAAAAATAAATTGTGACAAAATAAAAATAACTAGAAAATTAATAATTGTTATCATCTCTTTCAGAAGTAAATATTATTTTCAAACAGTTAATATATAATTTTCAAAATGTCGATGCAAATACAAAAAATACAGCATCAAACAGAGGGTTAGCACGGTTCTAAATCTAGTTTAAGATAAAGTTGGGGCCAATTCCAGATACTATATTTTTATTTTTATTTTATAGTTAAACATGCTTACCTACATAAGATAAGGTTATTTGAAAGTTTCCACCTACTAATTATTATTATTATTATTATTATTATTATTATTATTATTATTATTATTATTATTATTATTATTATTATTATTATCCTTTTATTAGGGAATTATTATTAAAACCATAAAATATTATCCTATAGGATGTGGCCCCTGAGCTTGAGTCTTTAACCATGTTTAATATAAAAAGTTAAGCTCCAATCCTTCTGGTGGTTGAAGGCAAGTCATCCTGATTTTGCTTTTAATTATCACATATGGTGGCTTAATCCCCTTTTATGTTTGAGAGTTATCACTTAATTTATTTTAGCTTCTATATTTTAAGCGTGCCTGCATTATGGCTATATCGCTTTTTTTCATTGTTAACCTGATGTAACAAACATTTCTTCTACCTTAGTTCTTCTTTGGCATACCCTATGCTTGAGAGACAAGTTTTGGTTGATATATTTCATTTTAGCTTCTTAAAAAATAAATATATAAAAAGTTGCTTGCAAGAAATTGATAATTCGTAGATTATCAAATAATTCTAAATTTTCAACCATGTTTATCATTAATTTATGTCACAGAGGATGACAACTAACATGCATCGTGGTTAGAAACATAAATATAAACTGTTTCGTGTATGTAAGATAGAAGCGGATGATGACGGGGGTATCTTCTAGCATAACCAAGGTCTTAGGTTTGAATTCAGTCTTTGACATATAGCAACATTAAATCTCTTAAGGAGAGTTTTCCATTCATTTTGGGTCCCGCAAGACTTGAGGGATTGGTCTCAACACTTGCGCGTGGAGGATACCTGGTTTACGCTAAAAAAGATGGATGCAGATAGAGACTAATTTAATGTCAATCTTATACTTTCGATTAAAGAATTAATGAATAAATCATCAATGTAGAAACTATGATAGTGTATTTTTATATACCTTGAAGAGAGTGATATTTTGTGAAATAAAATGAAGAATTACTCTTCACGAAATATTAAGCATGTTGAATTTTAAGGGAGTAGCATAAACAATAACGTTAAAGCTAAGAGAAATGTTAACAAATACAAGGGACACTCTTAAAGAGTTATAGGTGGTACGTATCTATGAAAATGTATATCTTCAATGCATTGGAAAACGAAATATTTAATTTTTTCAAAGAACAATTGTTTATCTTAAAATGCTTAAAGAATGTCCTGGAGGCATTCGTGTTAACCAGATCCTAATAAAAATAAAGGCAACACTACAACAGAAATGACATTTCACATCAGTGGAAATCGACATTTCACATCGGGTCCCAACCAATGTAACTAAAGGTGAGGTTGTATGTACGTGACATTTAACATCGGGTAAGGAGCCGATGTGAAAAGTAGTTTTCCACATCAGTTTTTGATTCAACTGAAGCGAAACCGCTTTTTTTCCAAATCTGAAGATGCATTTCACAACGGCATATTTGACATCCCCGAAGTGAAATCTACATATTCCACATCATCTTTAATTGAACCCGATGTGAAATCCATTTTATTTAAAAAATTATAAAATTTTATTCATTAACTTCATTTTCCTGATGCGACAAATTCATATAACAAAAAAACTTAATAAATTCAATGAAAAACAAGAAAATTGTCTTATATACATACACTCACAAATGCAAACTGCTAAAGAGTTTTTGTTCAATAAAAAAAAACTCCTAATGAGTTCATATCACAAATGTCAGCAAATATCATAATTTTAAATTCAAGTATTCTATTTCTACAGTTCCAATCTCTACATAAGAATAAGCAGACACAACCTGATTTCCATTAACATACTGGGAAACCAAAGAGGAACTATTTTTCCTCTTTTGACATTCTTTAATATCTTAATTAACACTGTTAACACGAGGCTTCGTCAAACACACCTTATCAAAGCCCTCACTCTTCCTCTCAGTAGCAGGAGTAGTATTGAGATCCTTAAGTGCCGTCACTGACATCCCTGCCAACTATCGTCTAAAATAAAACAGGAAGACAACTAATCAAACTCTCAAGTCAAGATCTGCAGTCAACAACAAAGACCATATCTCTCCAAATTACGATTACAAGATATTGCACATATACTGGATTTACAATAAAATCAAGGACCGCAAAAGCCAATTCAAATTAAAACTGAGCCTCCAATTCAAAGACAACAATCTTAAGTCAAGATTTGAATTCAACAACAAAGAAACAATCCCGAAAATAATTTTTACAAGCCACAAAACAAAAAATACGCTACTCACTCATGGTTTTCTATATCTCACCAAATCACAATTATACTATCATTGCTCTTATTTCCTAGTTCATAATCTCAGATATCGCAAACACAAATATATATTGAACTTCTAATAAAATCAATAATTTCAAAAGCCAGTTCCAATCTTAGAATTGAACTTCCGCTTCAAACACAACACTAAAACCAATAGAGTTCAAATCACTGCACACAACTCTCAAGCAACAAAAATAATGAAGCAAAATCACAAGCATTATTACACATGATCAACATAATTTCAACTCAAAAAAAAAAATCAAAGTGATTCAATCACAAAGTAAAGAGTCTAGTTATTAACAAAGTGATTCTGAATTTAGATCTTTTATAAATAATAGTATTAATATTTTATTTAATTATTATAAATTAAATTAATGTATGTAGCGGTGTCGGTGTCCAAAGTTTTTTACATTAACAGTGTCGATGTGTCCGTATCAATGTCGTGTCAGGTATGCATGTTGGAGTTCTGCTTCATAGCATATAACAGAAGATGATGAAACAGTTGATACTTGATAATATTGCTATTACATTAAAATTTTAAAATATAGCAATCATGACGGTTCCATACCTTTAGTGAGGGTTCCTCCAAATTGCCATTTCTACATTTTCCATGATCATTTTCTGCATATCTGCCACATCAAATGTGTAGAAGTGAGTGATAGTAGGCCAGCCCCAAATTGCTCAAAAACTTTTAATATATCCAAGTAGCCATGAGCAAACTACATGAGATGCATTGTAATGTCTCCAAATTCACAATACCATCAAGGATAAAAAATGCTTCTGATGAGACAATTGCTAACTGAAGAAGATCTAGAATTGAAAGAACGTGGGACTGAAAAGAATGAAAAACCATATTATGGGACTATAGGAACTATTTTCTTTTAAACCATACAATGAATGAAGCATAAGAGTGGATAACACACTACTTGCCCAAGCCACAGAGACATACAAGGAATAATTGCAACGTGGAAAAGTCTAACTAATACACACTCTACAAATAAAAAATAAAAAAAAAGAACATGAGTGGTGTTGGGAATATAGCAAAGCTGCTACATGGACCTCCACCAAGCAAGGAACAAACAAAAGATAAAATTCAAAGTGAGTCCTCAAGCTGCACAGGCATTTGATTCGCTACTTTTTGATCAATTGCTATTCAATTTTACACAATCAACGCAAAATCATATTACCAAAGTCCAAAGGTATAGCTTACAATAACTATAAGATATTAAGTCTACAGCTAGAACGAACTCAAGGGAGTTAATATCCAGGATAAATTAAACCTTATAGCAGTACAGCACCAGGCAAACATAGTACTAACATAGCAAAAAAACATATATAAGGGTGGCCATTATAATTTAATCTAAGAAAACCAAACGTTATGAAAATGACTACCATAAAGGCACTTGTAACCTTGAACTCTACATTATCAATGGTTAAGATTTACCTGTAACCTTGACCATTATTAATGTGGAGATCAATAGTCAAGATCTTCACATTTTTCCTCGATTTTTTTTCTCAATTGAGACAATCCATTTCCATAATAATAATAATAATAAAAAAAAAAAAAATTGTCCAGAATCATACCTCTAACCTTATCCTAAAGCGTGTATCACATGGTGGAGTATTTAGTCTTGCCTTCCAATATTGTGAACTACAATACAAAATTAATTTAGAATAAAATTGAAAGACATTCATTCATAAGTCATTTGACAGGAAGCAAAGATTAGAGAAATCTCAAGTCTATTTCTAAAAGAAAGAACCACATTAGTTCAACAACTACCTAAGACATATACACTAAACTAATTATTAACCAATTTTAAACTATATAAATTCAAATTAATAACTAGTTTCTCTTTTGTCCCGTAGAAAACGGGAAAATGAGAACTTCATAGAAAAAAGCTTAAGACAGGGCAACAACATCAAATTTGTTTCACTGAACAATAAAAAAAGCTGCAAACATACCTAAAACATCAGTTCAATCCCAAAGATCATTAGACACAAAATTCACCGACATAGTGACAACTCTTGGTAGACTTGTGCAACTCACTCACACACATCACATGACAATGCAAGCATTAGGATTCACATCAGTAAACATTTGTGGTGGTTGTGATTGCATATGAATATTTAACATCTCTTGGTAGACTTGTGCATTATATCCTTCAACATTTACATTTCCATAACCAAAACCAAAGGGTTGTTGAACCATATATTCTATTATCTTAACTTCTCCTCCTTCATTGTTATTACTATCTCCACCCTCCTTATTCTTTTTCTTACCTCCCCCACCTCCTCCTTCATTTTCTTCCTTCTCTCCACCACCTTCCTTGTCTTTCTTAGATTGAACTACCTCAACCTTCCTCTTAAGTTTCTGTGATAAATTCTTAACTAGCTTTTTCACATCCATTGTACTCTTCACAATCACCTTATCCTTCTCTTTATCAACTTTCATTTCAAGCACTCCTGAACACATCAAAATCATAGAGAAAAAAATAAAATCATTTTTTTATATTAAAAAATAAAAAACCCACCTTTAGTTTTCATAACAATTTTCCCAATCTTGTCAATACATCCTTGACAGTGTAGTACCATTTTCAAAACATAAGTGGTAATTGACTATTACATTAACAAAAGTTAATCTAAAAACCAAAAAATTTAAATAAAAATGAAACAAATTAGAAAAATATATAACAAAAAATAGAAAAACAGAACCTCTTGTTTGTCTTCATTTTTCTTCTCATCAGATTTTTTGTTATAATCGGAAAAAACAAAAAAATAAACATTAAAAAACTAAAAATGAAATAAAATTAAAAGGGTTTCAAGAGAAACCGTGAGTGGAAAAGAGGAATTGAGAAACGTACATATCAATCGATTCTTGCACCTTCACCATTGCAGAGAAGAAAACATCTTGTGGCCATAGATCCAAACTATTAACTATCGACATCTTCAAAACAACCCACAAGGAAAAGAACAAAAATAAACTTCCGATAACATTTCAATATTCTTGTATGTACCCCTTATTATAATGAGATTGAGAGAAGACCAGAGATTTGGGACCAAATTAGATTAAGCCTTCTAGATCTAGGGTTTTGGTCCAACAAGAGGGAAGGGAACTCAATCGATCATTCTAACCTTGTTGAACGCAATTGAAAATAAACTCAGTTTAAGGATATTTGTGGTGGTGGCTGATTAAAGGAATTTAGTGGTGGAGAATTTAGGGTTTTGGTGAAGAGGGAAAGAGATGAAAGCGTACGCTATCTGAAGAAAGAGAAGAAACGTGATTTGAAGAAAGAGAAAAGGGAAAGTTTTAAGTTAAAAGTGTGATAGATTTCCCCTCAGGTATTATATCTGCTGATGTCAAAATTCATTGATAATTATTTTCCCCTTCAGGTATTTCTCAACTGATGGGAAAACCCTTTGCAGAATTCACTTTAATTACAAAAATGCCACCGCATTGCTTTTGCCATCAAGTAATTGGTCCACTGATGTGGAATCTCTGATGTTAAATGTCTTTTTTCTAGTAGTGCAATATGAGTATATGAACGAGATGCTCATCTGCTCTGGTCACATGAATACATGATCAGATGTAGTACTGGAATTACGGAGTATTAAATCTTTTCATACGAAAATCAAGGCCTACCAGCATTACCAACTTGGTAAAATAATCATGTTTCATCACCACATTACTATCCTATGCTGATAACAGATTATAATGGATATCCTATCCGTTTACTTTGGAAGTTTGAATTTCCTTGACACCATTAACGGTTAAGATATAGAGAGGAAAAAGACCATTGAAATAAAAACAAGAGAGAGAAAAAAACTATACTAGCTAGGATGATATGTACAGATTATTCCAACAGCTAATTGCAAGGTAGCAGCAAATTCGATCGAAATGGCAGAAACTGTAGTATCATTAGTCTTGGGGGAAGTGTTTCAACTCCTTAGGGAATAAACAAATCTTCTGAGAGGTGTCCACAAAGATTTTTTAGACATCAAAGATGAACTAGAAAGCATTTAAGTCTTCCTCAAAGATGCAGATAGAAGGGCAGCAGATGAAGCAGACACCAACAACGGAATCAAAACTTGATCATGAATCTTTGAGGAAGAAGATTTGATGAATTGGTGAGGTGGGGAGAGAAAGAGAGAAGCCGATGGTTAGAGAGAACGGAGAGCACAACTCTTTTCTCTAACCTAGTGAGAGAAAGAAGATGGGAAAATGAGATATTTTAGGCCAAAATCATATACACCCTCCGGTCACTATTATAAGCAAATTTTGACTTTTTAGGTTCATTCAATAAATGATGTATGTGGTCTACAATGTAAACCACATACATCATTTATTGAATGAATCTAAAAAGTAGAAATTTGCTTATAATAGTGACCGAAGGGAGTAAATATCCTTTTGTATGCAATTACTATTATGCCCTTGCCTTAAACGTGTTTAGTACGACACTGATACTTAACTCATATTAAGCTGACAGCATGTAATAAACTTTCTCCCTTATACTTACTTTCCATGAACTTTCGTCCTCTGGCACGATTGACTGGTAATATTCCGATACCAGCAAGCGGGATCTTACACTCTACCCCCTTAAAGAAATTTCGTCCTCGAAATTTAGAGATCATCTATCAATCACCGCGACTAAGACCTGCCTTCTATAGTTTCAATTATATAAAGTCTGATCATACCCACTCCAAAGAGTTCGAAGCATACTTTCCTCATCAGAACACATAACTCATCCTCTTTCTTAATCCGCATAAAATCGACTGTAGTCTCTTCAGTCTTACTCTCTTTCTAAAAATCACTGAACTATCTTAGAACATCGTGTTTGAAACACACCTCTGCTACCTATGGATTGGTTGTCTCGGATCCATTCCTTCTTTACTTAGCATAAACCATTCACATAAGTAACCTTACATTAACTAGAACACTTAGGGTTTTCCTTTAAACGGGGGTCCTACTGGAATCCAGGTTTGCCCTGCCGTGCTCACTTGCATCTAAAACCTCTTATCATGCATCATAATCTTTCTTACCGCACCTTGCGACTTTTGCCTCTTACTTATGTTACTTATCTAGATGATTCTACAAATCTCTTTTCAGAGTCTTAAGAAACCTTTCTATCTCTTCACAATCTTCTTGCACCCGAATTCATGGGTAACTCACATAACTTGACTTGGAGAAGCGAAATCAATACGCCGATTCACCTTACAATCTATTAACCAGTTTTGCTGATCACATGCTCTTAAAACTTTCTACTAAGCCCCTTTGCACTTGAATACTCTTAGAAAAAATCCGTGCATCCCCGCATGCTATTGGTATCCCACGGACATTGTCGTTTCGTCATAAAACCTTATTTCCATAGTATTCGCATACTTTATAGTACTGCTTCTTGTTAGTTAATAACGATACTCATTCTAGCATTTTGCTTCTAGAAATTTCTAAACATTGGTACATAGGTTCTTGGAATGAGTAGATACACAAAATCATTTTAAAACCGAGTCTGTAATGGTACTGCAGAACCAAAGGACGAGTCTCTATATTTCGAAAAAGGTTTTACAACTCGCCCCAAATTTGCCTATAACAAGTTGGTCCTGAAGTCTGCACGTCTTAAGTGAGCTTACTCGCTTACGACATGCCTCATCAGTTTCAACAATGTACAATATCATGTTTTTTAAAAAAAAAAAAAAAAAACAACGTCGTTCCCAAGTTCCTTAATATCAATCTTAACTTTAAAAGTTATAAATCATGGCTTAACTTTATTCTAGCAAGTATCGCTATCACTTAACAAGTATGGTATAAGAGGGTATGTACTTCATTGTGGTGACTCTAGTCTTTCTTATCTTACTTAGGTGACGATACATCCTTTATACCTTTACTTTAACCATCACTGACTGTATAAGCATCAATACTTACTTATCTTATCGAGAACTCCTCGCTCGCCTCATAATGCTTCTCACTAAAACTGTATTACTACTCCGAACATTCTTCATGAAGATTCTTAATACCAAATTCCATGTTCCATGGTTACCGTCAACAACTTTACCAATTAACTTCTGTCGCGCTACTCCGATTCCCACCAGTTGGCTTTAACCAATACTCTAATCTGTTGAGACGAGTGAAACTTCACCCTTCTTCTATCACTTCATTAATATCTTTTTGAACTCTTCTCAAGACCTTCTATGTTGCAATCTACTCTGCAACCTTGCTCTACCCTTTTGCTTGTAAGATTAAATCTCAAGGTAGACTTACCTCTTGACATATCAATGCCATACTTACACTTGTTCCCGAGCAATCTTGACTCATAGTGCACATCTATGATACTACATACTTACTATTTCCATGAATCGTTCTTACGACTTCCCATGATAGACTCATCTTGCACTCAGACCTACTTTCCTTAAGCATCTAACATTGTATCTTTGCATTCTCACATACTATATTTTGCTTAATCATACCTATGCTTGCTCGTTGATTTTTCCTTCAAAGAAAACTTCGTAAATTAGCACACGGGTCATTGACGTTGATGATTTTCCACTATATATTTTTATAAAAATATACTGAACCTAGGTCCATCCGTTACTCTAAAATTACGGAACGAGTTAACAGCACAACCGTGCTATCAGACCTTGTTCCATTTTAATTCCAAAAGATGTCAACTTCAATCACCAATATGCGTATATCTTTCTAAACTCAGGTAAACTTTATGATTCAACATCCTAATGAGCCTTAGCAAGTCAGTCAAGCAAAACATAGGTTCGAGGGATACTCATAACTCCACAAAAACCGAGAACCTTGTGATTTCACACCACTTTAACTCCTTTCTTCATGTCTTCACATCCGTGACGTCCATTCTAGATACCGGAACCTATAAACTCTTGATCTAAACTCATTCTCGACTCTTGACACATTAACTTCCAAAGTTACCTTAAACCGAATCGATTTCGTTAATAGTTGCTCATGTCTTTTTCCTTTGGAAACCTTCGGATGTGATATGCATTCGTCACTTGATGTCATAAAAGGTTTTCGTCGCATAAAAGATCCCCAATAGTCACTGCAGACCCCAGAGACGAACTGACAGTTTTCGGAAAAGCAGAGAATTTCGCCCCAGGTTCGCTATTGGCGAGTTTCTTCAGTTCAATTTTCCGAAAAACATTCTTTGCTTGAAAATTCTTATTCCTCAAGTAATCCAATGCACATCATTCATTCCCAACATCATAGTCCTGATACAATTCTTGGCACGTCAGAACCTAACACCGTAGTCCTGATAACATAAAACTTTCACTTAAATCCTTAACTTCTTCCACTACGAGTAGCTTACCTCATTACGTTGCTGCTTAACGCAACTTCCCAAACACTAGAATCTTGTCCACTCTGAACATACACGTCCATATCTTCAATCACATAACGCTATTCCTGAGAGCCTACTAACTCCGTCAACATATGCCGACTTCTCCCTATCTTGTAGCCTTGCACTTACGTTCCAGAATACAATCCCTTTCTATACAATAAACCCGTTTCAACAACGACTCTTACCGAAAATTCAGGTCATACTTAGACATTCCCAAATTCTTCACTTACGGGTATACAAAGTATCACAACATCTTACCCAACGCTGTCGGAACGTTCCTTCTTAACATTGTCTTACATTCCCGGAGGATTCGCACTTCTACTTGCTTAATTCACTGGCCACCTACTGGCACGATCAAACTCTTACTAGAACTTCGAATGAATATCTTATACAAAAATATGCGTTCGTACAATAATAATACAACTCAACTTTTCTAAATCATAGTAAATGCATCCTTGGATATCCATATCATCCTGCAGCGGGTACGAACGAACACTTGCTGAAACATCCATTCGGCTACTAGCTTGCTAAACCAACCTGTTTATTTGAAACAAATAAGGATTGGGATGAGACATAATGTCTTAGTGAGTTCTACCTAATCCTAGGCTATAGGTAACCTCGGGGGAAACCTACGGTCACCATGTGTCTACAATACAACCTGATGATTAATTATACGTGTGTGGGGACTTGCATACTTAGACGGTCGTGCATACTAGGACCGTCATAAGATTCTTCTTACCTTGTTATAGGCTTTGCTATTACTATACGTGTCATGGCGGTTAAAGGGAAAAATAATACTGCAATGCCAGGATACGCTCTACGCATCGAGGCCTACACATACTATAATCATGACACGATTCTAAACCGGACGATTAGGGGAAACCTAAGATCGTCATCGACATAGCTTTCTCTAAACTAGAGGGGGTCTATGTGTTATTTAAGCAAATCTCAGGGGAGGTTAATGTAATTTCCCCTTATAATTATTGTCAAATATCAAAGTGTTGATTTCAATCATTATTAGATATCTAATTGTCTTGTGTCAAAAAAAAAAAAGATATCTAATTGTCACATTTGTAGCCCTGGTTAACGTAAGGGTTTTTTTTTAGGTGAATATATAAGGGTTATGTTTTTCCCCAATTTTCGCAAACAAGACATTGCTTTAATTTGGTCAAAACAAAAAAAAAATATTACTTTAATTATTTTCAAAAATAAAATTGGATCTGAGAATTTTTTATTAGAAGGTAAAATCAAGAATAATAGTTTGACCAAAAAAATATAGAATAATAAAAATAATCAGCGTTATTATTTCCTTGTGAAATAATAATAATTAAAATGAGATAGAAAAAATGAATTAAGGGAAAAAATGAATTAAGGAAAAAATGAATTAAGGGAAAATGAATTAAGGGCTAATAAAAATTTGGTAAAATAAGCTTATTTTAGAGAACTTTTTCTTACCAAAGGTAGCTTATATTTTAATTTAATTGATATATTTGATTTCTTCATATACCTTTTATTTTTCGAATTTCATCATTGTAGATATTTTCAACATTCCATCAATTAATTGTCAAAAAGAAAACATTCGAGCAATCAAATAATATTAAATTGTAATATTAATTAAAACATTGTCATTAATGTATATTATATTTACATATTTATTAATTTAAAAGGTATTATTTCAAATTTGTTTATGAAAGATAACCCAAAAGTTAGTTGTTTTGACCAAACCAAAAGGTTAATTTCAATAAAAGAGATTTTTTAAATTAAATTATTAGAGAAAACATAAAAGACAATTCAATTAAAAAATTACTTTATACTATGATGGTGCATGCATCCTGCTTTGTGTGTCAAACCTAAATAGAGTTTATCCTGAATTCAAATTGTTATTTAAACGTGTCATATGATTCTATAAGAACAAAATCTTTGAACATGAGACCACATTCATAGTTCTTTCTCCCCCCTCTCAAATAATAGTTCCCTATAAGGACACAATGACATTTTCAATTAATTGTGAGGTTGTGAGAAAGAAGAGAACCATGGGGAGAAGGAAACCCAGGGTTTGTTTCAAAAATTTCCCTATAGACCTTCCCACAGAGCGTCAATCAAATATCCCCATAGACCTTCCCAAAGAGCTTCAATCAAATATCTTTGATAGGTTATCTGTGAAGGATCAATCGAAAGCTATGTGTGTCTCACACTCATGGCGTGATCTCATCCTATATTCAATATTACCAAAAGATAAATCACAACAATCTTTGGCAAGCTTGTTTCCAATCGAATCTTTAGATCTAAAATTGCAGCAACTCTTCAATTGGTGTTCACGAGTAATGTGTTGCAGAGTCGGACCTAACAAACTTATTGACTCATGCAATGGATTACTCTTGTTTTATCACAGTAATGGTCGGGCTCAGAACCTCAGACGTGGTGTTTATCACTACTATGTGATGAACCATGTCACAAAACAATGTGTGGCTATTTCGAAGCCTACTGGACAAATTTCTAGAGGGTATTCTTATGCTACTCTAGTATATGATCCTGCAAAGTCTAGGTTTTTCCAAATTGTGCATTTTCAAGGACATCGTCATGTCAGTGTTTTCTCCTCTGAAAATGGCATTTGGTCTACACAAACTCTTACTTTGCCTAAATATATTATTGCGTCTAGTTGGACCAAAAAATGTGTTTACTTCAATGGATCATTGTACCGACTCTCTCGCTCAGGACATTTGGTGAAAATTAAAGTTGATCTTCAAGAGAATGTTTTAGAACAAATTGATGCAATAACACTCCCTCCGGATTGTCTTTCTTTTAACTGCCAATGGGAGTTAAATGTGAAAGGTGACAAGTTGCTATTTGTCATGTCTAAAGGTTTGAATTTTGTAGTTTATGAACTCGTTGAATGTGTTTCAAGAGGTGTTGCATCCTACTCATGGTGCAATATTCATAGAATCCAAGATGATCATAAGTGGTTTTATCTTAATAAATTGACCAAGCTCTTGTCCTTTCATCCTTACTATGACGTGGCGTTTTTCAAGGGCAACAATAACCTCTTTTATTACATCTTTATTCGTAATAATACTATCATAGATTGTCATCAGGTTCCATCTTGTGAAATTCTTTATGACTATTTAGAATTTTGTGGGATCCCTTTGCTTGAATGCTACTCCCCTTTCGCTTGCTGCTTAACTGAAGAGGTAATTAACTGGTCTATTGGTTATTTCTTAATTATATATTTAATTTATTCGTTATTTATTGGTCAAATCTAGTGTACTATTTGTTATTGTTGAATTGCATATTATGTTGTTGCATATCTAACATATGCAATAAATTCATGAAAGCCAGATTCCAATAAATCTATCAAAATAATCATATTTTAATACGACAATAACACATATGAATCATAACTATTTTAATAAAATAACTATTTTTTTATTGCAGCATCCAAGAGTTTTTTGGCGGCTACCCATTCCAACAGACCTTGTTGAAGATTAGGGTGATTTCTGGATAAGCTGATGAAAATTGAAGATTAGGGTTAAGGGTTTTATTTCTAGTTGGTCCTTTTTTTTGAATATTTTCTAGTTGGTCCTTGTTTTGTTTAGTTATTATATTTCGTTGATGTAATATCTCATTGGCAATTAAAAAATAAAACAAAAATTGTCTTCTTTAGTTTATGTGTGATGTAAACTTTTTATTTGTAGGGAGTGCAATAAACTTCTTGATGAATGATGATAATCAATTGTTTGTGATATAAAATTATAAACAACTAAATTGTAAATGTTTGACTAATTTTTCTACACACAGTTTTTTTCCTTTCAAAACACTGATATTTCTCTTTGAAATTATACTCAATTTCCTATATTTGTGGTTGGGATGGATAAAGTTTTTTTTCTTTCAAATCATTGATGTTTCCCTTCAAAAAGAGTAATTATAAATCTAATAACTAACTACTAAAATTTGGTATTAAATTAAAATTATATTTGTCTGAATGAAGTT
The DNA here is from genome assembly GCF_051527215.1 of Medicago sativa. Classification (NCBI taxonomy): domain Eukaryota; kingdom Viridiplantae; phylum Streptophyta; class Magnoliopsida; order Fabales; family Fabaceae; genus Medicago; species Medicago sativa. The sequence goes on along the minus strand of NC_140751.1, from coordinate 8,350,245 downwards.
TCTAAGGTTCGGCATAGCTAATTGTCTAGCTTTTAGCATATAATTTATATAGCTTATAAGTACATATGTGATGGTCAGAAGTTTTTGGCCCTTGGGGTGGGAAACGTCCCTGATATCAGACAAACAAGTCTATATGAAAAACATCTAATGAGAAACAAATTGATAACAAATAATATACCACAAGCAATTTTTTTTTTTTTTTTTTGAAGAAGCTAAAATAGCCCACTTATATTGACACGAGAATCGAACCTGAGACCTGGAACACACTCCCAGGTCCCAAGCCAATACCACCAGGACAACCCAAGTGGGTTTCAAGCAATTTAAATATTTAATCGACTTAGAACCTAGAGTTTCAAAATATGGCCTATGTCGTACTTGTTGGTGGTGTTGTTACTGCTGCTTCCAGCTTCAAAATAACCACGATCCCATAGTGCAGTTCTTCCATTAAAACCGACCGAATCAACATGCTTATCTATTAGAGAGATAAGATCTGTAGTTCTTCCTAAAGATTCATCAATCTTCTTATCATGATGATCAACATGCTTGTCTATTAAAGAGATAAGATCCATAGTTCTCCCCGAAGATTCACCAATCTTGTTATCTTCGCGAGGAGGAGGAAAAGTTGAAACCTCTCTAATCGGCCTCATGTATGGATGAAAACGATGATTATAACCGCCACTTCCATGCACAGTAAACAACAAAGTGTGAGAAGGTGGTGATGGTGGTGATCTATTTTGGTAAAAGGATCTTTGTGATTGTGATGTTGGTGGTGGTATAAAAGTTGGCAACCGAGTATTGTTTTCATTTTGATTCTTCATCATAACGCGTTTTACAACGTTAATTCCGGTTCTGGTACTTAATTGGTTTTTGTGTTTGGAAAGTTCTAGTTCAGTGTTAAAGGTTCGAATGCAATGATTGCATTGGAATTGCTTGTTGATAGATATGACAATACTGTCACTGCTGCCAGTGCTCTCATTGTCAGATAGGAATTGAACATCTGACACCATTTCTAGTAATATGAAAATTTGAGTGTGAGGGAAATGGTTTTTGGAAGTGAAAAATAAGATATGAGGTCTTGCAAGAAACCAGAGAATAGGAGGAATAAGATATGAGCATTCCAGCCCTAATTTATATATTTTTGCATAATTTGGACACCATTAAGCGACGTACCGCTTTGCAGGTTAACTGCTTAAATGTGAGCATTTAATTACATATATCATGTTTCTTACAACACTATATAGTTCATATATTAATTAAGGCAGGATCATTCATTTCCAGTTAGTATATCTTGATATATCTTCTGCCTCTTTGTCGAATTCTTTTGTTGATAAATTCCCTTCCGTAAATAAAAGCCAGAATCAAATACATAAATCATATAGTATTGTTTCCATATATAGAAAACAATGCGACTGTTCAAAAGCAACGTGTAATATCATTTAAATTACGTGAAAAAAGGTGTTAAAAAGAAGGTGAAATGTAATTTTAACTAGTGTGTTAACCCGTGCAATGCACGGGTGATAGACTATTATTTTCAATCTCAAATTGTTTTATTTTTTTATTTATCGATGAAATTTATTTATCCCGTGAATTTTTAAATATATTTGTTTTTTTTTTGCCACAATGATGACAAATATGTGACCTATATTTTTTATGTTTATTAGTGAAAAATACATGTCCCGTGTTTTAATGCAAAAATGAAAAATTAATTTATGAGTTTCAAATCGTCGTCGCGGTTGTCCTCTCACCGTCTTGGTGTGAGTTGATTATGTTGTGGTCATTTGTTTCGTTCAATGTCACTGTTGTTTAGTACTGCTCTAGCGTTGACGCGGTTATGAGATAGTTTTTTTGTGGTTGATTATGTCAAGTCGTGAGTTTCTTGATCTGGTTGTTGCTATGTTTTTTTCGTTTCTGTTTATTGACATTTGTTTTCTTTTTGTTCCGTGGAAATGAAGATGGGTGGTGGCTTTTGTATTCTAGATTTTTGTTACATTGGTACATACCTGCAAAATTAATTTTAAAATAATTAAATATAAAAAATATATATTTGTTTATGACAAAATTTAGAATTTGTCAAAGACCAAAGTCAACAAAAAGGTTGACACCTCTACAATGATTTGATGAATTAGATATAATAAAGAATGTGATTATTATTTTTTTTTATTGCTAAGCAAGAGTAAGGACAGACATCAAGAGGAAACAAGAAGAATGTGATTATTCAACATAAGTATTAAAACCCCAATTCAAGGGAATATTGGCCAACAAAGACAAATTTGAGGATTTGTGTTAATTTAAAGCACATGTTAAGCTGAAAATAGGGAAATGCTAATAACACATGTTTTAACACGTATTTTTTAACATTGGTTAAATTTTATATGAGTCCCACCAAATTTATACGGGTCTCATATGATTTGGTGGGACCCATGTCAATTTTAACCAATTAAAAGATGGCGTATTAAAAAATTCTTAAAATGTATGTTATTGACATTCCTCCTAAAAATATTTAAGGATAGTAATATTCCTTCAAAATACAATCTTTGTGGAATGCGGAAAGAATCAACCTTTCATTTCTTTTTTCTGTGCAGTTTTTATTTGAATATATGGAGATGGCTTGGCTACGGTTTGCAGACAAGATTACAATTTTCCTTTATAGATGATGTTTGGAAGCTTTGTGATAGAGGGTAGTCCCCACACTATAAGTTAGTTATGAAAACTGCCCTAATCAACATTTTCTATGTTATTTGGAGTCATGAGTAGCCCTTGTGTTGAACCAAGATCGGTTTTAGAACAATATTTCTATGATTAGTGATGACATCAATGTATATAATAACAATTGAGTACTCTAAAGTTTTCTCAAGTAGTGTGCAGAACTATAAAATTAAAATTTGACTCTGAGTTCAACACTTTGGCCCTGAAACACATTGCCTTAAAGAGAGAAGAACCATTTTGACACTCAAGAAAAGCACTTATGACAAATCTCTGATATGAATATGGTCAATAAGAAGTTAAAGCTCTGAACGAGTATTCATCAAGTTGTGATGACAAAGCTCTAATATGATGAATCAATCCAATGGTCAACGTTATGATTGACATCATACCAAGTTTGCCTTCTTCTTATGAAATGTCATTGTCTATGAGACAACAATACTTTTGTCCTTGGTGAATTAAAAGAAGACACGTTGCAAGAACGAAGAAATCTCCGTGAGACAAAGTAGATGCAATGGATAATTCCCAAAGAAGAAAATAAATTTTGTAGTACAATTAATTTAATAGAATTATACTTAAGAGGAAAATATTTTAAATCAAAAGAAAACTTGTCAAGGTAGCGTGATGTGCTGGCACTTCTCAAACAACAACTTTATTCAAATCTCTTATAAAGAGACCTTGAGTATTTAGAAAAACTCTTCAGATACAAAAACATTGTATTGTGTTTAAATTAGCTTACCACTCTTTGAGTCTGAAATGTAAACAAACAACATAATTCTTGTAAACTCTTAATCTTATTGGACCGAAGGAAATCTTCAAGGAGAGACAGGAAATTTTAGACTTGGTTTCTAAGTGATTTCTAATCAAGTTTGATAATCGTGGAAAAATTTCTAAAGCGTGAGGCGACTGGACATAATCCTAGACTGTGGGGGTGAACGAGGATTAATATTTGTGTTGATCACTTCTCTTTCTCTCTCCCTCTTTCCTGCTTTCTTTAATTATAATCTGATCAATTTTAACTTCAAAAAGATTTTTAAAAAATAGCCAACTCAATTCAAACCTCTCATTTTTTGTGTTTTTCTCACATTCACCTTGTTTGTGTGTGATGAGTCAATAATTAGTGTTTTTAATATAATATTTGAGTCCGTTTTATTTATATTTGATTTCGTTTTATTTAATATTGTTTCCTTATTAGAACTATTTTACTTCAATTGCAAGTTATTTAATTTCAGGAACAAATAATTGAAAGATTCAGTCTTGGAGTAAAAGAAAGGGATTTGGAGCTGATTCGGGACGAAAATACGAAGATTTGGTACAAAAATATGACGTCCCCCAAGTCAGAAGCTTGGCACGGCCCATGCCACCAGCCACACAGCCGTGCCAGCTCACATGATTCTCTTTTGCTGCTTCTACTTCATGGACAAGCTACCTATTAGTTTATTTCTGACCAAAAAGCTCGTTGTTTCTTGTGGAACATTCTAGTGATATATTTCTTAGGGCTTAAGTCATTGTAAACTATTTTCAGAGTAGCTAGTTATCACAACAAATCATCTTTTGTTCTTGGAATTCAATAGTGACAATTGTCTTTCTTAATAAAAGTTCTTCCTTTTACTTTCTTGTTATTTTATGTTCTTCTTCTTCTCTTCTATGTCTACGATGAACATGAGTGACTCTTCTTGTCTTGGGATTGTTGGATAAGTTTAATGACGTAATCCTAATCAAACCAAGTCATAAACCCTAATTTTATATAAATCTTATTTCTAATCTAATTTCACCGTTTTTATAATGAATTAACAAATACCAAACTCATAAAGCGACAACGGAGGGTTAGTGTTTGTTAATTCATCATCACAAATATCAATTCATAAAGCGGCAACGGAGTTTTGATATTGGAACAAGTGAAATTAGACAAGGATTGCAAAACATGAGAATAGTCTAGTAAACCTTGAGACACATAAAGTTTTGTTCTTCAAGGATTCTAATAGCAATCAACCATGAGAATAGGCGTGGTTGCTAGAGGATCACACTCAATGATTTCGAGAAAAACTTTGATACGCTTAAGAGAAACTTGTCTTTAGAAAGTAGGTCCAATATAAAGTTAAGGTTTAGGGTTTGGTTTGTGAAGGTTTCGTCATCAAGATGAACCAATAATCCTAAGGCGCTTTTTATTATTCTTTTTAAACCGTTAAAAATCCAATCTTTACAACTAAACTTTCTTCTAATCATTAAAAAAGGTTAATTGAATTGAACAACTCCCTGTTGGAACGATACTCTCTTTTTACTACTTCGATAGAGCCGTGCACTTGCGGATTTATCTCATCGGTGTGATCAAGAAAAATAACTTAAACACTACAGTACATTCATCCCAATTTTTTGTCGTTCAAGCCTGTCCAACTTTTATTATAGATCCACAATTTCTTGCTTTATTAATTGAGTTCTAAATGAGGACATAACATTTTCAATCGTGATCATGTGTGTATCAATCACCGTGTGATTGCATGAATACATGGAACTCAATCTTGGTATAGATTGATGATAGTTTTTTTAAAAAGGCAAAAAGATATATACAAAAAGAATGAAGTTAAAATGATACTCTAACTTAGATACAAAGATATTAAAATGGCAGTCATATAGGACTGTTCTTCTTGATTTCTTACAATATTTGAGAACCTTGTATATCCCCAATAATTTAAAAAGAAAATAATTTATAATATTACACACATGGAGAAAGAGATCGAGAATGATGCAACCCAACCACATTACTAAATACATATAATACACTTGTATTACTTATTATTATAAATTTCATACAATAAGAAAAAGGCAATCATACCAAACCAAAGATACACAAAATAAGGGAACAATTTTCTCATTCTTCATGGTACAATTTTGAAAGCATAAGTAGCACCAACACTACTACATCAAAATTTCATCCTCTTAAGTGGAATGAATTCTTAGAATTCCAATACCTTTTTAGGACAACCAACACCCCAAGGTGCAGATCCAAGTCAATTCCAGAATGATCATCATCACTGGTCACCAATTGATTTCGTAAAACAACTTTTCTAGAGAGATTGTTGTCTCTTCCTTTTTCCCCTTGGATTCTTTTTCATCTTCTTTTTTTCTTCTTTGATCTTCTTTAGGTGCAAGTTAAAAATTTCAGCTTGCTATTGTAGACTTTGGTGAGATTTATGGTGGACTTCCAATTCTTGCAAAGAGTTGGAGCTTTTGTTTCATAGCACACAGGCTCAACCAAATCCCCATTTCTTTTTGCTTGTTTTTGGATGATTGATTTGAGGTGGTTGAGTTTGATCCCTCACCAGATGGATCACCTCCCAAACTCAGATTCAACATTTTTCCAGAAAACAAACAAACAAGATTGTTTGTTGAGAAAAATGTGAGAACTGATGGTAGATTTTAGTGAGGTTCTTTTTGTATTAGAGAATAATATATATATATATATATATATATATATATATAATTTATTTAATTTTTATTAAAAAAAATTGTGGGATAAAAATAATTATAATAATGGTGCCCCTAGTTCGTTATCAAAATAACCGGGCCACTAAAGAATGTTTTGAAATTATTTAAGATGAGATTTGAACTATGTCTTACAAATTCAAAATCTTACCACTAAATTGACATCTCTTGAAAGAAAAAATATGTAACTATAAAATTTGCTCACAATTATTTTATTTTTTTTACTACAAGCCTTGAAGGTTTCATAAAATGTGAAGAAGTAACTTATTTATTTTGGTTACTAACTAATAAAAAAAAGTAATTAAATTTTATTTTAAATTTTTAGGGCAAATTTTCTTTTCATATATACCTAATTTTAGTAAAATTAAAGAGTTGGATCCACTTTTTCTTTTACGTCTAAACGAATCCAAAAACCTTTTTCTCCCTATTCTCACAAGTTTCGGCTGACAACATCTCACTCACCTGATGTTGCTTTAGCCCTCACGAGATGAAACTCAAACTCAAACTCAAACTCAACATTTTTCCAAGAAACAAACAAACAAAATAGGTTATTGTGAAAAGTATGAGCACTGATGGAAGATTCTAGTTGTTACATATAAGGATTATAAGGATGATAGCGTGAGGATCTTTTTTGTCTTGACAAGCAAACTATCCTGATTGATTTAAAACTTTATTCATGAGACAAGCAAAGGATGATCAACAAGGGTTGTTGAAATCGAACTCACACACTCGACATTTATAAGGAAATAAACAAGAGTTACATTGAAGAATGTAAGAAATGGTTAGAGGATAGTGGTTACTATTTGTTTTCCTAACAATGATAGAATATGTATATTACTTATTTTCACAATGTGATATTCTTGTGTATTAACAAGCACACTGTAAAAAAAAAGAAAAAAAGATGACTTTCATTTATAAAAAGAAAATAAAGTTAGCTAAATAATTGAAATCAAACTCGGATACAACTTTAACAATCCAACCACTAGTGGAGAAAATACTTTTTAAGTGAGTTACAAATGAGTTCTCAATTGAATGATAATATACAAAAAAATTTTATTAAGTACATATTAATGGGTACACTTGTGTACACATTATTACATAAACACAATTTATGTAGAAAACGTATATTACTATTTTATTATATTTTAATTTTTTAAGATATCGTGGAAAGAGAGAATTTTTTTATAGCAGATACATTAATGACCTTATTACAACTATCTTATGTGGAATATTGAACAATGCCCCTCTAAATTCAAAAATAATTATTTGAATTAATATTTTTTTACAAGAATTTTATTTAATATATTAAAAAGTATTTGTAGGCAGTGACATCATAATTCACATAGAGGAAGTAATCTCAACCACTGCCAATGATATGCATTCAACCACATATATATTGGAAAAATGAAAACAACAAACGAGGGGGATCCTTTGTTTTTATTTTTTTAAAGAATACATATAGATAATTAAAAATGCCTCAAAAAATTATGGATAATTAAAACATAAATATTTAAAATTATAATAATATCAATTCTTATTAACATTTATTAATATATTTAAAGACACGCTGATTTACTCTATACACACACACACACAGCATCAATTCATTAGATTAAACAAAAAGGAGTACAAGAAAGAAAAGGGGGACTACAAAACCTTTGCAAAAGGTGCTATATTTGAAATTAGGCATTCCTAACCTATTCCTAGTGTACACCCCTCTAATGAATTCAGGGATAATCTGACCAAAACAACTCAGAAGATAACAAGGAAAGACCAAGGTTTGCACGGCTATCAGCACAAGCATTACCTTCTCTATATATGTGAGACACAAAATTAAAACAGTTTTGCCATCTGTTTCTTAAACACCAAGGAACCACTGAATTTGACTTGAAGGCCAAGATAACTAGCTGGGAGTCAGACTAAGGCCAGCCATTCTGAAAACCTTTGTGGTGAGCAATTTCAATTGAAATCATGGCAGCAACCAACTCAGCATGTAAAGCATTTTTATTTCCTAAGAATTGGGAGAAACAACCAATGCACAAGCCTTCAGATCAAGTTTCTAAACACACTTCATGCTAAAGCTTTTACTAGATTCTTTGTAGAAGTTCCATCTTTGTTAACTTTTATCCAAGTTGGCAAGGGAGGGGACCAAATCACTTCTTTGATGGTTGGAGCTTTAGGGGGTTTAATGTTAACCTTACAGGCTTTGAGGTTACTAAACTCCAACATATCACCTCTAGCAGTTTTCTTTGTGTTATTGCCAGCATTAGAGACTTTAGCTATGATTAAGTTTATGGCAGATTTCCAATGCAGCTGCTTGTCTTGGAATCTTATCTGATTTCTTCTGAGCCAAATAGTATCAAGGAGGTTAACTATATAAGCTTTAATTACAAATTTACACCGTGGAAACCAATTTATTTCCAATAACAACCACATATCTTCCACTGAATCGAATTGAATAGAAGTGTTGAGAAGAGAAGACAGCCAGTTCTAAAGATTCATAGCTATTAAGCACTCAAAGAAAAGATGAAAAGAAGATTCAAAATGAGAGTTACAAGATGAGCACATTGAAGGTAGATAAGCTCCCCTACACATGAGGTTTTCATCAGAGGGGACTTTATTGTGCATTAGCCTCCAGACAAGCAAGGATTTGGAGGAGGGAATGTCAAGACTGCATAGAATCTTGGTCCAATTAATATTATGACCTGTCCCATACTTGAACTCAAAAGCTTCCTTGAAAGATAGGCCCCAAATGCTTCTCTTTTTTCCAAACTATCTTATCATAGCTTCAAAAGGGATAGTTACCTCAGGGAATGTGATTAACACTGAAAAGGGATTATTCCATTGATAATTAACAATGAAGTCACTAACACTAGCATTAAGATGAGGGTGGTGCTGCATAGGAAGATTAATTTCGAAAGCTATAGGATCTCCAATTTGCTAGAACCAATTTTCTCTATAGAACCAATTTGCCAGCCACTATTAGATTGGATTGTATAAAATTCTGACTTTATACTTCTCCATATATAGAAGAGTATATGTGGTGAGAAATCACCCGCCTACCTCTAAGAACTTTTCTTCTAATCAAAACAACCCAATCTTCATCAGAGTTCAAAAGGTTTCAACAAAGTTTCAAGTTAGGAGATTCATTAAGAAGAGTAAGAGATCGGATACCTAATCCAACTTCTGAGAAAGGTTTGCAAGACAGGTTTTTGATTGTTCAAACAGCAGACTAGCCACTCAACAACTCGTCTGCTCGAGAAATAACATGATTTTGAGGATCCAAAGTGTCAAAGAGCTGAATCTGCGCCAGATAGATGCTGCAGACATGAAAAGATCTACTTTTTTGCTGAATTTCCGTGGGATATAGCAGAAAAAGCAGTCTGGAAAAAAAAACTGCTTTGCCAACACTTCGAGTACTAGGACACTAAACAATATGCGATGGCTATCCTCTACTGCATCAGTACAGAGAACGCAGTTTATACAGGGCAATTAACTCTTCTCTGCTACAGGTAAATGCGGGTAGAATATTAACACTTCTTTGACACTACGACCACGAGGACACTCTAATAACATGTGATGAAAACACATTTTATAGGGCATTTACTCTTCTCTGTTGAATGAAGAACTTCAAGTGTCTTTTGTGTGCTTTTTATTTTACTATTATGTTAATCTCACAAACACATTTATTATCAGCAAGGCAATCTTAAAAACGCATTTATTATCATCAGATTATTATATATATTTCTTTATATAGTCTGATTTAATTCTTATTTTTTTCTTTCTATTGTGCACATATATGTTATTTTTTGTTTTCGAAGAAGCTGTAAACCTATATCAGCAGCAGGTTCTCTTTCACAGTAGAATCATACTTAATGTTTTATAAGAAGTTAAATTTTTTAGTTAAATTCTCAAAATCAACTGATCATAATATATAGTAGTAAATTAATAATGTAATTGATTGCAAGTTACTTTTTCCATCAGTGGACATGCAATGAGCATATAGATACAGATATGTATTTTATTGCCAAGTTCTCATACACAACCTTTGTTTCAAGGGACTAAACATGGAGTGACAGATATGTGACAATTCAAAAATCCAACCTTACTTACAAGAGTGTAACTTTTCTGTCACTTATTTTCTTTATAGCAATTGTAGCAATTCTGATGACTTTGAAGTTTGTACTATTTGATGCACCATAGAATGCAACTAATCGTTGAGATTCAGTGTTTCACATAGTTTTTAATCAACGACTAATCGCCAAATTTCTTTGGACAATGGACACTGTTATGAATATAATCTATAATCTGGGCGCACCAGATCAACTCAAAGTGTGTTAGCCAGGTTTGGCGTTATTTAGATTATTGGTCTTAAATAAACATTAATCAAATAGCAACATAGATTCACCAACCATGAAGATTACAACACTCCAGATTAATATATTTAACAAAAGTGATGCAACTAATACAAAAATATCCAGAAGATTATAATACATAAAAGGGTTCAACAACGAAAATAAGATGAGAAGACCTAAATCAGATTAATATCAAAATGAAACTGAGTGAACTATGATTACACTATCATATTCTTCAGTCTAGTTGAAAGTAAAGAGGTGTGACTGTCATCTTTTGAGACACCAACTCACCAAGCCATATAATTCACCAAAAAGTTTGCAGTACATTGGATTCGGTATTTTTCACTAAAGTCTGCAAAACAAGGGATTTCCCGATTGATAAACCAAGAACAACTAGCTAGTTGAGGCAACCTAAGGATATCCAGTATTTATACAAACAAAATCAAAACAAATACACACAGATCCATAAACAAATTCAACATGACAGGTTCGATATTCAAGTTCACTTCAAAATTTACATCTGCAAGACAAATGCTTCTTCCTCTTATACATGATAATAGATATAATATGAACAATTTTCAAGCATATTAATAACTTGATAAAGTTCCACTTGACAATAAGAGCTGGAGTCATAAACCTGTGAAAACTTCCCTTGACAAAAGCAATTAATTGTAAATTCCACCAATCGGAAGAAGATTTCTCTTGTACATTACTATCTGACACCAAAACCTTTCTCCTTTGACACCAATCTCCTCCGTCACTCCAGTAATTAAATCAAAAAAAGCCAGTTCGTCATTTTCTTTTCTGAAGAATAAATTGCCCTTCTTCCATGCTCCGATAGGACTGTCAATGCAAGACAAGGGTTCAACATCGAAGAGTCTAATCCATGATTCCTTCACACCAAGTTCACCCATAATTGAAATTTGGAATGAATTAGTCTCCTTATAATTACATATTATAGCCACAAACCCATTTAACACAACCAAGCTAACATCAAAACAACCAGGTACATCCTCTAAGGGTGAAGGTGTAATAAAGTAGTCCTCATTGCAACAATTAAATGACACCATATATGCCTCATCAGTTGTTCCTCCCCACCAATGACACATCTCATTCAAATACACATAAGTATCAAAATCCTGGTAGCGAGTTGGCATATCAAAATTGATTTTCTTCCATGAGTTGCTTTTTAGACTATATATTTCCCAAAAACGCTCAAGCTTCAGACCATTACAAGGTTTATCATTAAATGTAAAATAATTCACATGTTGAATGACTTTATAGTCATCCTTAACATGGTCATAGCCAAATCCATGAAGATTAAATTGAGTGTTAACATTTGGAATCAGTCCATGGCTAGGAGGAATGGCCTTAACTTCCTGAGTCGCAGGGTTCCATAATGCAACTCTTGTATTTGTATGATAGTCATATATACAAAGAGTACCATTAATAGCAGAGCCTAATATACGAATAAAATCAAAACCTATTTTAATGGGTAATGAAGGTGGCAAATCCACTTTCATTTTATTCTCAAATCTATCACCAGAAAGTAAATAAACATTCCAATGATAATCAGGACCCGATAAATGGTTTAGAATGAGACATGCATCATCGTACAACGGATGAGATTTGAACAATAGATTGTTGCGGAACATGTTTATGAAATCAGGGTTTTCAAATAATAAAGACCATGATTTGCAGGCACAAGAAAACCTCTTGATAGATTTAACAGGAAGTTTAGAAAGAATAGAGAAAGCAATATCATCATGCATATAGTTACTACTAACCTTCTTCTTGATTGTTGGAGCCATAGCCATAGATAGAGGTCTCTTGTGCAAAACAGATGAAACTGAAGGTGAAATGGTATCAAAGGAAAGATGAAGCGGCCTTTTTATATGTCGGTGAGAAATATCAAGACAAGACTAGCAAATGTTTGAAGTCCCTGATTCTACGCTGTAGTAAAAGATTTTTCTAATCGTTCTAACTTTACCTTTCAAAATCTCTCAAACAAAAAAAAAACTTTACCTTTCAATTTTTAATTTTTTAAAACTTTTTATTAATAATTTACTAACAAATGAACTATAAAAACTATAAAATTAAGTCTATATGCGTTTAATGTTGGAAAAATCGGAGACTGATTGAAAAATTTAACCATTTTTTATATTTTGTTCATTTCACATATATTATGAAAAAGTATATAAGTGAAAGAGAAAGAAAAATAGTTGAGTGTCTTGTCAAATATTAGTGCATTTCTTCTTATCATAAATGCAAAGTAGAATATATTGAATTGAGAGTGATAAAAGTAATATTAAAAAGTGAAATGGGTCAATTTTTTTGGAACAATATTTTTTTTTACAAATGACTCAGTTATTATGGGATGGAGGGAGTAATATTTATAAGAATTTGAAAAAATATATTTTAGTGATTGAAATATTTTATTTGTATTTTTATTTCGGATTTTAATCGTATTTAGCTAACAGCAAGGCCTCCATGCTAGACTTTGTCAATTACTCCCTTCGTTTCTAATTATAAGCAAATTTGACTTTTTAGGTTTCATTCAATTACTGATGTATGTAGTCCATGTTATGTTCATTCAAATTTGACTTCTTAGGTTCATTCAAATTTGCTCATAATTAAAAACGGAGAGAGTAATGTTGTGATTGAAAAATCAATCCGAATAACAAAATAACATTCTCAGATTTTAAAAAAACATTCACACATTGGTCAAAATATTTTATTTGGAAAATTAATAATTGAATCCGATTTCTTTTGAATCTCACTTTGGACAAATTATTTTATTTGGAAAATTAATAATTGAATTCGATTTCATTTGACGAATTTTATCTAGAAATATTTTAAATATAAAATAAAATAGTATTTAAGACATTGATTTGTATCCTTTTTTTTTGGCTAAGAAGCCTATTGGTTGAACCTCGTGTAATGATCCGATTTTTAGGATATTATTTGTTTAATTATTTTATTATTTATTAAATTGTTTGATGTGTTTGAATTGTTGGGTTAATTGAATTTTATTAGCTATAGAAAAATTAAGGGTATTTGGTAATTTTTGGAGTCAGAGGTATTTTAGTAATTTGGTGTGAAAGATAATTTGGTGGAGATAGTAGTGATTTTCTGGAATTACTATAGTAGAAGCAAATTGTAAATTACTAAGAGGAGAGTTATTTGTTGAATTCCGCTCTTTACCCAACAGTTTTTGCTCATTCCCAACTGAAATGACCAAAATGCCCCAACGTGACTTAACATACGCCAGTGTAAATTTTACGTGAGTTAACTCACGCTAGTGTTAATTTAAAAATATTGCAGCGTGAGTTAACTCACGTTTAATAATATGCAACTTTTTTTCGAATTTATTTAAATGGTAATATAAATAATATAAATGCTAATATAAATGGTAATATAAATTCTCAACAACGTTATTCAGATGACAAAATCATAATATAAATGCTAACATAAATTAAAAAAAAAAGGAAGAAAGGAACATGAATAATACATATAAAACCTCATTTTATTAATGCTTTCATACAATTACATAATTTGATACATTTTATTGGAAAAAAGTAAATCTACTTCTTTGAGGTAAAAATAGACCAACTTTATGGTAACAGAGGATCAAGGTTGGGGTAAAAAGAGACCAATCATCTTGGGGTAAAATGACATCATCTCTTGGGGTAAATCTAAATTTGGTTCTTTTTATACCCCAAGAAAGAGTCTTTTTACCCACGGTAAAAAGTTTTTGGGGTAAAAAGAAGCAGATTTACTTTTACCCGAAGGGTTGACCTCTTTGTCCCCTAAGTCGATTGGTCTATTTTTACCCCTCCCTTGACCCTTTTTTACCCCTCAATTGGCCTCCAAAAAAGCTAAGAAAAACAAAAACTATAAAGGTGAAAGAGTGAGGAGAAGAAGGAGAGAATGTGAGGAAATGGTGAAGGTTTAAGGGGGTATTTATAGGGGCGAATGGTTGCATAGGTTTTATATGCACTAAATGCAGTCAAAAAACTGTAGAAAAACGTGTAAAAAATCAATAAAATCAAGGTTGAATAACTGACCAAAGTTCAAAAAATGTGTTCTTGAGGTGTGACCACCGGCCAAACTGCCGTGAGTTAACTCACGCTAGGTTTAACACGAGCGTGAGTTAACTCATGTTGCATGCATGGGGCAGCGTGAGTTAACTCACACTATGATGGTGTGAAGTTTTTTTTATGCAGAATAATGGTACCATAGGTTTTGAATAAATAAATTCGAAAAGTGAATAAATAAATTATTGTTCCATTCAAAACAACATGTATTATAAAGAATCAACTATATATGTTATCACATCAAATTCCCTCATATAAGACGGGTCATCACATAAAGAATGAGATCCATTCCGTTACACTCATCTTATATGAAGGAATTCGATATCATAACTTCAAAGTTACATTACATTAGATTACATTACATTCGGAAATGCACCTTCTAACTACAACAATTATCTTAGCTTTGAATGGGCTAAATTCAAACTTTTCAAACAACAGCTCTCAAACATTCACACAGAAGTTTTATTGTTTCATTCAAAAGATTAAATTCTTGTTAGGCTTGGTTTAAATGATGGTATTCAAGTGTCAAAAGAATGAGGTGCATTCCTTGACACTTCAATACCTTCATTTAAACCAGCCTAACCAGAATTTAATCTTTTAAAAGGAACAATAAAACTTCCGGGTGAATGCTTGGAAACTGTCGTTTGACAAGTTTGAATTAATTACCCCATTCAAAGGAAGACAATTGTTGTAGTTGGAAGGTGCATTTCCTTACCTAATCACGAACTTCTGGTGGAATCAAACTTTTGATGATATCTTCAGTTGATCTCAGCAATGTTACACACATATCGATCCAATGGAACATGTTGCGCTCCCAAACCATGCTCCTCATGTTATCGTCGTTCGTTAATTCCACCCAAGTGAATGATATTCTCCCATCGTCGAGGGTTGGACGTGTATACCGAACGTATTCCACCCTCATTGTGTCTCCTGGGTTGATTCCTTGGTTGAATTCATTCAATTGATCCTTGATACATCTTAACCTGACACCAAGGTGCCGAACCTTCAACCTCTGAAGTTCTCCATCGTTGAATTGTGCATGAACGTCGAACATATCGGCCATTGCTTCAAATCTACACAATAAGAAATTAAAAACATTCAATTAAAAACTCATTCAAACATTTCATCAAACACTTGCAGTGCAAAATATACATAAACCCAAAAACTCATAACTACAACATAAACATGCAAACATCTAAACAATTAAACAATATAAGTCATTTACATGTAACATTGTATCATTTCTTGCAAAAAAAATTCAAAATTTAAACTAAACCCTAAATCTAAAAAAATCTAATCTAAGTGTAAAAAATCTAACATAAATATGCAAACATCTAAACATCATAACAACTAAGCACTATAAGTCATTTACATGTAACATCGTATCATTTCTTGCAAAAAAAACAAAATTTTAACAAAACACTAAACCTAAAAAATTTTAGTTTAAGTGAAAAAATCTATCATACCAACATAATTTAAGTGAAAACTTGTTCTTGTTATTGGAGTGTTATTTGATTTGAAGTTCAAGGAATTTCGAAGTTGGGTAATTTGAGAGATTTGAGATTGTAAATAAGGAAATGAGGCTCTGCCTGGCCATATAACAGCACGCAGCGTGAGTTAACTCACGCAACGTGACTTATCTCACGCAGCCTGAGTTAACTCCCGCTAGTACAAATTCTTTGTGTGAGTTAACTCACACTCAGATGCTACACCACTTTTGTCATGTTTTTTGGAGGGTGGTCAGATGGTTTACCACGTTTTTGACCCACTATAATGATTAGATACAACCTAGACTTGCATTTCCCCTATAAATATTCTTCCAACCTTCACCATTTCTCACATTCTCTCCTTCTCACTCTCTCCTCCTCTTCCTTATCTGACATTTGCATTCTTTAGATATGTCTCAGAAACAAAGCGATGCTGCTCAATTAAAAAAGGAGGATGAGAAGAAGAAGGAAAAATCAACTGTGAAATGGAACATAATCGAATGTGATGGTTCCTTTAAAAAAAGCGATTCGAAGGTGCCGGTGTACAACCATTCAGAGTTGAGGAAGAGCAGAAGAACATGTTATTTCGGTCCTCAACCAAAAGCAGGTGCCCCAGGGACCGTCTGTAACACCCCGTTTTCCCAACATAAAAATTTCATAATAAAAATCAGAGTTTCTCAATCATAACGGAATGTCTCATTCTTTTCTTAAAATCATAAACTGAATAAATAAATATTTATCCTTCAAATCCAACAACGTAATTATTTTAAACTTCGCAGCGGAATAGTTTCAACAACTTAAACATAATCTTTGGCACAAGGGCCTCAACAAAAAATCTCATTATATTTTGGTTCAACAATAGCTCTTGGAAAATTCATAAGGTAATACGTAAGGAACAAAAAACAACGACAAAATTCTCATTCCGTTATGTATCAGAGCACCTAGGACACACTTGTGAGGAGTTCACTCACGACCGCAACTAGTCTTGGTTACTTGCAAGTTACCCATACGAAGAGCAACATTTTCAAGCAGAAGGGGTGAGATTTCACAAACAACAATATTAAGCATATAAATCATCGATTACATTTAACAACATAAACATCATCAACATATCATAATAATAATCATGTAACATCATATCATCATCATAAACAACTTCATATTAATCATCGACATCAACTTTATAATCAATCATCAACATCAACTTCATAATCAACTTCGTAAATTAATCTTTATCAACTTGACGACTTTGACTCGACTATGCAACTTCAACTCGACTATGCAACTCTTAACATCTTAAATCATCTTGACAATGCAAATGTATGTGGTACCAAGCATGGCATCAAGCCCCCAACATATTTGAGCGTAAAAAGGCTCCAGGGCATCAAGCCCCCAACATATTTGAGCAAAAGCTCCAAGGCATCAAGCCCCCAACATATTTGAGCGTAAAAAGGCTCCAGGGCATCAAGCCTCCAACGTATTTGAGCAAAAGCTCCACGGCATCAAGCCCCCAACTTGAATGAGCATGCATGGACTCAACATCTTAAACATCTTGAACATCATGAACATCTTATATGACTCCAATAATTTGGACGACATCTTACAACTTTACATCTTAGACCGACATTTACAACTTTATGACATTAATGGTCAACAACAGCAAAACAGCAACATATGCAGCAAATAACAGCTCTTATACATCATATAATCATTAAAGAATGAATCGCATCGACATAATCATCATAAGTAATACTTAAGGTGCATATTTAACAACATCACATTACTATTAATATTAATCATCTTAATTCGGGTCTTCTGGACAACTTCTAACATCATCAATAACTTTCATTTCCTACCCCAAGGTCATCTCAAGACTACACGTGCGAAAAGGATCGCAAGGCAACAATTCAAGGCAACCTACCACTAGTTAGACTCATCACAGCATAGGTTAAATACTTTTAAACACGTTAATTAAACTCATAGTACACAAGCTTTGAAGTTTGGAGACAATCCATAAGTTTTGGTTTAACTTAGAAATAATTATGCTGAATTTTCATAAAGTTTTACTAAGACCCACTTGGAGTATTTTCATCATAACTCAAAATCTAAAAATCATTTTTGAGCCAAACCAAGACCATTAGAAAGCTAACACAATTATCTAAAACTTTCATGTTTACACCTAAGGACAATTCAAAACAGAAATGTGTGAAAAGACACAAGAACGCAAAAATCGAAGTCCTGACAGCACGCAAACGAAGGCACAACAAAGCAGTCACCCATGAGGGGCTGCCTTGCTGCGCTCAGGCGCTGGCAAGCTGCGCCCAAGCGTGGGCAGGCAGTAGCCAGTGACCTGCGCTGCAGCTCTGTGCAGTCCTGGTTCTTCCCCAGTTTTACCGTTTCGTCCGTAAAAACCTAACCGTTACCCCGATTCCAATTCCGTTTTCGCCTACGCGTTCTATTCGATAAATCCTATCATATTTTACTGAAAAATCATATTTTCAAATCTCCAAAACAGCTTATCCCAGAATCACTTATTTCCCAAAAACACTTAAAATCACTTTTTCTCAAAATCTCAATTTTCATCAATCCAACCCCAAAACTGGTTCTAACCTCAAAACTACTTCCAATTATCACCCTATTGATTATCTAAGGTCTGTACACAGTTTCTACATCAATTCCATCACTTTCCATCATCTATTCATCAATTGCTCACTTAACCCTAATTCTCAAACTCTCACAAACTAATCCTACAACATGTTAGATGAAAATTTAGAATTACAGACTTAAAATTACTGAATGTTAGTCTCACCCTTACCTTAGAAAGTAGAAATCGCAGCACTTCCAGGTCTTCTCCTCTTCTCTTGACCTTTTCTCCCTTTTTCACCAAAAACTGATCGTACGCGTTCTATGTCTTTCTAACCAAACTTCTCTTATTTATAACCCCTCATCTAATTTATCTTATTCCTCTTTCTACCACTAAACTTTCTAAATTCACAAAATAACCCCACAACTTAATATTTATTTTACTTTCAAATCTTATTTTATTAAATAATAAAATAAGTCACAACATCTCATAAAATTCTCTAAGACCACATAAATCACATAAATCACATAAATCTCATATAAATCACGCCAATCATATAAATATGATCTAAAATTCATTAAAATAATTAAATAATCAAAACGGGTGTTACACCGTCGAAGACAACCCAATTGAGTTAAGCGACGAAGTAGATAATTAAACGTAATGCCTTGTAATAAAGTGGAATGTTTTTATACATTCCTTTCTAATGTAATGACTTGAATAAATTTGCTTATTAAAATTTGAATACATTCCTTTTAGATTAAAATGGCTTTTTAAATTTGAATTCTGCAATTTACACTAGTGTGAGTTAACTCACGCAGCGTGACTTAACTCACGCAGGGGCAATATGGGCAATTCAGTTGGGAATGAGCAAAATATGTTGGGTAAAGACTAAGCCCAATAGAAGTAAGTGAGTTAAGCCCAATTGGATGAGTTTATAAGACTAGTACTAGTCCTAGTTTGGAAATTCATTTGGTAAGTTTCACCTAGAACGAGGCAAATGGAGAATACAAAGAAAATTGAGAGAAAAGAAAGAAGGAAGGAGACCCAAGAGGAGAGAGAGGTAGAACAAGCTTGAAGATCAAAATAGAGGGGATGATTAGAGCTAGGAAAGCTTAAGGTTTGAATTCTAAGGTATGTGTGTGAGATTTATTCTTCAAAGGATTGATTGAGGATATGGGTAGAATCTTGGTTGTTGTGTTCATTGTGTTTTCATGAATTAATGATGATTAAGTTAATTTTAGTGCTCCATTAGTTATGTTAACTTTGGATACGGTAAAAGTTGTGAAATTGTGTTGTTGTGTGCAAAAACTCATGTTTAGTTATATGGAATAAGTGCTTTTGAGACTTTAGCTTAATTATGTGAAAATCATGATTTTGTTGTCGATTATTGCTTAAACTATGTTGTAATTACTTGTCATGTTATTGAGTATTTTTTATGTTGAATCTCATGATGTTAACATGTTAAATGTGGTGTTTGGATTCAATTGTTGTGTTGTTGTGAATTTGGTGAGAAATGAGTAATAATCATGAAAGTTGTGTTTTGATGAACTGGGTTACATGATTGTGTTGGTGAAGTTGTTATTGTGATGAAATAGATAAAAAAATTCGGTTATGGTCGTTAACTTTTTGTGTGTGGGATTGAATTGTAGAAAAATGAGTTTTTAAGCTAAAAGTCGTTTTAAGTGATTAAGTGAATTAATCTATCTCGTCAAAAGTTGAATTGAATTGTTTTAAGTTAGAAATGATGTTAAATGGTAGGGTATAAGTGGTTTAAGTGTTTGGAATGAATTTGACGTGAACGGGATCAAAAACGGTTTTGAAAACAATTTTACGTGCGAAAACAAAAATTTCAGGAATTCTGTCCTGTCAAGGCAGCACGACTGTGCGCTTGTGGAGCATGAACCGTACACATCACTCGACATTGAGTGGCACGACCTTGCGCCCAGTAGGCACGACCGTGTGCCCCTTCCTATGTCCGGAAACCTCATTTTTTGTCGTTTTCCAGTTCTTAACGCGTGTCAATGGGTCCCAAATACCTAAACTTAATTAATTGTAGTATAATAGAGTACTTATTATTGGTTTAACCTAGCTTAGGTGGGGATTGGATTGAACGCTGTAAAGTTGTGAAAATAGACGAACTTTGACAAACGTAGGAAATAGACAAACTTTGGAACTAATGATTTATGCTATGATAACTTGAAAATGACTATGTGTTATTAATGAGATGATGAATGAGGGTTAATTTGGCTATGATATGTATACTTTAAATGTGGATTAACTAGGCGTTAATGATTAATCGTTTCAAATGCTAATTGTGCTAAATGAAGTGATGTTACCTACTTGATGAAGTATATGTTTGGCGATGATGATGATTATTGATGATGCTGATTCTTGATGATGAATATACATATATAAAGTGACGATGAAAAATGAGGATGTGGACTATTGACGATGAAAATGTATATGTATAAAGTGACAATGTTGATGACGTATGTTATATTGTATGAATATATGTATTGTTGTGTCATATGTTCATGCATACTTGGTCAAGTTCAAGTGAAGATGTTAACTGAAGATGAGTGACGATGGGATTAATTGGTAATAGAACTCCGACATCAAAAAATGGTACTACGTGCATGTACAGTCGTGTTTAGAACATTGCATGCATACGTGTCTACTTGTGAGTCGCATGTTTGATAAATTTGTATGATGTTGTGAAATGACTAAATATGTTCATTTGATGAGTATTATTTTGGTGATGGTGATGAAGTATTTCTACTTAACTTGGTGGTAAATGATGGTGCACAAACTTATGATGTTTTGTAACCATGATTTGAGAATTTGATATGCTCGTTAACTGAAAGGATATACATGAGAATATGATCTTGATTATTGAATTGTATCATATGTATGTTGTTGTCGTCTTGAAACTATCATATGTATGCTTGTTAACTAACAGTGTTTAAGATATAAAATAAAAATTTACTTAATAAAAACACTACATTAATTTTGATTTTGAAAATAGTCACGAGTTTTTAAAATGTTAACATATCGACTTTCTCAACTATTTGACAAATTTTTGTATATGCTTAAAAAAAACAAGTTTTTGTATATTTATACTATATATAAACAAAATAGCGGATTTTGGGGCGATTTTGAGCTGACTTTTTCTTATTCCAATTATACCCTTATGCAAATTTTGCTATAATAATGTTATATTGTAGGTGTTATTAAAAAAGATAAGAATTTTTGTTATATTTGTTGTGATCGAAAAATATAAATATTATTTGTTGAGTTTGTTACATTTGAAAATCATAAATATCTATACTTATAATTTTAGCATATAAGAGGAAAATATCTATAAGAGAAAAATATTTAATAGAAACATTACATTAATACTTATAATTTTCATTTAATATCTATAAACATTGTACAATATTAACAATGTAATTATTTTTTATATAATTATCGCAACGTTACATATGATTAAAAAACACATGTCTTTTACAAGTGATTTTTTTTTTTTTGAAGAAGCTAAATTAGCCCACCCAAATTGACATCAGAGAGAATTGAACCTGAGACCTCGAGGAGGAGCACGTCCCAAGCCAATACCACCGGGCCAACCAAGTGGATTTTTTTGATAATCCTTATTTATTAATTTTATTAGGTCTATTTCCCTCTAAAATGCTACATTAGGTTAGCAGCAATTTAACCTAACAAATTCATCTAAAATGCAGCGCACCAATTTAACCTAACAAATTCCCTCTAAAATGCAGAAATTCTTAATATTTCTCCTCACTGATGAGCTTTTCATTCCTATCATGCTGTGTCATCGTTTGTATATATCTATTGTTTCTGTAGACTTTTTTTTTTGACAAGTTATTGTACACTTATTTAATACGTTTACAAACAGAATACCCTAATTTCCATTCAAACTCGGCTATATATAGCAAACCCTAAACCGTGTTTCTCTCAACACCAAAATTGGAATGAAGGTAGTCGATGGATTCTATATTATGTATCCTTTTTGTTAATCGTATTCTACTTTTGTTTTTTGTTTTTTTGAAGAATTTAAATGCTAATTCTTGGAGCAGAGAGTATGAACAGGAACAAGAAATAATAAATGCAATGAAGCAGCAATTTATGTTAATTCTTCTTTTAGATTTTTCTATTCTATTTTATTTTTGAACCATGTATTTGCTTTTTGTTTAAATTAATTTTCTTGCATTCTTTTTGTAGACGATGCACTTTTGAAAGATGCTCACATTGGGTAACATCCATGACTAGCGAAATATCCCTACAAGAAATGTCGCATTTTGCTAGGGAATTATGCGAGGAGCAAGAACTCCTGGCAAATTTGCCAAGAGCTATGCCAGGGACGCCCCTGGCAAAACAACTTTAGGAAAGGTAGAGTTCATGTAAAACAGGGGTTTGACTCTGGCAAAATGAAATAACCCCTGGCAAAGTGCAAGCGGGAAAATTGAAATTTAAACGGAGACAAGAGCACATGGGAGTGGCAGGGTGTGCAGACTATTTGTTTACTTTTCACTCTCTTATTGCTTAATTATTTTATATTTTATTGAAACTTTATATTGGACTGCAAATACATGATTTACTGATATAAGAGATATCATCAAAGACATGATGTTTGTGTAGAGGTGTTATGAGGGAGCCCTTTTCACTTGGTGTTTTGAAGTTATATGACGTAGTCTATGTTACATTTTTTTACATCTGCAGTTTTTACATTGTCGTAATCCATTAAAAGATAGTCAATTTAATATAAGTCAATTTGAAAGTTATATATGACACCCTAAAAATATAGTCAATTTGATACTTATATACATGACACTAAAAAAACCTGTGCGAGAAGTCTAGTTTTTGTAATTAAACTTGCAAAAAAAAAAAAAAAAAAACAAAATACGTGACGCTCTTTGCACCCTTTTTATAAACGTGCTCTCTTTTTTTTTGAAATGAAACCCTGATTTGTAACGGTCAGAAATGGCGTCAGGTAGCCATGGCCATCTTCTATGTAAGTGTAATCCTTGAATTGATATTAATTTTCCAAATGTCCATTTCCTTCTCTTATCACGTATAACCCAAACCCTTTCACTCTTTCATCTTATCATTTTACACCCCACTTTCGTAGAGCAAGCTTTCTCCCCTTAAAAAGGTAAACAAATGTGTAAATCATCATTTCCCTTCACGGTTTTTATTTTTCTTTCTTTTGGCAATTTGAAGTGTATTTATGCGATTTTATGTTTTAGACTTCGCTTTATTGATTTTTTTTTTTTTTATTATGTGTTCCTTTTCGTTTTTTGTAAGTGTTGGTTTTCTGGATTTTTTCGCAAGGTTGAACGTTACATATTTCTGATTTGCTTAACTTAATTGACAGGTATGGTGCGCAGATATACCACTTACAAAGAGCGTATTAGGCCAACTGCGTCTGCACGTCGACGTGGCTACAAACATGCTACTTCTTCAGACGAGCAAGTTGTAGAGGAGCCATGTCAAGAATTAAAGGATCCTCATCTGAATGTTGTTCAGGATCTAGGATCTGATGATGTGGATGTAAATGGATTTCAAGATGGTCCCAATGACCCTCTTGTTCTTAGGACATTTACGGACCATGTGGCTGATGGACTTTGGGATGAAGTGGTAATGTATTGTCAAAAATTTTGTTGTTGTTTTTGTTTTCAAAATAACCTTTAACAAATATATTTTCTTTTAATTCAGAGTCGAGGTGAAGAAATAGATGTCATCAGCAAGCAGCTCTCAACCGTGCAAGCTTTCTCCCCTTTAAAAGGTAAAAAATCTGTAACTCCTCAATTCCGTTCATGATTTATATTTTATTTTTTGCCAATTTTTGTTCTATCTATACAATTATATAATTTATATTTCGTTTTCATGCATATTTCTTATTATATGTTGGTTTTCTGTAAGTTTTGGTTTTTTTCGCAATATTTCATTTCACATAAATACGTGAACTGAATGATGTGCATGTAACTTCATTTTCTGATTTTTCTTAACTGATCAATGTGCAGGTATGGTGTGGACATATACAGCACGTGTTAGGCCGACCGCGTCTGTACGTCGACGTGGCTACAAACATGCTACTTCTTTAGAGGAGCAAGTTGTAAAGGATTCATGTCAGGAAATAGAGGATCCCCGTCGAAATGTTGTTGATATAAGTGATGATGATGCAGATGTAAATGGATTTTCCGGTGGTCCAACTGACACTTCTATTCTTAAGCCATATAGGGTCCAAGTGATCAATCGTCGACCTTGTGATGAAGTGGTAATGTATTGTCTAAATTCTTGTTGTTGTGTTTGTTCTCAAAATAACTTGTAACATATATATTTCCATTTAATTCAGAGTCGAGGTGAAGAAATAGATGCCATCAACAAGCAGCTCTCAATATTAACCATAACATCACCGCCACCTACACTCTCATTCAACCATTCACTTCACGTCCTGCCACTTCCCACTCTTCCTTTCGACCTCATTCAAGAAATACTCTGTAGGCTCCCAGTGAAGTTACTCCTTCAACTTCGATGCGTCTGTAAGTCATGGAATTCTCTAATCACTGATAACAGTTTTACCAAGAAGCACCTTAGCATGTCAACCACGCGTCACATTCATTTTGTAAGATACTACGATCCCTCACACAAGTACATTGTCACATCTTACCCACTCCACTCTAATTTCTCCACCATGTCCATGAATGTCACGCGGATGGAGTATCATCCGAACAATTATAATCCAAACAGTTCATGCTACATTGTTGGTTCTTGTCATGGTATCCTCTGTCTTGCACACTTCTACGATGAAGGTTTCGTTCTATTGTGGAACCCTTCAATTAGAAAATTTAAGGAATTGCCCTCTTTTCAAAAGCCAAATGTGATTAGTGACATTAGGATGACATTTGGCTTCGGCTATGATCCTATTATGGATAATTACAAGGTGGTGGTTGTTTTAGGATTCTCTGTATGGTTTAATAATGGTGATGTAGTTGACAAAACTGAAGTGAAGGTTCATACTTTGGGTACAAAATTTTGGAGAACCATTCAAGAGTTTCCTTTTGGTTGTATCCCTTATGAGCTATCAGGGAAATGTGTGGGTAATGCGATTAATTGGTTGGCTTCTAAAGTTGATCATAGGGAAAGTCCATTTTATATTGTTTCTCTTGATTTGGGAAATGAGTCTTATCAAGAGGTTTTACTGCCCGATTTTGGAGAGGTAGATGTCAAAAACTTGTCTTTGGGCGTGTTAAGGGATTGCTTGGGATTGATTTCTGATCATGATGTTTGGATTATGAAGGAATATGGAAATAAAGAGTCTTGGATTAAATTGTTCACTGTATCTTACATGGAAGATCCATTTTACATGTGGGGTCCTAGTAAGTCTTATTCCTTGACCAAGGTAGTATATATTTTTGAGGATGATCAAGTGTTGCTTGAATCTAAAGGGAGTTGGTCTAAGAAGTTGGTTGTTTATGATCCAAAGCATGATATGTTTAAGCTTCAATATAACAGTGCTTATAACCTAAGTGATGGTGCCCCAGAAGTCTGTGTTGAGAGTTTGTTATCACCTTGGTCTTAATGCTAGAATATAGATGTGGTGTTATGTTATTTGAGCACGAGATTAAACGGCAATCTTTATATTACTTTTTATTTATGTTATTTATTTTTTTGCATTTGTTCTGATTACTATTTATTTCATGGATCATTTGTTAATGTTCAATTGCGTCTACATCTTGAGAAATTGTAGTTATTTTTACACATTTTTCATTAATTTGTTTGTTAAACGCTTTTACCCTTTCATTTTTTTGTTTGTTAGATGGTTTTTTTTTTATTGTTCCAAGTTCTAAATTATGATTTAAAAGTTATGCAAAGTCATTGGTATGTTTGTTGAAATATCTAAGCCACATGATTTTCAATACTTGCCTCAAGTTTTTCAGAATACATTATAAAGTGAACAAATCAAATTTTATCATGCAAACAGTTCTTTATGAAGGTTAAGATTAGCTTTGAGAGATGTCACTCAGTGTTGATTTGGGTGAGCTTGTTTTCATTAATTTAACTGTTGCCTCATTTTATTTTCAAACTAAAATGTGTTAATGTTTGATTAATGGAAATTAAAGATTATCATGTCATTTTAAAATAAAATGTAAGCCATTTTCCCCTCTATCGTCATTTAATTTAATTGCAACACTTGTCATTTGTAAATTACAAAAGGTCTTGTAATACTGAAATAAGGAGGTGAAAGGAATGAGTGCTTATTTGTTGGAAAACAATGATTTAAGTAGAGCTTATTTGTAGAAATTACTAATTAGAGGTGAAAGGAATTAGAGCTACAACAAGAATGAATGACTGGTACATATTTTTGTTTTCATTTCCAAAACATTATGACTAAATTTGGTACTCATTAATGAAATATAGAAATGGTATGATCATTGGGAAAATGGACTTATGAGAATTTTCCCAAGCTGAGAACTAATAAAGTGAGAAATTAAAACAGTGCATCAGATGTGCATGTTATAGGTTTGATACTTTTTCTGCATAAATTTTGCTCCTTTTGTCTGAGAGGAATATGCTTAGAACCTTAAAAGGGTATTGTTCGAAAGGTTTTGAGCGCTGGAGTGTTATGAAATCATCAAGTGAAATAGTTCAACCAACTGAGAACTAATGGTTGCAAGATTTCTATGTCAACGATAAATTGTGATTGACCCATGTATTTAAGTTATTTGCCATTGTAAATAGAATTTTTGTTATTAAATTGAAATAAATTTATCCTAAATATATGCACTGTTACTATCCACCGCAAGTTGGTATCAATAAAATTAAGTCCTATGAAGATCATCAAGTGAAATAGTAAACCCAACTCAAAATAGGCAAGAAACTCCAATTAATTGCTCTTTCTCTCTGTCATGATCACACAACAAAGGTTACAATTCTCTTTAACATGTCACACTTTTTTACATATTGGCATAATCTGACTGAATCAGAACCAGTACGGTTCCGCTTCAGTTTTGGATTTGAACTAAACTTTTCCCATACCTAAACCGATTGTTTTCAATTATATTGCCTAGACCGACAGTTTTCTCAAACTTATACCATCCTCCAACTCTTATGGTATAAGGAAACATCATTTATGTTTCCATTGGCAAGGTCTTGCAGTCAGAAACTGTTGGATTCATGGAAATAAGTGGTGAACATCCAATAAATTGAAAGTTATTCTTTGCTCATGATGCTTTTCAACATAAATCAAACTCCCTTTCTCAAAAAGGATCTACTTGTCGTACTGGAAGAGTCTACGTGATGGTTGGTGAATTGTTGTCACTACTATTTTACCAGCCTATGATATAATCAACATGTTTGTGATAAAAGGTTTCGTAATGAGAAGATACCATGATAGTTCATCACTAAAGCATGGAAGTTTATATCTTCTTCTCTGCCGCCAGAAGCCTCCCAGCGCCTCCCTCTTCTCGACTCACTTCAAGTGACTCACTCTTCTTCTCCCGGCGCCTCATATTCTTTCTTTATCCTCGCTTTTCAATTAGATTTCATTCTTTATTTTCCTATAAATTCTCAAAGAAAAATATTACTTCTATACAGAAGTATTTTATGATCCATTAATTTTCCTTTCAACATTTTTTGTCCTTTGCTTGGCACAAAATCTAATTTTAATTTCCATTATGTAAGATTACGAGGCTGAGAGGATTCATACCTAGTTAAGATGTTTTGAAAAGGATGTACTGGTTCTGCATTTACCGAGGTTGGTAAATGAAGCAATAGTTGATGATAGATTTGAGGTATCTCTTTTGTTACTCATCTTTACTTATATCATATGATTGTGTTATTGCACTGCTATTTCCAATTTATCTCTGAATTTGATTTCGGTATTTGATTGATTTTATCTCTGTTGTGCAGATGGTTCACCTAATTTTAGATCAGAGCAAATTTCTGGACACTAAAGACAAAATGAGATTGAAGAAGGAGTTTAGTAAGTATATCCATTACCCATGTGTTTGAGGAGGAGTCATTATACAAGGAAATGATCAGAGAAACCATTAATCAATCATGTGTTTTTTCGTGACATTTATCTGTTATATATTGATCGCTGAAAGGTCTTTAAATGTTTTCCTTCTAGTAAGATAGCATGATTCCAATAGCATCAACAGTTTTTTGGGAGAAGCTAGCTATTCTCTTCTTTGTATAAAGCATAATAAGAGACATTAAAATAAGAACTGATATGGTCCATACCAGTTCTGATATGCATGCAGGAAAATTATGGAGATTTGTTAGCTCTCAGTAACAGAAGCATATACTAGTCTAAAAACAAAATAATAATAATAATAATAATAATAATAATAATAATAATAATAATAATAATAATAATAATAATAATAATAATAATAATAATAATAATTAGACTAGATCTTACATATTAATACTATGTTCTACTTCATTCAATGATGAGTATTTGGACTACTATTTTTCTATCCTTAATTAACATTCAGACTTCTCATTTACACATTGTACCTGAAAGGACATCGTCTGAACCAAATGCTCATTTTTTATGTTACATTCAGACTACTATTATTCTTATTATGTTGAAAACATACCTCACACATCTAGCTCTAACCAATGGTTATACTGATTCTTCATTTAATTGGACACGAAACTCACACACACATAATGCCAGACGCTGTATCTAGGATTTTATTCACATATATAGTATGTGATATTGCACGGTGATACTAACTTCTCATGTTTAATTGCATCACTGAAGTTGTAGCTTCTCAGATAAGTAACTTACTTCTGTGTATATGGACTATCTCGGTATACATATGGCTTCTCAGCAAACTATGAACCGTTCCTATTTCATTCGTACATCATTCCAGCTTATATAGCTAATTTCTCTGTCAATAGTTTCCATGTTCTCTGTCATAACGAAACCATGCTCTGAATACCACTTGATGAACAGAAAATATATAGGAATAATGAGGTAAATAAAAAGATAGAATTGGGGAAAGGAATGGTAAATAAGACATCACATTGATCACTTCTAATCCAAGAAGGAATGCTAAGCCACGAGGAATCGTCACAATGGTAAGGAAGTCATTGATAAGATTCGATAAACAAGTTCTAGTCCAAGAACTCAGAAGAGATAAATCTCTGTCAAAATACACAGTGTAATTTTTTTTTTCAACCAAAATATTCTGCCTTTCATATCATTTCCGTGTCCTGTTTTTGTGGGCATAGTACATGGGATATTCTTGAGAAGTATCATGAAGGTGAAGATAAAGTGAAGCAGATTAAGCTTCAATCACTCAGAAGGTAATATGAGTTGATGTTGATGGTAGATGATCCAAAAATTGCTGATTACTTCTCAAAACTGATCACTGTGGTGAATCAGATGAAGGCATGTGGTGAAACGATCACTGAGCAATATGTTGTGGAAAAGGAAATAAGAACCGTATCTCTAAAATTTAAATTCATAGTTAGCTATGAACTTTTGGTAAGTGAAAGATCAGTGCAACAAGCTTTGAAAGAAAAAAACTATAAAGAAAGATATCAAAGATAAGAATAAGTGGAAGATGGGCAAAGATAACTAACTCTAAGGGAGGAAACTTGTCAAATTTAAAGGGAAATAACAAGCTTGATGACAAAGCAAACCTTCAAAGAGAGGAGGCTTTGGCAACAATCAAGGAAATAAGAAAGATTCTGACAAAATAAAGGTACAATGCTATAATTGTGAGTGCTGGTCTGGAAAGGGAAAACAAGCAAAGAAATATTATGAGGAAGTTAAGCTTGCACAAGAAGATTATGATTATGATTTTGTTCTATTAATGGTTACAACAACCAGTAATCGAAAGATCCTATTTAGAATGATGGTTTTTTGATATTGGTTGTTGTAATCATATGATATGAAACAAATAATGGATGAAAGAAATTGACACTTGAAGCACCACAGAGGTGAAGCTGTCTGATCATAGAACACTAACAACAGAAGGAATGAGAAAATAAAAATGCAATTAAAGACAAGATTGGTAAGATAGCTGTGATAAAAGATATGATAGATGTTCCTGGAATGCAATGCAATCAGATTAGTGTAGGTCGGCTTGTCGAGAAGGGTTATGCAATGTCTTTGAAGGATAATTATCTGAAACTGGTTGATAAAAATCAAAGGTTAGTATTGAAAACTCCACTTTCAAAGTCAATAAAGATATTGAGAACAATTGATGTGGAGAGTATACATCCAAGGAATTTGAGATTTTTTTTGTGATTAAAATTATATAGTGCATGGAGTTACAACATCATACACTCCACAACACAATGGTTTGGCTAAAAGGAGGAATATAACTCTTCTGGATATGGATATGATAAGAAGCATGAAAATAAGAAAATTCCAAATACATTTTTGGGAGAAGTTGTGACAATACAACATATGTTCTACATAGGAAGTCATCTTCAAAAACACTTAAGGGGTTTGGTTCTTTATGCTATGATGATGCGGCTAAAGCAAAGTTAAAAAAATTGGGTGATAGAACTGAACCTCGATTCTTGTTAGTTATCATGAGACATGTGCCTAATGACTTCATAATCCAATTAATCACTGCATAACAATTATTATAGCTATGTTATGGTACGTGAATCAGAAGCTTAGGATTGGAACAAGAAAGAAACCTACTAAAATCCAGTCATTCTATTGGTATTTGAAGAAGAACAAGCTGAGAAAACTGATGAAACACATAAAGAACCTCCCATTGTAGCTAATCAAGGTGTCATAAGTTCATAAAGACAAAGGTATGTGTCAACAAGACTAACTGATCATGAAGTAATATCTAATAGTGAAGTGAATGATGAAGGGGACTTGCACATTTTGCATTATTAATCGATTCTCAACATGTTAACTATAAAATTGAAATTTCCGATAAAGTTTGGAAAAATGTTACGATTGACGAATTATAAGATATAAATAAAAACAATATATGAGAACTCACCAGATTTCCGACAAATAAGAAAGCTATAGATGTAAAATGGGTTTTCAAGTTGAAATTGAAACCAAATGGAGAGATATCTAAGCATAAAACAAGATTAGTTGCTATAGGTTTTATAAAAATGATGGGATTGATTACTCAAAAGTTTAAGTACTTGTGGCAAAACTCAGAACTGTCAGAATGATTGTGGCAATAGTTTGTGAAAGAAATAGACTCCTATATCATTTAGATGTAACATCACCGTTCTTAAATCGCTCACACACACACACAACGTCCTAAAGGCATAGTAGTAGGTTTGCATTGAGAATTTGTAAAATTAACATATTGTTAAATTCAATACAAACCTACTACTTTTGGTTTTCTTAACAAGTGTCGAGCACTTGTTACCCTAACGTTATAAAAAAAATAAAAAACTTGTCTTTAGACTTTTTTTTAAGACAGCTTGTCTATATATATATATATATATATATATATATATATATATATATATATATATATATATATATGACACATTGGGTGGAGGGGGATACCAAAGTGCTTTGCAGGCCTTCAGGAATCCGAAGTTAGTTCCTTTTGCTCTTCGCATCAGTTGGCATAATTGTAATCATGGCGGATCTCTATCCTTTCATCTCATATTTTCCGGGAAGGAAATTGTTGTGCGACAAGCTTGCGAATCATGGTCACTGCTTGAATGATGTTTTTTGGTGGGAGTCCCTCCCATTGTTTATTAGAGATGATTTTTATAGAGACAGATACGGACTTCCTTCTTTCCATTACCCTTAGGTCTCTTGCTTTGTTTTTGGCTTTTTGTTTCCTGCTTTTTATGAGGGTTTTGGTATAGTCCCCCTCTTGTATAGTTTTTCCTTTTTTTAATAAAATTTTCGAGCAAGGTGGTAGAGGATGGGGGTAGCTGGATCTCAAGTTATCTCGTGATGCCTTCCTTCGCTTTTGATTCAATAAAAAAAAAAAAAACCAAAATAAATTTTATCACCTTATCGTTTTTCTCCACCGAAACCTATTCTTATGAAGCCTATAGAATATTATTTATTTATTTTTTTTTGAAGAAAATAAATTATTTATCACCTTTTCTGTTTTTTCTCCACCGAAACCTCTTATTTTTTTTTTAAAGGACCATCGAAACCTGTTCTTATGTAGCGCTGTCAGAACCTACTGATAGTCTCCGTTACTTCATTGACTCTTGCAATGGAATCCTTCGTATCGGAGGTGGTCATAAAGGATTAGTTATATGAAAAATTCTTGTGTGAACTCATACTTAACACCTAATCCTTACACCCAGCCAATTATAGTCAAACACGTCATTAATTAAAATAATTAAAATCAATTTTTATAAGATTTCTCTCTCCCTTCTCCATTTCCTTTGATCGGCACCACCGCTCCAATTTTTTATGAGAAATTTTCTAGATCAGTTTTCCTTTTTATTGGACTCGATTTATATTGGAATCAACAAAAGAGGAAAACCAGCAACTACATTCTCTGTCTCTCAGAAGTAGGGCTGCGACTTTTCAAATTAGGGGAACAGCATAAAAGAAGGATTTGGAGAGGAAGAGTCAAAAGAGATAGACGGTGGTTAGCACAAAACCATGGCCGATGAGAGACGGTTAACGCTCGTTTTTTCATTTCTTAATTAAATCACACTTTTTAAGTTAATTTAATAGTGTGTGTCATGTTTTTATTGGTTGATTGTAAGGATTAGGTGTTAGGTATGAGTTCACACAAGAATTTCTCCAGTTATATTATGGAACCCCTCTTTACGAAAGTTTAAAGAGTTGCCCCTTTTTGAAAAGCCAAAGGTATCTATTGATCGCCTTAGAAAGACGTTTGGCTTCGGCTACAATTCTCTTACGGATAATTACAAGGTGATTGTTGTTCTAGACTACTTTATTCCGTGATAGTACAGGTAGTGATAATTTGGTTCACAAATCAGAAGTAAAAGTTCATACTTTGGGTTCTAATATTTGGAGAAACATTCAAGAGTTTCCTTTTGGTGCTTTCCCTTTTGCAAGATCAGCAAAGTTTGTTAGTGGCACTATTAATTGGTTGGCCTCCAGAAAATTCTATCCGGTATGTAACCATTTTATTGTTTCTTTTGATTTGGCTAAAGAGTCTTATCAAAAGCTATCACCTCCTAGTTATGGAGGGGAAGATGTGGGTAAAATGCTTACCTTGGGTGTTTTGAGGGATTGCTTGTGCTTGACTTGTGGTGATGATGTTTGGGTTATGAAAGAATATGGAAAAAGAGTCATGGACTAAATTGTTTACTATTCCAAACGAGCGAGATCCTAATAGGTACTATGTCTACGCCAAGGTAATATATGCTTTTGAGGATGATGAAGTGGCGATGTTAAACATTTTAGGAGCTTTGGATTTGAATGTGATTCTTTACGATTCTAAAAAAGGGACTGTTAAGCCTACAAATCTTAAAAACGTTCCAGAAGTCTGTATTGAGAGTTTAATATGGCCTTGTTCTTAATGCTAGGATGCAGTTCTTAATGTTTTTGAGGATGATCAAGTCAGGGGCGGATCCAAACTTTAGGTACATGTGGAGCAAAAATTTCAAATAAATATTAATACAAGAATTTTTTTTTAATCGACAAATATTATTACCTCATTGTTTGATACAATACATTACAATGAAAATCATTTCATATCCATTTGTTGAAAATGAGATAAAATGACATCATTGCTAATTGTTAATAGTGCATCTCTTAACCATTGATTACTCATTTTATTACATATGTTACTCTTCACAACTTTCATAGCTGAAAAAACATGTTCAACACTTGCAGTTGCTACCGTGCGTGTGTGCTATATGTGTTTTATCTACTAAAAATAAAAAAATAGGGAAAAACATGTGGAGCTATAGTCCCACATAGCTCCAACATGCATCCGCCCCTAGATCAAGTGTTGTTCTTAATGTTATGTCACTTGAGCGTGAGATTCAACTGCTGCATCCTTTTAGGTTAAACCGATACACTTATGTTAGTTTCTGTTTATGTTATTTATTTATTTTTGGAATTTGTCTTTGTTTCTAAATACTTTTTGGATCATTGTTAATTAATTGTCGATTGATTTTTGAAGGTATAGAAATTTTGCGTTATTTTCATTTATATTATATGTTTGTTATAGGTTTTGGGTTAAATAGTGTTCATCTCCAACTATTGGGGCGAGTTTTGGTTTTGCCCCCTCTAATTATTTTTATTGTTTTTAGAGTCTCCTTTTCCATTTGAAGATTCTTTGATTATAGACTCTTATGTATTTGACTGTCCAAAAATAATGACGTGCCATACTGGGGTTTGTCATTTGAGTTTCTATGATGTTAATTATTATGATTTAGATGTTTTGCAAAATCAAATTTTTTTTAAATGTCTGCTCAGGGACGCACAAATTTAATAATGTTTGCTTGAAATCTTGCAAAGTACATTATTAAATGAACAAATTTTTTTTTTATCACACATGTTGTTCTTTGTGAAGGTTAGAATAAGTTGAAAGATACCACAATGGTCACAAAGAATTACAAAATTATAGGAACGTGAGATCCTATTTTTTTCCATTTTAATATAGGTCTTGAAAATTTGCATCTTTATATTTATTCATTTTAAAGATAAAACAAACTAGAAATGGATGAAGTTTTGTAAGAAAAGTAATGACCAAAGGAGTTCTTAGATAAACAAATTATGAAAAATTAGATATGTAGCATGACTTTTTCTATTTCAAATGCATTTTCCCTAGGATGTGCCATACATATTTTCACTTGTTTGATGAGGTTATTTTTGAGAAAACCAACATTGTCATAAAAGTGAAAAATAATAATTAAGGATTAATGTAACTGAGCTTTGACTGCACCAATACCAATTTATAGGAATTAATTCTTATAACTGAATTGGTTTTCGATTTTAACTCATCAGTTAAGATAAAATGTTTCTTTCAACTATGGTGCCTCTGATTAATTTGGGGGAAGTACTAAGGGATTTACTAGTTAGCATGCTCCTGTTAATTAATCTGTTATAACATTTTTGGAATATGAACATAATTTATGCCTACTATCAATTGAAAGTAAATGTTTTAGAACATATGTGCTCTATCACTGTTGTTTCATGAATTCAGCGTTGCTTTAACACAGAAAATGACGCCTTCTAATCTGACTAAAATTATGAAACATCATTAGTCAATAATAAATTGATGTACAGTAGCACAAAAATTGTTGTAAAGTGCCTTCCAAATTGTGTTTTGGGAAAGTTCACAATCGTGACACGGTTTGGCAAGCTTGTCATGATTTTGGTAGTGCCGAGAGCACGTTTTCTGAGTGTCCAATCGTGACACGATTTCGGGAAAACGTATCACGATTTTCGGCTTGCTGGGCAAGTTTTCAGGATAAGGTTGGTCGTACCTTGGGTCGTACGCACCAACCGTGTCACGATTTGGCAAAACGTGACACGATTTTGACAGCTAAAGACTGCTATTTAAGTGTTCTTTACAGATTTTGAGATAGAGCATGAAGAGAGAGAAACTTGGGACTGCAAAGGAGGAAACTTTAGGGTTGAGTGTCTTTGTAGTGAGGTTCTCTTGGGTTGGGAAACATTGTAAACACCTTGGGTGAGTGAAAATCATTGTGTGTCTTGTTCATTTATGAGATTGGGAAAATGGGTAGAAATTAGGTTTGTTCTTTGTGAGCTTGTTGAAGTTAATTTCTTGTAACTCATTTGTATCCCTTTGTAAGAATTCATTGATAGTGGATTGGAGAGATCAATCTCTCCCCCAGAGTATGTCAAGTTGGACCGAACTGGGTAATCATCTCTTGGTGTGTTTGTTGTTTTCTTTCTTGCTTTTATATGCTTGTGGTTGTGAGCTTTTCACTTTGATTCCTAGATTAGATCTAGGTGCTGTTATTGTTGTTATTGCTTGTGTTTACTTTGGAATTGGTTACTACTTTCATTTGCTCCACACATCATAGTTTGTATTAGTGTGAGATTTGAATCTGAATTCACAACCAGAAGACCAAGACGTTATTCTTTAAAAAAAAAAATTTGTAGATCCAAATTTTTTCTGAATAGTTAGTTTCTCAAGTATACTCCTAACACACTTTTTCTTTACTCTTTTGCGACTCATTTATAATTTGTAAACAAATTTTAGCGTTGGCAATTTTCTTTGAAATGCGTAAGATGATAAAAAACTTGAGACTCTAAATATAAACAGAAACTTGTGACAGTCATTCAGACAATCATGTTAAATTTGTTTTGTAAGCCGAATCTCACATATAATGTCTGTCATTGTCATTGAGTCTTTTGCTGGACACAATTTTGTAATCCATATTCTTACTCTTCTTCTAATATACGAGGTTGTCGGCAATTAGCTTAAGTAACTAATGGCAGCTTGTATGATATGATGATAATTCATCATATTATGATCTTCCATTCATAGGGGCGACATCACATAATGCATTCATTGAAATAACAAGATTATGTTAGAAACTCCCAAGTTGGATTTAAATAACATTGTTTAATAAACAAATGGTTTTCTGAATATTATTCATGCAATAAAGAATACATCATTCAACAAATTAAACAAAAACGATAAATATCATTTATTTATTTATTTATTTATTTTTGAACTCTTACAATAACCATCAATTACACATAATGTCACTCTTAAATTACTACTAATATAATTCAAGATTAATTTTTTTGTTTACATTTTGATAGTTCAAGCTTCAACACCATATTTTCATATTAAAGTGAAAATCAAGCCCTAAACACTAAAAGGCAACAATCTATATAATCTCGAAATTTTTTAAATTATTTTCTTAATGAGGGAACATAGGATCAATTGCAAGAGACTTAAAAGTGAACAGCCATCAATCTTCTAGAGGGGGCAGCTACATCCAATCGAGGGTATGTTGGAATAACAGGAGGCTCAACAGGGGCAGAAGGTTCTACAGGGGGCTCAACAGGGGCAAGCATAACCGGAACAGGGGACTGAATAGGGACAGTGGGCTCAACAGGGGCAGGCGTAGTAGGGACAAGAGGGACTACTGGGGAAAGCGTAACAGGTGCAGGAGGAGTAACAACTACAGGCGTAATAGGTACAGGGGAAGAAGGTTCAACAGGGGGGCCAACAGGGGAGGGCATAACGGGATTAGATGACTCAACAGGGACAGTGGGCACAACAGGGGCAGGTGTTACAGGAACAAGAGGGTCAATTGGGGAAACCGTAACAGGGGCAGGAGGAGTAACAACGACAGGTGTAACAGGGACAGGAGTAGCAGGAATAGGCATAACAACAGGGACATCGACGGAAATCGGATTAGGTCTAAAAGGGCCAGGCTTAATAGGAGCTGGCTTAATAGGGGAAGGTTTAGCGGGGACAAAAGGCTTAAATCTAAAACCATCGGTTTCATAAAGAACCGGTTCAAGCTCTTCCGCAAATGTGGGGAGAAAGATTACTTGGAGTAATAATAACACCAATGCTAAAAATTTGATCATATTTCTATGCAAGATAAAGTAACCTTGAAACACAGGGAGAGGGAGTGATGTTGGTGGTGTGAGATGTTTTGAGATGTTGTGAGAGTGTTAGTTTGAGGTTGATTTATTTATAGGTGTTAATGTCCATAATCATAGGAGTCTCTGTTAATGTGTAGTAAACAATAATAAAAATATTAAAGTCGAATTGTAAATAAAATTGTTTCATTTTTTTCATGCATTTTACTGCAACGAAATAATATAAGCAAGTTTCGGGAAGGGAATGCTGAAATGTAAAAAAAAACTAGCACATTCTAAAACTCAAAAATATACTGCCTCATTATATGTTTTTGAAGGTGCCTCATTATATGTTATCAGTTCATTAGTTTTTTTTTTTTGAAGGTTTAGTTCATTAATTTTTTTTTTCTTTAGAGGAAAGTTCATTAGTTTTTATTTTTTTTAAAGAAAAAGCTCATTAGTTTAGATTAGTTTATTTTAAGGGTCTTGTTAACGAGTGCCCCCGGGGCACTCTTTAAGCATACTAAATTAAGAAATTATTATTTAAAAATGTCAAAGTTTTCAATTTCCAATGCACTAATTACACAAACTTTCATAAAAATTTTCCATTTAAGTCCCTTAACCAGTGCCCCGGGGGCACTAGTTAACATTTCCCTTATTTTAATTATCTTGAAAATAAAGAATGCTTTAGAAATTACACTAATGATGTATTGATGTTACGTCATTAGGTTAATCCAATTTTTCCTTAAAAAAAGGTTAATCCAATTTTAAAACATTTAACCCAAATTTTTTACTATTGCGTGGCTACCGAAAATTGTAGGAAGGCCCGGCTACAACTTCGCATATAAAGTTAATTTAAAAACAATTAATGCATACATTCCCTTAAAAAAAAACAATTAATGCATTATTATATGCAAGGGATGGGGTTCGAACCCTAGACATCCCACTTATTCATCTTACTAGATTTTTGACCCGTGCTCCGCACAGGTTTATTGTAAAGGGATTGACACATAAGAGATTGTTGTAGACCTAACAAAATTAATAAATAAGGATTATGGTATTTTGTTTGTAAACGTATTAAATAAATGTAGAAAATATGGTCAAAAAAAAGGCAACATGATAGAAATGAAATTGGTGCGATACATTTTTTAGTATTAAATAAGTGTACAAAATATTTCCTCAAAAAAAAAAGCGTACAAAATATTGTAAAAAAAAGCATGAAATTGGTGGGCATGAAATTGGTGCGATGCATTTTTTTATTATTAAATAAGTGTACAAAATATTGTCAAAAAAAAAAGGCAAGAGGATTGGAATGAAATTGGTGCGGTGCATTTTTTTTAGATGAAATTTGTTAGGTTAAATTACTGTTAACCTAATACAGCAAATGAGCGGGAAAATATTAGGTTAATTAAATTGCTGCAGACCTAACAAAATTAATGAATAAGGATAAGGTGAATTCTAGCCACTAGGCTACCTGACAAAAAAACAATTAGCGCATACGTTAATATCAAAAGATATGAAGTCCTTAAAAAAAAAAAGATATGAAGTGAAATGCCCAAAAATTATGCTTAATAACAGGTGTATTCCACTTTTTCGTCATAATACACTAATTATTTTTTAAAAAAAATAATAAACTAATTAATGTTTTTTTTTTAACAAGTTAAAATGATATATATATTAAAATCAAGAGAGAACCCTTAAAAGTACAATTTGTAAAAAAAAAATAAAAAAAACCCTTAAAAGTACAAGGTGTGCCAACAAAGACCTCAAAAGTTTAAAAACAGTTCAGTTAAAACCAAAGGAAACCAAAAAAATTATTCTGAATAACATTAATACATTAATGGTAGACTAATTAATGTTAATTGTTATTGATCAGTGTTTTATTAATACTAGTATGGAAACCCGTGCCAAGCACGGGCTAGAATTTCGTCATACTTAAGAAAGAGGATATTGTGATATATCAAATGCAGTTCAAGCTCAATATATACAACAAATAAATGAAAAAACTCATACTTAAGTTTTAATATTTTGGATGAAAATGTGGTATCATTCTCACATGTGTGGTTGAAATTTCTCAAGTGTGTCGATTCACACTAGTGGTTGGTCCTTCAGAAGGCCTAACAGTTGTATGATATCTCAATTTAACACTGTGAGAGAGTGCACATGCATGGTTCTTTGTGGTGGATCACGAACACATATAGTCTGACATTTAAAAAAGAGATGTGAATATACCAAGTGAGTTAAAATTTCAGTGTATGTAGGAGTAGATGATGAACTACATATAAATGATATGACCCATACACCTAATTAATGTCTTAAAATTTTGGGTAAAGATGTGATGTCAATCTCAATTGTGTAATTGTTTTTAGCCTAATATGATTCAATTGTGTAGATGCTATTAGCCTAATATGATTATGCAACCCAATAGTCTCTAACGGAACTCTCAACATTATGATAAATTATTTTGTTAGTTTTTGAGATTTGTTTAAATTTTAGTTTCTGGATGTCATTCGCTTTCATGCAAAAAAATATTATTTAATCTTCGTTATTTCAAATTGCTTCACTTTTGTTCTTTGGTAGGACCTGACGATGGAAAAGTGTAAATGTGTTCAACTGAGTTGACAAAATACATGCTTATTTTACAATTCGAATTCATGTGGCATTTTTTCTTTAATAAGTATACTATTTTGGTAGCATAAATACCCATAATCTCCAACTCCTTCAACACACCCGTAAAATCACCAACAATTCACTCAATCTAAAGTTTCTTTTTCATTAGACATATTTCTCAATCTCAAATATATTTTTCATCTTCTTTCTTTTTCTAGTTTTCATTTTCTCTTTTCACGAAAGAAAAGAACATAAACCTCCCTACATTCGATTACAATATCAAATCACCTTTTTGACCATGTTGTGCCTTCGCTTAACCTTATTTGACTATGTCACATAATTAAAGACGCGGAGAGTCACACACTTGAGGGTGAGATGTTAATGTGTCAAATTTGAGTAAAACTTATACAATGGATCAAAGAGTAGATGTTGAATAATATATAAGTGAGATTATCCACATACATGGATCTAAAGAATTTAAATGAAAATGTGGTGTCAATATAAAATTTGACAAAATATGCGTTATCTTGAGTTGATAAAATACATGCTTATTAGACATTTATAATTGATGTGACATTTTCTTAATGAGTCTAATTTTATGGTAGCATAATTATTCAATAATCTTTAACTCCTTCAACAAACTCATAAAATTACGGTAACTTACTATCTTCCCTCGTCATTTTTTCCGTCTTCTTTCTTTTTTGTAATTTACTTTCTCTTCCCTCGTCATTTATTTCCCTCATGAAAGAAAAGAGAAAAACATCTTTTGTAACTTACTATCTTCCCTCATCATTTCTTTCGTCTTCTTACTTTTTTACCATGTTGTATTGACACCTTATTCGGCTATTTCACCATATCATAGACACAGAGAGTCTCACATTTAACGGAGAGATATTAATTTGTCATGTGTGAGTTAAATTTTTATATTAGATGCAAGAGTAGATATTGAACAACATGTAAGTAAGATGACCAATATACCTAATGTCTTAAGTTTTTTGATGAAGATGTGCTGTCAATATCATTTTTAGGGTTTCTTTTAACCAAATATAATGATCCAACCCATTGCAGACTCCCTTATAACTCTTAACTTTATGATGAACTAGTTTGTTAATTTTTTGATTCCATTTGCTTGATTTTTTTTAACAAATATAAAAATTATTTCAAATAAAAATTCAAAAATTAGAATAATTTAAAAAGTGAAAATAAAATTACATTCATAATATACATATTGATGCATCCATGAGAACCATATCTAGATAGAACTGATGTGTGTCACATATGACATCATGAACAAACCAAGCATGAATGATTCGAACAACTTTGCTTCATGATTCTATGACCGAATTGATCTCAGAGAAGTTATTGGATCTTGGTGTAATGACATTTTTTTGGAGTTTTGCAACATTCTTTAGAATAAATATGCATGTGAAAATGATGAAAGAAACATATACTATATATATGAAAATAATGGAAGCAAGTTACATTTTAAACAAATAAAAAATATGATGCGAAATTGGTTAATTCTAAAATGTTTAATTGGCTCACAACATAAAAAGTGACGCATGTTATACTCTAATTGATTTACATATTAAAAATTGGTACTATGCTATAATTTTATTGGTTCACTTGTGTAATGTACAACTCAACATATAAAAACTTATGATGATTTGCTTAAGTATGAACAGTTAAAAATTAAAACAAAGGATATATGGTTTGATTTGATTGGTTGAAAAAAAATGATCAAGACATTTTTCACCACCTAATAGTACTTAATCATTGATTATTGATTATAAATGCAATTTTTTTGAACAAAAGTTCCATGTATATCACGTCAAATTAAAGTGAGATTTTTTATATTTTCCTCACATTGCTTTTTAGCTACATGATTTGAAATCAACCATGTGATATTGTTTTCCTCTCAATATCAGACTCAAATATTAGCTATACGTTTTTTTTAAAATACCTGTAATCTCTATTTTAAAACATACGTTTTTTATGACACGAAGAAATAATTAATACTCTTTAGAAATTTAAGATGACATGTGTACTCTTGAAATATGGAAAGGCTTTTGTTAATAGAGAGATTAGTTGTTAGATTAATTTTGTTCTTTATAATTTTTTTTTATTTTATTCTTCTTTGTCCGAGTTTGTACCAACAACCTCTAACATCATGGAAAAAACACAATCAAAGAAAACCAATAAATATGTTGAATTAGACAATTGATATTACAATTAAATGCTAACATGATTTTGCATCTTTTGTAAAAACAATAAAATGAGACTACTCATAACATTATGATTAAATCAATTGTATAATGAATTATCTAACATAATTTTAGGATCCGTTTTTTTTAAAAACAAATTGACCATAAATAATTTGAATTAATTCAATTTTATAAGCAATTCAAATATTCAATGGTCTTTGCAATGACATATACCGATATTCAATGGTCGTTGCAATGACATCAATTGTACATTTTTTATTTGAGAAAAGAAAAAAATGGAAATTAAAGATCAAGGAAAAAACGTCACGTCAACATGCTATGTTATTGTTGAAAGTTGAGAAAAAAAGCATTTAACATTTTGCTTGTTAGGAAGTTATATTTGTTCTACCAACAAAATTTACATTTGGCTTACTTCATTTGATTGTTTGAGAAATCAAAAAATGATGATAAGTTGATGGCTGCCATTGAAACATGATTAATAAGTAATCGAAAATTCATTTAGTTTTGTCAATTATAAGACTTTTACAACTTTCCGCTTATAAATAAGGTAATTAATAAAAATATTTATGCATGTTTACACAGACACATTGTCTTGTCAAATATATCACATGTGTAAACTTTTTTATGAGGTGTATTAATGTTTAATGCTCTTTAGAATGTGAAGATATCAGATGTACTTTTAATTTTTAGGTAGACAATTGT
Organism: Medicago sativa; assembly: GCF_051527215.1. Lineage (NCBI taxonomy): Eukaryota > Viridiplantae > Streptophyta > Magnoliopsida > Fabales > Fabaceae > Medicago > Medicago sativa. The sequence goes on along the minus strand of NC_140751.1, from coordinate 8,306,498 downwards.
ATATAATAGAGCTGTCTTCTCGTGATCTGTCAAATAACTTCTCAAATAAAAAACTAAAATATTACATGATAAAGAAAAAATTAACTGAGGAAGTGAGATATTAGGCTGCAATCCAACACAAACAAAATACAAAATAAAACTGTTAGTAGCATGAACCAAAAAACCATCATTAAATAGAATCAAATTTGTAGTACATACCTTTGCAATATCATTTTTGAAAAAAGGAATTGGTGTAAAATATGATGAAATATTTTATCTGATTATTCTTAGAAAAGTAATAATGCACGTTTAGTGAAAATTATATTGTTTGATTATTTATAGGAAAAAGGATAATGAGTATTTATTCCCTAAAAAAATTTGTATTTATGTGTCTTGATATTTTTATTGTGTGTGTTAACCCTACAGTTCCTAGGAGAAATGAACTTTACTAATTCAAATTTCAACCGCGAATTAGTATCTAAAATTCAGATTCTCACGAAAAATTATTTATTTGATGGAGTTAATAAACAACTTGAGCCAAAATACCTGATTTTCATTTTATTAAATTATAGTAATTATAATTTCAAAATCAATCAATTTAATTTTTAAAGTTTGTAGAAGTGTTGTGAAAGAATTGTTTTCTTTTTTAGAAATGATGGATGAAGCGAAGATTATGGAAAGAGTTGAATATGGAATCGGTTTTAAAGCATTTGTGATTATTAGTTTTAATAATAGAATAAATGTTTTGTCAAAAAAATAATAGAATGAATGCATTGAATACAAAAATATGGATTTGAATAAAACGATTAATATTTTTTCTCTAAAAAAACATAATAATTTAATAATCTTTAATTAGGATATTAATTTTAATAATTGTATGAATTCATTTATATATTTAATTCGGAAAAAGAAATAAAACATAAATGATTACTGGGTTTATTATTTTATAAAATGCACTTAAAATTTTAGGATAGCACCTTGCTCCCTTTTAGTTAAAGAAAAATGAATTTTTTACCAAAAAAATAACTTAAAGATGCCATAAAAACGATTTTCTTTTTGACATATACAGAAAAGTATCATTTTCCTCTCAAAAAAGATCATTTGGAAGATTTCACTCCAAAGTTATCAATTCAACCTGTTTTGTGAAAATGAGATGCATTTCTTCTTGTCTATCTGGTTTCCATCTCAAGTATAAAGTATGAAAAATAGAGAAAAATCAAATATAATCACCAAAGTAAAATATAAAAGAGCAAATTATCAAAAGTAAAATAAAAACATAAGAAATATAAGAAAAGGTAAACAAAGAAAAATAAATAGATAGAAAAGGTTGCGAGTATCGAGAGATTAAAATAAAACAAAAGGGTTATAGAAATCGTCGATATATTTTTTGATTGATATGTGATGCATTTCTTCTTTTCTCTTGATTGACATCCATGTCCAAACTAAAGATCCGGTCAAAAACAAAAAACTTATAAACCCAAAAAATATTTTCAAAAGAGAGAATATGAATAAGAAAACAACAACATAAGAAATCACAATATAAAGTAACATAAGAATAAGAAAAGTCAAATAAATTAAACAATAAAACAATAAAAAATAAGAAATAAATAAATAAATAAAATAAAAGAGAATGGGGTTGAAAGCAATGATTTTTTTATGGAAGAAAGAGGTAGATGAAAATAATGAAAATCAAATTATCTATATATAGGAAAGAATATGTCATAATCAACTTTAATTGGTTGATGAAAAATAAATGAGTCATATGATTCATTTTGATTGGCTAATAGAAAATGAATGAGTAAAGATCCATTTTAATTGGTTGATGAAAAAACATTAAATGAGACGGAGAATATGAAGACGCCACGTGTACTATTGCTTATAGATGTATGCTTTTGTATTATATAAAGATTTACTGTGATCTTTCAAAAAAAAAATTAATGTCGATTTAAATAACATTGTTTAATAAACAAATGGTTTTCTGAATATTGGATACATCAATTTTATTTTGAACTAATAGAAAAATCTATCATTTGCTTATTGAAATAATTGATATATCATAAATATCTAAGTAAAAAAATAATCTTGTGAAAATAAACAAATGGTTTTCTAAATATTGGATACGTCAATTTTATTTTCAAACAAATAGAAAAATCGATCATTTGCTTATTGAAATAATTGATATATCATAAATATCTAAATAAAAAAATAAATCTTGTGAAAATAAACAAATGGTTTCTAAATATTGGATACGTCAATTTTATTTCAAACAAATAGAAAAATCGATCATTTGCTTATTGAAATAATTGATATATTAATATCTAAATAAAAATATAAATCTTGTGAAAAGGTTGTATATTTATATGCACAAATTGTAACGTTATTATCACGACGTTGGTAGGGGTTGAATTTTAACCTTAAATTTGTGACTTCTCTACACAAATATATGTGACTTCTCTCCACAAATATGTTTTTTTTTTCTATGGTGACTGAGGTTCAAACCATGTATCTTGCATATACTGTACATTGTTCATACCAATTGAGATAAACTCAAATGACACAAAAGGCAGAAATCTAATCACTAAAAAGAGATGAAGTAGTTAATTTTTTTTAATATAAACTTAAGGGTAATGCTAACCGGTACCCGCGGGGCACTAGTTAAGAAAGCAAATGTAGTAAGTATTGCATTCGAGCATGTGTTGTCAACTCCTCAAAAGCATAAAAGGTGTTATTTTCATTTTGAAATTTCCGATTTTAGGTTCCTTAACCAATGCCCCGGGGCACTGGTTAACATGACCTTAAACTTAATACAAAATAGGGTTTTGTTAACTGGTGCCTCCAGGGTACTGGTTAAGGAAACCAAAAAATTAAGGTTTTAAATTAAAATAAATACTCCCTCCGTCCCATAATACTTGACACACTTGACCTTATTACGCATGTCAATGCATAACTTTGAGCTTAAATATCTTAAATAATATATTAGAAAAAATTATGAAAATTTGATATTTTGAAAATACTCATCGAGACGAATCTAACGACATATTATACGATATTATTTATCTTTGTATATTAGTAAAAAAATGTGGTCAAAGAAAGTTAGGTCAAAATTGCACATTTTCAAATGGCTCATCTATTGCGGGACGGAGGGAGTACTTTTTAGACTTTTAATAAGTTGACAACACAAATTCCAATGTGATTATATTTGCTTCCTTAATCAGTTCCACGGGGACACCGGTTAACATTACCCTACAAAATAAAACATAAAAAAAAAAATTACCCTACAAAATAAATAAGGGAAATGCTAACCGGTGACCCCGGAACACCGGTTAAGGATATGAAAAATGAAATTATATAGTAGTTAATGCATTGAAATTGTGTAATTAATTTATAATAAAGTCAAAAACAGTTTCCTTTTATGATAATAATTCTTTTTTTATGGTAAGCTTAATCAGTGCCCGGGGTACTAGTTAGCAGGACCCAATAAATAAAGTAATGAAAGTTTAAAGATGCATTCAAAACTGTCTAATTAAAAACAGATCACATCATATATTATTTTTTAAGGAAAAATCATTTGATTGTACTCTCATTAATAGAAATCAATTTTTTTAAAGAATTACATAGAAACCATTTTTTTGGTCAAGAAACCATTTAAATGGTTCTTAATTGTCTTCATCAAATTTTTCAAGGAAGCTAATACAGTACACCATTTTGTAGATCAGAATTACTCCCCCCGTCCTAAATTATAAGCAAAAAAAACTCATTTTCTTTGTCCCATATTATAAGCAAAAAAGACCAATTTTTATCATATTTAATTATGTTGTTTTAAAAAATTATCTTTTCCAAAGGAAAATTAAATGCAAAGTGAATTCATATTGTTCTCTCTTTCATTTTCTCAATAACCAATAACCAATGAAAATTGTTTTTACATCTACCTATAAAACTTATTTCAAGGATAACACAAGAAATATGTTGCAAACTATTACTCCCTCCGTCTCTTAATATTAGTCGTTTAAGGTTTATGCACGATTATTAAGGAAATGGTTAGTTGTGTTGATTTTGATGGTAAAATTAGTATCATTTACTAAAACACCCTTATTAATTGTAGTTAGTGGAGTAGTTAAGTTGGATGAACTTCAATAAATAAGGGTATAATAATGGAAAAACATAATAAATGGTGCATTGGTATTCTAAAGTGACAATTACTTTGAGAAAAATAAAAAACTGTAAAGAGACAATTATTGTGAGACGGAGGGAGTATGTTTTAGTTTTCTTAATTAGTGTGATTTTTTTTTCTTATAATATGGGACGGAGGGAGTAAAATTTAATTTCGCTAGTAATTTTTTTTGAAAGAATTCACTAGTAAATTTTTGCAGACACGTTTTATTTTATTGTAAACTTATTTTAAAATTTCTACTTTATAAATATTTTTATTTATTTTTTATATGAATTGGTTTTCTCTAAGAGCTTCTGCATAGACTAATCCCTTAAACGGTGCATGGCCACAATGGGTAACAAATATTTTTCTTTTTTTTGAAGACATAAAAATGGAATATATTAGCACCATCAGTGAGCCACTTCAGCACAAGGTGTACCGAAGAGTCACCCCAAAAAGAACACAGTCATACAATATTTACAGAACAAACAAAGGTCAGTCGATACCCAAACAAAGAAAAGGGTTCGACCGCCATATATGCGATCCGTACACAAAATTGGCATTATTGGCTTTAAGCCACCAAAACGAATGGAATTTAACCTTCTCTAATAGTTGGTCTATGGTGGTTTGGATATTATTAAATACCTTGTTATTACATTCATTCCAAACCACCTAGACACTAAGTAACCAAATGAGCTGGAGGAAGGATGTCTGCTTCTTTGAAGAACCTGTATAATGAATGAACTGATAGAAATGATCAATAATGTCGTAAGGTTCTACACCTGCAACACCAAGCCAAGACCGAATAGTCTTCCACAACAAACCAATGTATCACAATGAAGAAATAAATGAGTTGTCGATTCGTCATGATCACACCCAGCTATACAACTAGCTGCCTCGGCATTAAGCAAGCCACGCCTAACAAGAGTAAGCTTAGTTGGTAACCTGTCCCACAACAAACGCCAAGCAAAAATGAAAACCTTCAGAGGGACCTGTTCGTGCCACACAAGATCGTTCATCCGAACATCTGGAGGGTCGGATTGAGCAGTTAGAATGTAATAAGCACCGCTCACAGTGTAGCCCCCACGAATGTCCAGGTCCCATTGCCACCTGTCTAGAACATCAGTCTGCAAAACAACATTAGCAACAAAAAGACTACACTCCACTACCAACTCCTCCTCCCACGCCCAAAGTCTCCTCCGCCAACTCCACGCCTCACCACCTACCTCCCAACCAAGACCACACATATCAGCCACCGTACTCAATTTATTATTCGCTAAATCAAATAAGCGACTAAACCGAATACTTAAAGGTACATCACTTAACCACCTATCGTACTAAAAGAAAGTGCTAGAACCATCTCCCATGCGTTCCGACACCCGTTCAGCAAACCAACCCCCATCAACATCACCTAACCCGTCCCTAATCTTCACTAAATCCTTCCACCAACAAGAACCACTCCGACCCCGTCCTCCAACCTCCCTGCCTCCTCAACGTAACGTGCCACCAACACCCTATACCAAAACCCCTCCCTATCCACCAACATCCGCCAACACCATTTGCCTAGTAAAGCACAATTAAACTCCCTCACCCCCAACCCTCCATAATCCTTACGTAAACATATAGAGCTCCAAGCAACCCAGGAAATTTTCCTGTTCTCCTCACTCCCTCCCCACAAAAATTTATTAAAAATAGATTCAATGATAGAAATGATACCTGACGAAGCTTTGAAGAAGGAAAGAGCATAGACAAGCAGAGAGGTCAAGACAGAAAAATATTTTTCTTATGATTTAACTTATGCCCATAATATTTAATGAAGCTGTAATCTTTTTCTATGGTCGAACTTATACCCAAAACATCTAATTTTTTTTTTGTACACCCAAAACATCTAATTAAGTTGTAACTTTTGCTAGTCTAAATATATTAACTTTTATTTTTAGTCCTTGAAAAATTTCGTTCAAACTTTGGTTACTTCAGTTATACTTTTTTTCAAAAGTTCATGATGAATTTATTTATATTGATAAAGGTTAAATATCTTTATTTCCCCTTCAAAAAAAAATTTAAAACTTTTGCCACACAAAATTTTTAAGTTATTAATTTTTTTTTTTGTGGTCAGGATTCAAACCTCAAACCTTGCGTATATTACCAAGGAAGAATTGGAAGGAGCTGTGGCTAGAAACAGACTCCCAACTGGTGGTGCTATCTTTAAAGGATGCCTCCATTGTTCGTCTAACATCTAGGATATTACTAGGAATATGAATTTTTTTGTCAGTTGTGTATATAGGGAAGAGAACACTTGTGCAGATGGGTTACCCAATCTAAGACTATATCTTTCTTCACATGCTTGGTTCCCCTCCATCATTGACTGTATTAGCACAAACTATGTTCGGAATAGACTTGGTCTTCCTAATTTTATGTTCATTTTTTGATGAAAAGGTGTAGACTTAGTTCCTTTTTTTGTACACTTTTCTTTGCTTTAATGGTTACATCACCTTTTGCTAAATATAGTTTTTTTTTTTCAAGTTATTTTTAAGTGGATGATATCAAGTTTTTGTTCTTTTTAATTCAAATATTTCCGTTTTATCAAAAATTCTTTTTATTTTCTCTTGTATCAAACTAATCAATAATCGCTCGTTTTCGCTTTCTTTTCTCTATCTTTCTTTTATCAATCAAACAAAGTGTAAAGGGAGCTGAGAAACTTTTTTTTTTTGAGGGAAAACTTTTTTATTTTTTAACAATCAACATATTATTAAGCCAACACAGTCCTCGCAAGGAGAGAAAGACCGGGAAAAAAAGAAAACAAAACAGGCCCTGAACATGTAACACATCAAGTAAACGAAAACCAAACTAAAACACCAAAAGAAAAAACTACATAACCACCAATAGGCTTAATGCACGCCAAGATAGAAGAACAACATAGGGCACATCTTAGGCACACAAACCTCAGCAAACTGCCTAGCCGAAAACTCCAAAAAAAACCAACCAGAGCCAACACTCCCGAATCAACCACCAAAGCAAAAACGAGGGTTCCAACACCACTCATAAAACAAGCACGTCACAATTTCCAATCTAGTCATACTCCTTTGTCACAAATCACTTTAATTCGATCCACTATCTCATCCACCTCAATGATCTTATTATTAAAAATCCAATTATTTTGCGTCTTCCAAATCGCCCAAACAACCTCATGCCAAATCAACAACGGCCCTCGTCTAAGCTTATTTGATCTCACCTCTTTAGACCAACAAATTGTATGAATGAAAAAAATTGATGGGGTGATAAAATTAAAATTTAACCACTTCATCATTGATAAATGCTCAAAAGTAACATATTTTCTGTGTTAATCTAGGCATTTTAGTGACTTGTTCTGCAAGTTATCTAAGGAAAAGCAACCAAATTGTGTTCTTTTACCATTTATGCTTTACATGCCTGAATTCTTCCCTTTTATGCAGGAAATGACAAGCAAGGAACAAAAAAGAGGCTCATGATACAAAGAGCAGTGCGCTTAAGCGTCCTCAGCACGCTTAAGCGTACACAATGTCGAGAGAAACCTTTTGTACGCTGTTGGTACGCTTCCAGCACGCTTCACAGATTCAAGCAGCACGCTTAAGTGTGCAAGTTCCAGTAGCCAAATTTCCTGTACGCTATCAGCATGCTTGTGGTGCGCTTATCAAAGATTCAACTGGCACGCTTAAGAGACCTCGTACGCTAACTGCACGCTTCCAGAACACTTGAGCGAACTGCTTCAAGATGCAAGTGGATAAGGCACACGTGGCTGTTCCCAATTGGCCAACGGAAGATTTCCAGGAGGCACACTTAAGCAATGCCTGGACGCTTAAGCGTGTAGGCATGAATTCTGCCCAACTTAAAGAGTTTTCTATTCTCTTTCTTATCACTTACTGTTTATTAGATATTTTCTGGTTTTTAGAGAGAGAATATGGCATTTTCTAGAGAGAAACACAAAGCAAGGTAGTTTGGAGTAGATTCAACCCAAGATTTGTTGAGACATCATGGATCTAGGCATTGAATCTTCATCTTTTCTTCATCCTTTGCAAAGCTATCATAGACATATGTAGCTACATCTACCCTTGTAGGTTTTGAGGTATTCAAACAAGCTATTATGCAATCTTTTGATCTTTTAATATATGGTTCTAGCTTATTTATTCAATTTTGTTTTTATTCTTGTGTTTAATGTTTTATTGAGATTCAAAATGATACTGACAAATACTTTTGGATTTAAGAAATAGAATAACAATCTATCTTAAGTTATCACTCTAGACATAGATGTTAATATTTGATAATCACTTTTAATCTATAACTTAATGCTTTTCGGTCATTTAATCGGTTGGGAAATCGTCGATTAAACGATCCGAACGACTTTGTGATTGTTTTGATGTTTGGGAAATTGACATTTAAACAATCCCGTAGAAATAACGATATCATTTGGACATGAATGATATTGTCTAGTGATTGTGATAATATCGTTTAAAAAGCTAGAATCCGTTAATTGATCAAGAGATTGCAGCTGTTACACTTGGTTGATATCTCTGACCCCAAGCGAAATAGCCCTATCTCTTCTCGTTTTACTTTTATATCGAATAGAAAAATAGTTTTACACAAACAAACACTTTATACCCAAACACTTAATATGATAAATATTGTGAAAATGCTTATGAAATACGCAACTCCCTATGGAAACGATCCTATATTATACTCACATGTAAATAGTTTTATCACATGTAAAAATCTTACATAAATCATCTCCCTCCAAACATTAGAGATCATCTCTCAATGTAGGAATAGATGGATCACTGTTTCGTCTTCACACCCACAAAATACACAACACTTGGATTCTTCAACCCCCATGAGTTGTCCCCTGGCAAAGTTCACCTTTGTTCCTAGATTGGATCATCTCTCAATCTAGGAACAAAGCCCTCTCTACGCCAAAGGAACCTCCACCTCTCCCCCTCCAAGTTCCTTTGCCACAAATCTCCCACCATGCCATCTTGAGAAAGAGCTAAAGAAAAAAGGTGTGGAAAAGATTCCATTAATGGCCAACTAGTCACCAAAGCATCATTCCATAACAAGGTCTTCATTTCGTCACCCACCTTCCTAACCAACTCCCTATTAAACCACTGACCTACCTCCTTCAAATCCATAAATCTTTCCACCAACGGAAGCATAGAAAGGTCATGTCTCCGCCACCACCCTATTTCTAAAACTCACCATAGGCCCATATTTATCGTTTAGAACTGCCTTCCACAATGGCGGTTCATCATCAAGAAGTCGCCATCTCCAATTAGATAAGTTACTAACGTTAGCCAATTTAATGTCTCTCGCACCAACCCCCTCTACTTGTAGGTTGGAAAAACTTCCTCTACTTTACCCAACAAATATTCTTTCTCCTCTTAACACCTCCCCAAAGAAACCTTCTGTGGATACCCTCCACCTTTTTAATAACCTTACCTGGCATCTTTCAGACAGAGAGATAGAAAATTGGAACCGAGTTTCACAACGACTTTAAGAGGACAATGGACCTCCTGAACTAATATATTTATTCCCCCAAGAGTTTAGTTTAGCACTAATTCGTTCCAACATTGTTTCCCATGTTGACAAATTCCTCGAGTTTGCTCCAACCAGTAAACCCAAATACATAAAAAGAAGCTAAGCTACACTACAATTGAGAAATGTTGAAGTCATCCCAGAGAATTCCGTCGAAACATTCACACCCGTGAGGCAACTTTTATGAACCTTCACCTTTAAGCCCGACACCATCTCAACTAGGTTGGCACCCCACTAGAGCTCCCATCCTTTGCCGCCTACTTCATATATATTATTAAAAAAGGAAAAAATTACTATAAGAGGGGCCTAAACCCTCGAAACAATGCATAACGGGAAGAAAAACATCCGAAATCTTAGGGAAAACGATAATTAGGTAAGCCATCCTATCCCTAAAGAAGTTAAAAGCCAAAGAAGGTGGTAACACATCAAACCAAACGATGCCAGTCAAATCATGCCCATGAGAAGCCATTCGATCCGCACAACATTTTCCTTTATGATAAATATGAGAGCAGACAACAGTAATACCAAGTTGAAAACAGTTATGCAGGCGGTTCCGAAGACGGAAAGGAATCAAGTTCGAACTTTTGAATGCAATGACAGCACTAGAAGAATCACTCTCCAACCAAAGCTTTGATGAGTCATAAATAGTATTAATTATTACCTTATTTAGTTTAGTTTTATTTTAGATTTGATTTAGTTTTATTGCATTTTATTTTAGTTTAGAATATTTTACTTCAAATTGTCTTTTATTTTATTTTAGGAATAAATATATGGTGGAAGGTGCCTTGGAGCAAAAGAAAGAGGACCGGAGCAAAATACAGCGCAAGAATACGAAGATACGGGGCAAAAATACATTTCCCCTTACCAGAAGCTTGGCACGGCCCGTGCCAACATGTGGCACGGCCGTGCGCGATCCCAGGACCTGTTTTGCTGCTTTTCTTCAAGCCCAAGTTACCCTGTTGCAGCTTTACCGTTTTATCCTTTTAGTTGCTTAGTTTCTAAGTCGAATGTAAAGCTATAAATAGAGTAGCTCTCCACCATAAACAATCATCCTTTACTTTGTTTATTTCAAGTATTATTTTAATAAAAGTCTTTATTTTCCTTTTACTTTCCTTGCAATTTATTTTACCGTATTTCTCTCTTCTTCCTCCATGTCTACGATGAACATGAGTGAGTAGACTTCTTAGTCTTAGGATTATTGGGGAGTCTAATGACTCAATCCTAAACAAAACATGTCTAAACCCTAATTTCTATGTAACCCTAATTTCTAATCCAGATTCACCGTCTTAACGTGGATTAACAATTATCAAACTGTGGAAGCGAAAGCGGAGGGTTTGATAATCGTTAATCCATCATCCCAAACATCAATTCATAAAGCGAGAGCGGAGCTTTGATGTTGGAACAAGTGAATCTAGACAATAGTTGCAAAACAGTGAAATAGTCTTTGCAACTATTGAGACAAAGAGTAGTTTCAATCCTCTATGCATCTTCTAGTAATCATGTCAGTGAAATAGGCTTGGTTGCTAGAAGTAAACTCTCACCGGACTTTCATCGGAAAGGTGAGGGGCTAAGGGAAACCGGTCTTTAGAAATTAGTGTGTAAATCATGAAATTAGATGTTTAGGTTTTGTCTAGTGAAGGATTAGTTATTAAGATGAACCAATGATCCTAAGGCCCCATTATTATTATTGTTTTTACCTTCAGCAATCAAACCCTTTCTAATCAACTTTCTCTCCTCTAATCATTCATTAAAAGTTAATTAAATTGACCAACTCCCTAGCGGAACGATACTCTACTTACTACTATTACTTCGATAGGCCGTGCGCTTGCGGTTTGGCCCTATCAAGTTTTTGGCGCCGCTGCCGGGGAGTTAACTAATTTAATTAGCTTTTTCTTAGTGATTAGAATTCTCTCTTCTTCTTTCTCTTTTCTTTTTATTTTTAACTTTTTATTCTTTTCCTTCATCATTAACTTCTTGGAAAGCATAAAAATAATACCAAACATGGCTGAAAGACGTGCTCTTAAAGAATACGTGACTCCTTCAATGGAAGAGCCATATGCTATTATTGTGTATCCAACGGTTGAAGATGAAGATTTTGAAATTAAGCCTGCCCAACTTAAAATGGTGCAGCAAAATTATTTTTCGGGATCCCCCGATGAGGATCCCAATCTCCATATCTCAACTTTTTGGCGGCTCACCGTAACATATAAGAAAAACCAAGAAACCTTGAGACTACATCTCTTCCCTTTTTCTCTAAAAGATAAAGCTCTCAATTGGTTCCATTCCCTAAGAGTTGGTTCCATCACCTCATGGGACCAATTGAAGCGAGAATTTCTCATCCGTTTCCTTCCCCCATCAAGAATTGGCCAATTAAGGACAAAGCTTTTTCAATTTACTCAAAAAGAGGGGGAATCTCTTCACGATTCATGGGGACGTTTTAAGGATATGCTTAAACTTTGCCCCCTCCATGGACTAGAGGAATGGTTAATCATTCACACTTTTTACAATGGTTTATCTCATGCTACTAAAATCTTTGTTGATACAGCTGCAGGTGGTGCTCTAATGAACAAAGACTTCGAAACAGCCTATGCATTGATTGAAGACATGGCTCGAAATCTCTTTCTATGGACTGATGAAGAACTCGCTACAAAGTCTTCACCCTCCAAAAAGAGGGCAGGTATGTACGAAGTCTCTAATTATGACCACCTTGCTTCTAGGATTGATGCACTAACCCACAAATTTGAAAAACTTAATGTTAGTGATACTACTCCTACATCCCCTTGTAAAACATGTAGTGAATGCAAACTAGGTAGTGTTGAACAAATAAACTTTATTCAAAACAACCAAGGGGTAAGTTTTGACCAAAGCCCTAATGAAAATCCCTTGGTTCAAAGAACAACACCACCAAGTTATGCTAATGACCAAAAGGTTATCCAAAAGTCTAATCTTGAACTTTTAATGGAAAATTATCTTCTTAACCAATCCGAGCAGCTCAAAGAGCTTGCAAATCAAACTAGACTTTTGAATGACTCTTTGGTTTCACTTACATCAAAAGTTGACTCTATCTCCTCTCACAATAAGGTCTTAGAGGCTCAGCTCTCTCTAGTTGTTCAATTTTGCCAACCTAGAATGAACGCCGTTACACTTAGGAGTGGTAAGCAATTAGAAGACCCCTTAAGAGTCAAGCCTAGTGAGGAAGAGACTAGTGAACCGCAAGGTGAGATGGCTAAAGAAGAGAGTGAGAAACCACAAAGTGAGGAAGTTACACCACCTCCCTTCAAACCAAAGATTCCTTTCCCTCAAAGATTTGCCAAGTCTAAGCTTGATGAGCAATTTAAAAAGTTCATTGAAATGATGAATAAAATCTACATTGACGTTCCCTTCACCGATGTCCTAACTCAAATGCCCACCTATGCTAAATTTTTAAAAGAAATTCTTTCAAAAAAAAGAAAAATTGAGGAAAGTGAAACGGTGAACCTTACGGAGGAATGTAGTGCCATTATCCAAAATAAGTTGCCACCCAAGCTTAAGGATCTAGGAAGTTTCTCAATACCTTGTGTCATAGGGTCTGAAATAGTAAAGAGGGCAATGTGTGACTTAGGAGCTAGTGTCAGTTTGATGCCTTTATCTCTTTACGAGAGATTGGGATTGGGGGAGCTTAAGTCAACTAGGATGACCCTACAATTAGCAGACCGTTCCCTTAAGTATCCAGCTGGAATCATAGAGGATGTCCCTGTCAAGGTAGGAGAGATCTATGTCCCTACGGACTTTGTTGTGATGGAAATAGAGGAGGATAACCAAGTACCCATACTTTTGGGAAGGCCCTTCCTTGCTACCGCTGGGGCTATAATTGATGTTAAACATGGGAAATTGGAATTTAATGTTGGTGAAAATACTGTTGAATTTGAACTTGCTAAACTTATGAAAAATCCCTCCATTAAAGACTCTTGTTGCATGTTAGATATAATTGACCGTTGTGTGAAAGAATGCTCCTTAGCATCAACTACACATGATGGTTTGGAGGTATGCTTGGTTAGTGATGCAGGTACAAAGTTAGAGGGAGATGCCAAAGCCTACGAGGAGTTATTGAATGAAAACCCTCCCATGGAAGGTTTGGGCATGGAAGAATTAATGAAAGAAGAAGCAGCCCCTCTACCAAAAGAGGCACCGAAGGTGGAACTCAAACCACTCCCACCAAGCTTAAGGTATGAATTCTTGGGCCCTAACTCAACCTACCCTGTTATTGTGAATGCAAACTTGAATGAGGTAGAAACTGAAAAATTACTCTATGTCCTCAAGAAATACCCTAAGGCTATAGGTTATACCATTGATGACATCAAGGGAATAAACCCCTCATTGTGTACACATAGGATACTACTTGAAGAGGACTATAAGCCCTCCGTTGAGCACCAAAGAAGGATAAATCCTAACATGAAAGAAGTTGTGAAAAAGGAAGTCTTAAAACTCCTAGATGCAGGTGTTATTTATCCAATTTCTGATTCTAAATGGGTTAGTCCAGTTCAAGTTGTACCTAAAAAGGGTGGTCTCACTGTTATTAAAAATGATAAAAATGAATCCATTGCAACTAGAACCGTCACCGGTTGGAGGATGTGTATTGACTATAGGAAGCTTAACAAAGCAACCCGTAAAGATCACTTCCCACTCCCTTTTATAGACCAAATGTTAGAAAGGTTAGCGAAGCATTCACACTTTTGTTACTTAGATGGCTATTCCGGATTTTTCCAAATACCCATCCACCCTAATGACCAAGAGAAAACCACCTTCACTTGCCCTTTTGGTACTTTTGCCTATAGGAGAATGCCCTTTGGTCTTTGCAATGCTCCCGCTACTTTTCAAAGATGCATGATGTCTATCTTTTCTGATTTTATTGAAGATATAATGGAAGTTTTTATGGATGATTTTTCTGTGCATGGATCCAGTTTTGATAATTGCTTAACTAACCTGGAAAAAGTTTTAGAAAGATGTGAACAGGTAAACTTAGTGCTGAATTGGGAGAAATGCCACTTCATGGTAAGAGAAGGAATTGTCCTAGGACACTTAGTTTCTGAACGAGGTATAGAGGTAGACAAAGCAAAAATCGAAATTATTGAAAAAATGTCTCCTCCCACCTTAATAAGGGAAGTAAGAAGTTTCCTAGGACATGCCGGATTTTACCGCCGCTTCATCAAAGACTTTTCTTTAATCACTAAGCCACTAACCAGTTTGCTCCTTAAGGATGCAGATTTTGAGTTTGATGATGCATGCCTAAAAGCATTTTGCAGGTTAAAAGAAGCTTTGGTCACTGCCCCAATCATACAACCGCCAGATTGGAACTTACCCTTTGAAATAATGTGTGATGCAAGTGACTATGCAGTTGGGGCCGTGTTGGGACAAAGAAAAGATAAGAAGATGCATGCCATTTATTATGCAAGTAAGACCCTTGATGAGGCACAGGTAAATTATGCTACAACTGAGAAGGAACTATTAGCAGTTGTCTATGCTATTGACAAATTCAGGCCATACTTGGTAGGATCAAAAATCATTATTTACACAGATCACTCGGCAATAAAATATTTGCTAAACAAGAAAGATGCCAAACCTAGATTGATCCGATGGATTTTGCTCCTCCAAGAATTTGACATTGAAATAAGGGATAAAAAGGGTACTGAAAATGTTGTAGCTGATCATCTGTCCCGCCTTAGGGAACCCAATGAGGATGAGTTGCCTTTGGATGATTCCTTCCCGGATGACCAACTCTTCTTATTGGCACAAACTAACACACCGTGGTATGCAGATTTTGTTAATTTTCTTGCAGCAGGAGTACTACCACCTAACTTGAACTACCAGCAAAAGAAAAAATTCTTCCATGATCTAAAGCACTACTATTGGGATGAGCCTTACCTCTTCAAAAGAGGCTCGGATGGAGTTTTTAGAAGATGCATCCCTGAAAGCGAGGTAAGTAGTATTCTTCACCATTGTCATTCCTCCTCCTATGGTGGCCACGCCAGTAGTCAAAAAACTTCCTTTAAAATACTTCAATCTGGTTTCTGGTGGCCATCACTTTTTAAGGATGTGCATCTCTTCGTTTCTAAATGTGACAATTGTCAACGCACCGGTAATATTACTAAAAGGAATGAAATGCCCTTAAACAATATCCTTGAAGTTGAAATTTTCGATGTATGGGGTATTGATTTCATGGGGCCATTTCCTTCTTCTTTTGGTAATCAATACATATTGGTGGCTGTTGACTATGTGTCCAAATGGGTTGAGGCCATTGCTTCCCCCACCAACGATGCACATGTAGTTATGAAATTGTTCAAAAAGGTCATCTTTCCAAGGTTTGGGGTGCCAAGGGTTGTCATAAGCGATGGAGGGTCTCACTTCATTTCTAAACACTTTGAAAAACTTTTACAAAAATATGGAGTGAAACATAAAGTCGCAACACCCTATCACCCGCAAACTAGTGGACAAGTTGAGGTCTCCAATAGACAAATAAAGGCCATTCTTGAAAAGACAGTCTCTATCTCTAGGAAAGATTGGTCAAGTAAGCTTGATGACGCTCTTTGGGCCTATAGAACAGCTTACAAAACTCCCATTGGAATGACTCCTTTTAAGCTAATTTATGGGAAATCTTGTCACCTCCCGGTTGAACTTGAGCACAAAGCTTA
Source organism: Medicago sativa (assembly GCF_051527215.1). NCBI lineage: Eukaryota > Viridiplantae > Streptophyta > Magnoliopsida > Fabales > Fabaceae > Medicago > Medicago sativa. The sequence goes on along the minus strand of NC_140751.1, from coordinate 8,290,139 downwards.
TTGGGCAATTAGGAACCTTAACTTGGACCCAAAACTAGCCGGTCAAAAAAGGAAACTTCAACTGAGTGAGTTAGAGGAACTTAGGTTAGATGCCTATGAGAATGCTCGCATTTACAAAGAAAGAACAAAAAAATGGCATGATAAACATATCCTTAAAAAGGACTTCAAAATAGGTGACCTTGTACTACTCTTTAATTCTAGGATGAAGCTCTTTCCAGGAAAACTAAGGTCTAGGTGGTCTGGTCCGTTTCAAGTCCGCAAGGTCTATCCCTATGGGGCTATTGAAATCTTTTCTGAAAAAACCGGACCATTCAAAGTTAACGGACATAGGCTAAAGGTTTATAATGTAGGGGAAGGGACTGAAGTAGTGGCTGCTTGGAGACTTATTGACCCGCCTTAAAGTTGTTTTTCTTTTTGTCAAGCTAATGACGGTAAAAGAGCGCTTCGTGGGAGGCAACCCACGCTTTTAACTGCTTTTGTTTTGTTTTTCTTTGTTCTAAGTTGTTTTGTAGGTAATTGTCCAAGTATGATTCGACAAGAATTCAAGAAATTGAAAATTTTTGAAGCCTCCTTATCAGAAGGTTGGCACGGCCCGTGCTAAGATTGGCACGGCCGTGCCATGTTTTTCACACAAAATGGGGGCAAGGAAACAGAATGTTGGCACGGCCCGTGCTGAGGTTGGCACGGCCGTGCCAGCTTACAGATCCCAAAATTCATCAATTTTTGCTATTTACAGCACACTGTGAGCTTTCTGCACCCCTTTCTTCTTCTTCTACTTCTTCTTCTTCTTTTAATTTCTTTTTCTTTTGAATCATTGAGGACAATGCTTCCCCTAAGTGTGGGGGGGGCCTAATAAAGTGTCTAGAGTCGTAGTGTTCCCAAACTCCCTTGAACTTTATTCTTTTGTTTTGTTTTTATAGCAAGAGGCATGACTAAGTAGCTTGTTTTTAATGTAAATATGGCATAAAATTTTTGTTTTGTCTCTTCTCTAAAGGTTGTCTCTGGTACATGAAAATAGTTTCTTGTGTTTCTTATGTTCTTGCTATACCCATATCATGTTTTATTGTGAAAATCTCCAATGAGAAAAGCACCCGGTTGCAATCCTTGAGTAAATGTATGAATAGGTATTTTAAGGAACACGTTCTATCTTTAGTGTTAACTTAGACCCTTTAAAGTCTTAAGAGTAAAAGTAGTATAAGTTTGTGTGGGAAAATTAATCAAATTGTTCTTAATTGTTATATTCTTATTAATTTGTTAATGTTAAATGGGGCGGGAGAATGGCACCAACATATGGGGGAAAGGACAATTACATCCTAACTTCCTAATTGTGGTGGTGACTCCTTAATTTGAACTTAAAGTGAAACAAATTCATCAATGCTAGGGGGAAAGGACAATTACATCCAAAAAGACTTCCTACGCGGAGATGAAACAAATAAATAATTTTGCAGCACTGCTTAGGGTGATTTTGAATCTAGGGGGAAAGGACAATTACATCCGAGAAGACTTCCTACGAGGATAGATAGCCCCTAAGCATCTGCAGCCCCTTTGTGCTTAATTGTTATATCTAATTTAATTTTAACTCAAATTCCCATCACTCTTATATGAAATGAAGAAAGGACTTTTCTCGGTTACTTTAGCACTAAGGATAGAACCTATTCCTCATAATATCTGTCTTATACAGGAGCAAGAAAAGGGTCGGACTGCACACACACACTCACTTGAGACTTGATGTTGGGTAGAATAGGTTCATGAGAAGTGTTTGAAATTGAAATTAGTGTACTTGAGGCAAAACCTTTCTTTGAGACTTATGTTCTTAATATTGCCATAAATCAATCTTCGTTGCTGCTATGTTTGCTGCCTTTTGCTTGAGGACAAGCAAAGATTCAAGTGTGGGGGAGTTTGATGAGTCATAAATAGTATTAATTATTACCTTATTTAGTTTAGTTTTATTTTAGATTTGATTTAGTTTTATTGCATTTTATTTTAGTTTAGAATATTTTACTTCAAATTGTCTTTTATTTTATTTTAGGAATAAATATATGGTGGAAGGTGCCTTGGAGCAAAAGAAAGAGGACTGGAGCAAAATACAGCGCAAGAATACGAAGATACGGGGCAAAAATACATTTCCCCTTACCAGAAGCTTGGCACGGCCCGTGCCAACATGTGGCACGGCCGTGCGCGATCCCAGGACCTGTTTTGCTGCTTTTCTTCAAGCCCAAGTTACCCTGTTGCAGCTTTACCATTTTATCCTTTTAGTTGCTTAGTTTCTAAGTCGAATGTAAAGCTATAAATAGAGTAGCTCTCCACCATAAACAATCATCCTTTACTTTGTTTATTTCAAGTATTATTTTAATAAAAGTCTTTATTTTCCTTTTACTTTCCTTGCAATTTATTTTACCGTATTTCTCTCTTCTTCCTCCATGTCTACGATGAACATGAGTGAGTAGACTTCTTAGTCTTAGGATTATTGGGGAGTCTAATGACTCAATCCTAAACAAAACATGTCTAAACCCTAATTTCTATGTAACCCTAATTTCTAATCCAGATTCACCGTCTTAACGTGGATTAACAATTATCAAACTGTGGAAGCGAAAGCGGAGGGTTTGATAATCGTTAATCCATCATCCCAAACATCAATTCATAAAGCGAGAGCGGAGCTTTGATGTTGGAACAAGTGAATCTAGACAATAGTTGCAAAACAGTGAAATAGTCTTTGCAACTATTGAGACAAAGAGTAGTTTCAATCCTCTATGCATCTTCTAGTAATCATGTCAGTGAAATAGGCTTGGTTGCTAGAAGTAAACTCTCACCGGACTTTCATCGGAAAGGTGAGGGGCTAAGGGAAACCGGTCTTTAGAAATTAGTGTGTAAATCATGAAATTAGATGTTTAGGTTTTGTCTAGTGAAGGATTAGTTATTAAGATGAACCAATGATCCTAAGGCCCCATTATTATTATTGTTTTTACCTTCAGCAATCAAACCCTTTCTAATCAACTTTCTCTCCTCTAATCATTCATTAAAAGTTAATTAAATTGACCAACTCCCTAGCGGAACGATACTCTACTTACTACTATTACTTCGATAGGCCGTGCGCTTGCGGTTTGGCCCTATCAAGCTTGCGCCAATTAAACTGAGCAGCATATTCCATGGAAAGAATAAGGCCCGTAAGCTCCACCTCAAACACCGACAACGCACCCAAATTACTAGCAAAACAACGAGAGAGAGCCACTCAAGGAAACTGATGCAATAATACTATTTTGTGCCATATGCAAAGTGTAACTGCGGCCACCAAATCTAATAGCATTTCGAGCCAACCAAAAAGTATGCAACACGTGAACTATGGCAGAAACAAATACATCCCGAATCTGAGAGGTGCAGCCAGACGGAATACAATTTAAAATAGCAGCAGCAGACTGTAACATAAACGAACAATTCAACATGGACCCAAACCAACACCAAAGGCTAACCGCAAAATCACAGGAGAAAAATAGGTGAAAAGAAGTCTCAGCTGATCTGTAACAGAGCAAACAAATAGACACAAAAGTGCAGCCCTGGGACTGAAGATGCCCATTCTTCTATCCTTAATTAACATTCAGACTTCTCATTTACACATTGTACCTGAAAGGACATTGTCTGAACCAAATGCTCATTTTTTATGTAACACTAGCGGAAAAACGGGCACTATCGTGCCCGTCTGTCCGCTCTTTCTACTGCGCTAACGCATGTGATTATTTTATTATGTCTGTTTATATAATTTTGATTAAATTTTTTAAATTTTTATATATTAATGGAGATTATTGATATATTGATTTATAAACAAAATATTGTCAAGGCATATAGCAAAATTATTTTTGAACTCAACATATTTTAGTTTGCCTGCATATAAAATTAAGCTAAAATAATGATGATTTATTGTTTATTCTAATAGTAATTAGTAACATCATAACATAAATGTTTAAATGACATGTTATGTAAAAGAAACATTGTTATGATTACGATAAAAGAATATTTTAAAAACTACATTTTTCGTAAAGTCTCCATCTTCTCCTTCTATTTTCCTTTCTTTAATGAGAACTTTTGTTGAATTTTGAGAAACTCCTCTTGATAAAGCTACATATAATTGACCATGGCTGAAAACATGTCGTGGAAGATAGATCCCGACATTGAGAATGGTCTGCCCTTGTGACTTATTTATGGTAATAGCAAAACTTAGTCTAACGGAAAACTGTTTTCTACTAAGAACAAAGGGAAGTCCTAAACTCACATTTATTTTTAATTTAATTTTGGGCAAGAATGCTCTTTTTCCAGCATTGCTTCCTGTTAGGATTTCCATATCCAACATATTCTTAAATAAACCATGACATAACAATCGTGTCCCATTACACAGGTAATATCTAGGGTCTATGTTTCGCAACAACATCAAAGATGCACCTTTTTTACCTTTAAAATATGTGGTGGGATACGTCCTTAAGCAATTGAGTATAGGAATTCCTGTTGATATAAGTTATGAGCATCCCCTTCAACCTCGTCAAATGACAACAAATTATGTTCTTCTCCTGGAAACTGATTGTTAATTAATATTTAATATAGTCCTAACAAATCTTTTTCTGAAATATTTTTAGTCCTAATCTTTTTTTAGAGGATTTAAAGTGCAATCATTAACATTATTTTTTGTTCACGTTTGTTACTAATCTTTTTTTTTTTTAGAGGATTTAAAGTCCAATCTTTAACATTATATTTTGCTCATGTTTGTTACTAATCTTTTTTTTTGAGAAGATTTAAAGTCCAATCTTTAACATTATTTTTTGCTCACGTTTGTTACTAATATTTTTTTAGAGTATTTATAGTCCAATCTTTAACACTGTTGTTTGCTCACGTTTGTTACTAATATTTTTTTAGAGGATTTAAAGTCTAATCTTTAACATTATTTTTTGCTCACTTTTGTTATTAATCTTTTTTTTAGAGGATTTAAAGTCCAATCTTTAACAATATTTTTTGTTCACGTTTGTTACTAATATTTTTTTAGAGGATTTAAAGACCAATCTTTAACAATTTTTTTTGCTCACTTTTATTACTAATCTTTTTTTAGAGGATTTAAAGTCCAATCTTTAACATTATTTTTTACTCACGTTTGTTACTAATCTTTTTTTAGAGGATTTAAAGTCCAATCTTCACCATTATTTTTTACTCACTTTTGTTACAATTGATCAAAAGAAAATGAAGAGTAACTTATATTAATAAAATAATATGGAAATACTGTTTTTTTGTAGAAGTAATAAAATAATATGGAAATACTGTTTTTTTGTAGAAGTAATAAAATAATATGGAAATACTGTTTTTTGTTGAAGGGATATGAAAATACTTGGCAATCTTTGTCAGTTGTATTGAGGGGAACAACACAGATGTACAACATAAAATCGATTAATAAAAAGGTAACTTGAGTTTTTATTTTGTGCTAGTTTTTTGTGAGTTTGATTTGTGGTTAATGGAGGAAAACGAGGGTTAACGGAGACGATTAGTGACATGAATTAGTAATACACGTGTTATTTTATAATTGGCCAACAGTAAGAACATTTCATAAGGAATTGTGTGTAAGTTTTCTCCTTAAATTAAATTTATTGTTATATATTTGTTACATGTTTTATTTGTATTTAAAATTAAAATTAAAAATTAAGGGTATTTTTGGAAAGAAAAGTCCAACCCAAAAGTGTGCTGAAAGCATACCCGACACATCCAAGCTCTAACCAGTAATTATACTGATTCTTCATTTAATTCGACACGAAAATCGCTCACACACAAAGCCAGCCGCTGTATCTAGCATTTTATTCTCATAGTATGTGATATTGCACGGCAATACTAACTTCTTATGTTTAATTCAATCATTGCAGTTGCAGCTTCTCAACTACGTTACTTACTTCTGTGTATATGGACTATATCGGTATGCATATGGCTTCTCAGAAAACTATGAACCGTTCCTATTTCATTCACATCAATCCAGCATATATAGCTAATTTCTCTGTCAATAGTTTACATGTTCACTGTCATAACGATACCGTGCTCTGAATACCACTTAATGAACTACACAAAATGTATAGGAATAATGAGGTAAATAAAAATATAGAATTGGGGAAAGGAATGGTAAATAAGACATCACATTGTTGACTTCTAATCCAAGAAGGAATGCTAAGCCATGAAGAATCATCACAATGGTTTGGAAGTCATTGATAAGATTCGATAAACAAGTTCTAATCCAAGAGCTCAGAAGAGATAAATCTCTGTCAAAATACACACAATGTAATTTTTTTACAATTAAAATATTCTGCCTTTCGTATCATTTCCGTGTCCCGTTTTTTGTGGGCTTAGTACATGATGAAGGTTTTGATTTTGAAACTCTTAGAAAATGAAAGGAAATGCAGCCACTAATTGCAAATGTTTTGGTGGCTGAATTATATAAAAGAGGTTAAAAAATAAACATGAGATAAGAGGTGGACAGCCTAGTAAATGATGCAATCAATGTCTTGCTGAATTTTACTATCTTGTCTCTACTTCCTTTTTGTTGTGCGCCCCACTTTTCTCTCTCCAGATGGTTCATGATTCTTTGCACTTGTTTTGTCTATGTATTATTTTCATGAAAGGAAATAGTTCACACGAAAATTAAGAATAACAAGCGCATTGTCCCTTTCCTTTTGCTTGCATCACGTCTGAAGCTTCAAGTTGAATTATGACTGCGAAATAAGCGAAATTTGCTCCTGAGTCTAACAGTTCAAATGTAGATAATGTTGTAAGTTTTTCTACGAATTAATGATCATCTGAATCGGACATTCAGTGGCCTGGATATAGACAAAACAAGACAGACATGTCATGACCTACGAAAATAACACTTTGAACAAAACTTAATTCAATTTTTTTATTCTGAAATGATTTTATTATTCTTGTCGTGAGAGAGAGCAACTGAGGATCACTTCATGAGCCTTTGGTTCTTATACGAGGGAAACAAGGATCCCTCTCTTAATCATTTCTATCCTTCTTTGAAGAATAATTCTCTAAAACTAGTTCATAAAAATCAAACTTATTATTGAAAACTCCACCTGCAGAGAATATAACATTTCAAGCTTATATGAAAGGGACAGAGTTGAAGTGTTTATCAACAACTATAAATAAATAATGATGATAACTTGCTTTGGCACTATTAGTTGGTCATTTAAATTTCAAAAGTATTATTGAATTAATTGAAAATGAATTGAAATTAGGAGTAGTAATTGACTATGCTAGATAAAGTTTGTAAAATTTGCTTGATTGGCAAGTAACCACGGAATTCATTCAGTTCACACACATCTCAAAGATCAGCTAATGTGCTGAATGTAATTCATTAAGATGTATGTGGCCCTCTGGATCGTCCTTCGTTAAGAGAAAACAAGTATTTCATCACATTTGTGGAAGAACTTAGCAGAAAGATTTGGTTATTTCTGATTGAAACTATGAATGAAGATTTTAGTGTATTCATATTAAAGAGATTTAAGACTCTGGCGGAAAAGGAAAGTGGCAAGTCAATAAAGATATTGAGAACAATTGAGATGGAGAGTATACTTCCAAGGAATTTATGCAATTTTTGTGATTAAAATTGTATAGTGCATGGAGTTACAACACCTTACACTCAACAACACAATGGTTTGGGTGAAAGGAGGAATATAACTCTTCTGGATATAACATGAAGCATGTTGAAAATGAAGAAAGTGCCAAATACATTTCCGGGAGAAGTTGTGACAACACAACATATGATCTAAATAGATGTCCAACAAGACAACTTAACAAAATTCCAAAAGAAGTGTGGAAAGATAGGAAGTCATCTGCAAAAACACTTAAGGGTGTTCGGTTCCTTGTGCTATAAGTATGCTCTTGAAGCAAAGTGAAAGAAATTGGGTGATAGAAGTGAACTAACGATTCTTGTTAGTTATCATGATACAGGTGCCTAATGACATTATAATGCTATGAATCACTGCATAACAATTGCTAGAGATGTTATAGTATGTCAATCAGAAATTTAGGATTGAAACAACAAAGAAACCTTCTCAAATCCAGTCATTCTAATGGTATTTGAAGAAGAACAAGCTGAGAAAACTGTTGAAACACATGAAGAACAACCCATTGTAGTCAATGAAGGTGTCATAAATTCACCAAGACAGAGATATGTGTCAACAAGACTAGCTAGTCATGAAGTAATACCTTATGGTGAAGTGAATGATGAAAGGGACTTTGTACATTTTGCATTATTAATCGATTCTCAACATGTTAACTATGAGATTGCATTGTCTGATAAAGTTTCGAGAAACTTTACGATTGAAGAATTCCATACGAGCGAGATCCTAATAGATACTATGTCTACACCAAGGTAATATATGTTTTTGAGGATGATGAAGTGGTGATGTTAAACATTTTAGGAGCTTTGGATTTGAATGTGATTCTTTACGATTCTAAAAAAGGGACTGTTAAGCCTATAAATCTTAAAAACGTTCCAGAAGTCTGTATTGAGAGTTTAATATGGCCTTGTTCTTAATGCTAGGATCTAGTTCTTAATGTTTTTGAGGATGATCAAGTGTTGTTCTTGATGTTATGTCACTTGAGCATGAGATTCAACTGCTGCATCCTTTTAGGTTAAACCGATACACTTATGTTAGTTTCTGTTTATGTTATTTATTTATTTTTGGAATTTGTCTTTGTTACTAAAGACTTCTTGGATCATTGTTAATTAATTGTCGATTGATTTTTGAAGGTAGAGAAATTTGGCGTTATTTTCATTTATATTATATGTTTGTTATAGGTTTTGGGCTAAATAGTGTTCATCGCCAACTATTTGGGCTAGTTTTGGTTTTGCCCCCTCTAATTTTTTGTTTTTTTGTTTTTAGAGTCTCCTTTTTCATTTGAAGATTCTTTGATTATAGACTCTTATGTATTTGACTGTCCAAAAATAATGACGTGGCATACTGGGTTGATATTATATAACTCATAATCATGTATTATGATTTAGATGTGGTTTGCCATTTGAGTTTCTATGATACTAATTATTATGATTTAGATGTTTTGCAAAATCAATTTTTTTTAAATGTCTGCTCATGGATGCACAAATTTTATAATGTTTGCTTCAAATCTTGCAATGTACATTATGGAATGAACATTTTTTTTATCACACATGTTGTTCTTTGTGAAGGTTATAATAAGTTGAAAGATACCACAATGGTCACAAAGAATTACAAAATTATAGGAACGTGAGATACTGTTTTTTTCCATTTTAATATAGGCCATTAAAATTTAGGGTTAATTAAGTAAATAGTCCTCCAAAATATACCAACATTTGATTTTAGTCCGCATAAAATATTCTTTAGGCTTTTGGTCCCTCTAAAATTTTTCATTTATGAAATTAGTCCCTGCTCTAGTGTAATACTCAAAGTAGAGCAGGGACTAATTTCATAAATGAAAAATTTTAGAGACCAAAAGCCTAAAGAATTCCTTCAAAAAAAAAAAGCCTAAAGAATATTTTATGGGGACTAAAATCAAATGTTAGTATATTTAGGGGGACTATTTACTTATTTAACCCTAAAATTTAAGAACATCTCTATATTTATCATTTTAAAGATAAAACAAACTCGAAATGGATGAAGTTTTATAGGAAAAGTAATGTAACATCCCGCTCGTTAGCTAATGGAATATTACCAGTCAAACGTGTCGGAGGACAAATGTTCATGGAAAGCGAGTATGATGGAGAATATTTATCAAACGATATCAATTAAGCAAGGGTTTAAGTATCAGTGTCAGGCTAAACACGATTAAGGCAAAGGGCAAAATGGTAAAAAGCTACGAGGGCTATTTAAGGCCACAAGGGCCATTTTCCTTCATTTGTGCAAGTTCTTTCTCTCTCTAGGTTTTGAGAAAAAGCATTATCTCCTCCTTCTCTCTACACCATCGCCCCATCTCTCCCTCTCTAAGCCATCATAGCTTCCAAATACATGAAATTAGTGATCAAGCATGGATCATAGAAGCTTCATGGACAAGAAACATCAAGAAGAAGAGGTTTTAGCATGATTTGAGGAACTTGAAGCTAGGGTTTTGAATTGAAGAAAGATTAAAGATTGAAGCTTGAAGTTGTTATAACTTAACAAGTGAGTTCTATAGATAGTTTCCCACCTTTGGGTTGTGTAAATTCTTGTGAGAATTTATAAATTTATGTTATGTATAAAATAAGAACCCTAGTGCTTCTTTTGCCAAATCTTCTGATATATATGTTAAAATTGTCATGAAATATGTTTAATAATGTCAATATATGTTGCTGGATGTTAATAGTGCATTGCAGGATCGAATTGGACGATTTTTGGGTCAAAATTGAAAAATCTGCACCACAGACCCGAAGAAATTCGCTATTAGCTAAATATTTCGCTAATAGCGAAATTCCCAGAACCTGACCATAAAAAGTTAGCTAATAGCAAAAGTCTCTGCCCTGGCCAACTTTCTTTTGGCTTGCTGGCTCATCTTGGGGCCGGTGGTGCAGTCTGAAGCCTTTCTTTCATCGGTTTATAACTTTGTAACCCCAAATCAACATCTAAGCAATGCACATAACATCAAATGATGCTTGAATTGAAAATCATGGCAATCTTAGCATGTACGGCAAGGATGGCACAAGAGTGTTTAAGCCGAGTTAATCGGGTAATGATAAACTAAGAAAGGGAATGAATGTAGAGCCTCGACATAACTAGTCGAGAACTAGAATGTTAAGCATGAATTCTAAGTATGTTAAGACGTGAAACGATTAGTGTATTCTCTTCGCACATGAACATGAATGAACTTATGTATGATAATACATGAATGAACAAGTATGTAATTTACCATTAATCGGGTAGATTATGAACCCGTGGTAAATGAGCAAGCATGTATAAGTTTATCCTATTATGAATGAAAAAGACCAAGACTATAATGAATGATGTAGGTGCCATGTCTCTTGTGATCCACGCAAGGTTGTGATCTCAAGGGGTTCTCACCATGGGAACGGGATAAGCTCCGCAAGGGGGGCCCGCATGTCATTGAGTAAGCAAGTTTTGGGAAGGGAATGCTGAAATGTAAAAAAACTAGCACATTCTAAAAATCCGTCTATGTTTTTTTTTGGATAAACTCAAAAATATACTGCCTCATTATATGTTTTTGATGGTGCCTCATTATATCTTACTAGTTCATTAGTTTTTTTTTTCTTTTGAGGAAAGTTCATTAGTTTTTTTTTTTTTTTAAAGAAAAAGCTCATTAGTTTAGATTAGTTTATTTTAATTATCTTAAAAATAGAGAATATTTCAGAAATTATACTAAGTGATTTTACGTCATTAGGTTAATCCAATTTTAAAATATTTAGCCCAATTTTTTTACTATTGTGTGGCTACCAAAAATTGTTGGAAGGCCCGGCTACAATTTCGCATGATATATAAAGTTAATTTAAAAACAATTAATGCATACATTCCATTAAAAAATAAAATTAACGCATACGTTAATATGAATTCAATTGGGCCATATATATAATTAGAAATGGGAATAGGCCGGTCTGCTCGTCAGTGGTATATGGCTCGGCCTAGCTCGTTTAATAAATGGGTCAAGCTTGAGCTTTTTAAGAAGTCTATTAATTTAATTAGGCTAGGTTTAGGCTTATAAAAAAGCCTATCAAGCCTTTCAGGCCAGCCCGTATACGAGTATATTACATTTTTCCATATTTATTATTATATATATATATCAAAAAGAATTACCGATCCTTCAAATTCTCATACCACAATTATTATTATTTCAGTTTTTTTTTTTGTATGGCTTGCTTTTGATATATTTATATATATTTGTGTGAATTGTTAAGGTTTCCTACTTATATGCCTAAGGTCAAATATGATTATTAGATTAAGTTTGAAATCCTTGCTATTATCAGACATGATTATTCTTGAGTTCCTATCCATCTATAAATTTTACAATTGTGTTTCATTATTTTAATCTGTATCTAATTATGTTTATCTTTACATTAAGTACGTTGCACAAATTGAAAGGAAAAAAATTGATGAACAGACTCTGTTCGAAATTTGTAACACAAACTAGGTTCTTAAACAGGCTAATAGGCCAGACCAGACTTTTAAAAGGTCAGGTCAGGCTTAAATTAAAGTCTTTGACAGGTAAAAGGTCCAGGCTTAGGCCTTAGTTTTTTGAACTATGCCTAGCCTATTTAAGCAAAGTCCGGCTCGGCCCGGCTCATTCCCACCCCTATATATAATAGACTAAATTAAAAGATATGAAGTGAAATGCCCAAAAATTATGCTTAATAACAGGAGTATTCCCCTTTTTCGTCAGAATAGTTTAATTAATTAAATTTTAAAAAATAATCAACTAATTAATGTTGTTTTAACAAGGTATATTAACACCAACAGAGAGCCCTTAAAAGTACAAGGTAGGCCAACAAAGACCTCAAAAGTTTACAAACAGTTCAGTTAAAACCAAAGGAAACCATGACCGGAATTGTTAGACCAGATGCCATGACCGGGGTTCGAACCCTGGTACCTTCACTTATGTGTGTGAGTTTATAAGGGCTTTGTCATTTCATCTATCTATAAAAAAAAAACCAAAGGAAACCAAAAAAATTATTCTGACTAACATTAATGGTAGACTAATTAATTTTTTTTTTGAGAGAATGGTAGACTAGTTAATGTTAATTGGTATTGATCAGTGTTTTATTCATATTTAATGTGATCTTTCAAAAAAAATTAATGTCGATTTAAATAGTATTGTTTAATAAACAAATGGTTTTCTGAATATTGGATACGTCAATTTTATTTTGAAACTAATAGAAAAATCGATCATTTGCTTATTGAAATAATTGATATTGTTATAAAACTAGTAAATAGAAACAATAATAGAGATAAGAAGAATTTGAGAGAATAGAGAGAAATATTATTATTCTCTGGTGTATCTGAAAATGTTACAAAATAGCTCTATTTATAAGGAAATAGAATAGCTTATGGACTAAGCCCAACAATCTAGTAGTATAGCCCATTAACCAATTTGCTATTTGGACATCCACTATTAATATTTATAACACTCCCCCTTGGATGCCTATCGAGGATATGCCTCATTAAAACCTTACTAAAATAAAACCCAATGGGAAAAAAATTCTAGTGAAGGAAAAAGAGTACAATATCCTTTTGAGTGTGAACTGCCTCGTTAAAAACTTTACCAGAAAAACCCAATGGGATAAAACCATGGTGAAGGGAAAAAGAGTGCAGAACACATTTATTTCTCCCCCTCATGAAGACAAATATCTCTTAGACGATCTTAGGTTTCCCTAATCGTCCAGTTTAGGATTGTGTCATGAATATGTTATGTTTAGGCCTCGATGCATTTAGCGTATCTTGGCATAGCGGTCTTAGGTTCCCTTAAACCGCCATGACACGTATGATATTAGCAAGACGTATGACAAGTTAAGATGAACCTATGACGGATCTAGTGTGCACGACCGTCTAGGCAAGTATGACCACACACGTATTATCAACCGTCAGGTTGTATTGTAGACACGTGGTGACCGTAGGTTTTCCCCCGAGGTTACCTAAAGCCTAGGATTAGGTAGAACTCACTGAGACATTATGTCTCATCCCAATCCTTATTTGTTTCAGATAAACAGGATGGTATTGCAAGCTCGTAGCAGGATGGATAATCAGCAAGTGCTCGTTCATAACCGCTGCAGGATGTTTTACTGATTCATGGATGTATCACTAAATTTTGGATATAAAGTATTGTATTAGTAAATGTACGAACGTGATTTGTTGTATATATTATTCATTCGGAGACTTTATGTTGTAAATTTTAATGTATCCAGTACTAAAGATAACGCACATGCTAAATTTTCTAGATATGTTTAGTATGGGTTGTTACAAGTAATGACCAAAGGAGTTCTTAGGTAAACAAATTATGAAAAACTAGATATGTAGCATGACTTTTTCTATTTGAGATGCATTTCCTAAGGATGTGCCATACATATTTTCACTTGTTTGATCAGATTATTTTTGAGAAAACCAACATTCTCATAAAACTGAAAACCAACATTCTCATAGAAAATGATGCCTTCTAGGCAGTAACAGATTGAGGTACAGTAGCACAAAACTAGTATATTTCAACAACCAAACAACAGAAGACCAAGATGATACTTAATTTGACACAATTTCGTAATCCATATTCTTACTCTTCTGCTAATATACGAGGTTGTCGGCAATTAGCTTAAGTAATTAATGGCAGCTTGTATGATATGATGATAATTCATCATATTATGATCTTCCATTCATAGGGGCAACATCACATAATGCATTCATTGAAATAACAAGATTATGTTAGAAACTCCCAAGTTGGATTTAAATAACATTGTTTAATAAACAAATGGTTTTCTGAATATTATTCATGCAATAAAGAATACATCATTCAACAAATTAAACAAAAACGATAAATATCATTTATTTATTTATTTTTGAACTCTTACAATAATCATCAATTACACATAATGTCGACGTCACTCTTTAATTACTACTAATATAAATCAAGATTAATTTTTTTGTTTACATTTTGATAGTTCAAGCTTCAACACCATATTTTCATATTAAAGTGAAAATCAAGCCCTAAACACTAAAAGGCAACAATCTATATAATCTCGAAATTTTTTAAATTATTTTCTTAATGAGCGAACATAGGCTCAATTGCAAGAGACTTAAAACCGAAAAACCATCAATCTTCTAGAGATGTAAGCGGGGCGCAATGGCAACGGCGAATTAGAAGGAGCAGCTACATCCAATGGGGGAATAACGGGCGGCTCAACAGGGGCAACAATAATAGGGGCAGAAGGATCTACAGGGGGCACAACAGGGGCAAGCTCAACAGGAACAGGGGACTGAATAGGGACAGTGGGCTCAACAGGGGCAGGCGTAGCAGGGACAAGAGGGACAATTGGGGAAAGCGTAACAGGGGCAGGAGGAGTAACAGGGGAGGGCATAACGGGAATAGAAGACTCAACAGGGACAGTGGGCTCAACAGGGGCAGGTGTTACAGGAACAGGAGGGTCAATTGGGGTAGGAGGAGTAACAACGACAGGCGTAATAGGGACAGGAATAGGCAGAACAACAGGGTCGTTTGGAATCGGATTAGGCGTAATAGGGACATGAATAGGCATAACAACAGGGTCGTTTGAAATCGGATTAGGCCTAAGAGGGCCAGGCTTAATAGGAGCAGGCTTAACAGGGGAAGGCTTGGAGGGGACAAAAGGCTTAAATCTAAAACCATCGGTTTCATAAAGAACCGGTTCAAGCTCTTCAGCAAATGTAGTGAGAAAGATTACTTGGAGTAATAATAACACCAATGCTAAAAATTTGATCATTTTTCTGTGCAAGATAAAGCAACCTTGAAACACAGGGAGAGGAAGTGATGTTGGGGTGTGAGATGTTTTAAGATGTTGTGAGAGTGTTGGTTTGAAGTTGATTTATTTATAGGTGTTAATGTCCATAATCATAGGAGTTTCAGTTAATGTGTAGTAAACAATAATAAAAATATTAAAGTAATTAAAGTAGAATTGTAAATAAATTTTTTTTTTTATGCATTTTACTGCAACGAAATAATATAAGCAAGTTTTGGGAAGGGAATGCTGAAATGTAAAAAAACTAGCACATTCTAAAAATCCGTCTATGTTTTTTTTTTTTTTTTTGGATAAACTCAAAAATATACTGACTCATTATATGTTTTTGAAGGTGCCTCATTATATGTTATTAGTTCATTAGTTTTTTTTTGAAGGATTAGTTCATTAGTTTTTTTTTCTTTCGAGGAAAGTTACGTTCATTAGATTTTTTTTTTTAAAGAAAAAGCTCATTAGTTTAGATTAGTTTATTTTAATTATCTTAAAAATAGCGAATATTTTAGAAATTATACTAAGTGATATTACGTCATTAGGTCATTGTTGGAAGGCCCGGCTACAATTTCGCATGATATATAAAGTTAATTTAAAAACAATTAATGCATACATTCCCTTAAAAAAAACAATTAACGCTTACGTTAATATGAATTCAATTGTAAAATAAAATAAAAAGAGTGCTTACCTTTAAACTCTCTTTTAATTAATTAAATCACTTGCTATTAAAAAAAAAAAAGTGTCGCAGTTTAGCCTGTCCGTGAGATAGCCTGTCCGTGAATTTTCGTGGCCTAAAAGTTCCGTACTATTTAGCATTTTTCATATATAGTAGACTAAAATAAAAGATATGAAGTGAAATGGCCAAAAATTATGCTTAATAACAGGAGTATTCCCCTTTTTCGTCATAATAGTCTAATTAATTATTTTTGAAAAAATAAGAAACTAATTAATGTTTTTTTAACAAGGTAATATGAGATATATACTAACACCAACAGAGAGCCCTTAAAAGTACAAGGTGTGCCAACAAAGACCTCAAAAGTTTACAAACAGTTCAGTTAAAACCAAAATAATATTATTCTGAATAAACATTAATGGTAGACTAATTAATGTTAATTGGTATTGATCAGTGTTTTATTAATATTTAATGTGATCTTTCAAAAAAAAATTAATGTCGATTTAAATAATATTGTTTAATAAACAAATGGTTTTCTTTGTCAAAAAAAAAAAAAAGGTTTTCTGAATATTGGATACGTCAATTTTATGTTGAAACTAATAGAAAAATCGATCATTTTCTTATTGAAATAATTGATATATCATTAATATCTAAATAAAAAAATAAATCAAAAGCAGCCAACAGTAAAACCAAAAGAGTTTCTAAAGATACCTCCACAAGCTGCCCTATTCGGGTTCTTCACTACAGCACCATCTGTATTCACCTTGAGCCAATTTGAAAGAGGAGCCTTCCAAATCACTTCTTTAACAACGGGAGCTTTCGGGGGGTGAATGTTAATTTTAAGAGCCTTGAGGAACACAAACTCTGTCATATCTACAGCAGCCGTCTTAGCAGTTTTGTTTCCGGACATAGAAGAATGCGAAATAATAAAATTAACCGCAACTTTCCATGTTATCTTTTTGTTCTGGAATCTTCCTTGGTTTCTGACCTATGAGATATACATATAAGTTAAGAAGGAAGAGGAAAGAATCCACTTTTGAAGTTTAAGAATTTTATCGCAAAAGGAGATACGATTCTTGAGTTATGCACGATGAGATTCATACCCTCTTATGCCATGCTTGTTACGCGATAATGATACTTGCTAGAATAATGTCAAACCATAATTTTATAACTTTTAAAGTTAAGATGGGTAGTAAGGGACTTGGAAACGAAGTTATTCTAAAAACATGGTATCTTTATATTTTGAAACCAATGACACGCGTCGTAAGCGAGTAAGCTCACTTAGGATGTGCGGGATTCAGGACCAACTTGTCATTGGCGAGCTTGGGACAAGTTGTAAACCTTTTTCAAAAATATAGTAACTCGTCCTGTGGTTCTGCAATACCGTTATGGGTTTGGTTTTTCAATGTTCTTTTAAAAAAAAGTAATGCATCTACTCGTTCCAAGGACCCTGATAGATCTCTGGCAAGTGCACCAAATACTATCGAAGTAGTAAAAATATCGATCCCACGAGGACTGTTTTTAACTTCAATAATTCAATCGCGTTATAAAAATAGGATGTATAAAAGTTTATTTTTGTTTGAGAGTGAGATGAGCTTAAATAGGCAACTTCTGGATCGCCCAAAATCGCACTACAATTAGAAAATCGTACCACGATGGCCTCATTAAACCCTAATTTCCTTTAAAGCCCTTCTTGAAATCGTATCACGATTGTCTGGATCGTATTACGATCCAGCTTCTTCAAAAACATGCTCTCTGACTTCAAGAAATCGCATTGCGATTAGAGAATCGCAGTACGATTGGCTTCATTCCAGATCTTCCAAATTTGATGCTTTTAACTGCTCCTGGACACTTAATGTTGCTTAGAACTCTATCAAAATGTCAAAATAAGTCCTAAAAATTACGTAATGACAGCATGTCATCACAACCCCAAACTTAAACCATTCCTTGTCCTCAAGGAATTTGCTTGCAACAGTGACAAACGACAGTAAAATAACAGTTACCTGACAAAACGATAGTACCCAAAAGTTCATTCTCCTTCTAGCTAAAGATGAGCTAGTTTGACTTGTTCGCATCCACCAATTCACAACTCCACGCATTCAATTGAAACAGGGTTCTACCAGTCGACATGCAGGTCTACATATTACCATACGCTTGAAAAGTTTCTAAACATCAATTAAAGTCAATATCATTACACACTTTTGAGGTCTTTAGGGTTATAACGGGGCTTAGGTGAAAGGTGGGATATATTTGGATAAGTAGGCTACACAAAATTTGAGTTAGGCATTCCTACGGAAGTTAAAGCACAAAATTCAATCCTTCATTCATTCACCTTGTGAAACAACAATTAATGTAAAGGTACTAGAGAATATTTTTAACATTTAGGGACAATCGAGTTTGAAGTTACTCAGATTTTAAATGTTTTGTCCCTTTTTCATCATTCAATTTCCTTTTTTTTTTGATACACCATTTTTGTGTGTATTTTGCATGTCAATTTCATATTTCTTTCATTTTTGTTCTCTTATTCTCTAGTACCCCCACCCCAAACTTAGTTGGTTTCAAATTCCAATAGCAACCCCAAACTTAATCTTTAGCAACATTCTACAATGCCTTAACTCAGAAAATACATTAAGGGACAAATCCTAAAAGTCTCTAGGCTTGTAATGTAGTTTGTCACCGAACAAAAAGTTCTAATCCTACCGGCTCACAATTGGTTAAGAAAGGATAAATTCAACAAATTAAAACAGGGTAGGCTTCAAAAAGGCTCACAGGACCAAGCACTTTTTCCTCAGTGTGTAATTAACAAAGACCAATCAATAGTAGAGAAACAATGCAAGTTCTAGAAATGTAGTTGCATGGAAAACTAATCTAAATATAAGTAAATTGAAAAACAAAATTTGGCAATGAACCTTATGGCTGAGATTTCTGGGAGTATGTGACTACCTAGCAACGTCGTACACTTCGCCTTTGAATCAAGTCACCCCTCCTTTAGAACTTTTGGAATACCATTTCATCAAACAACTGTTACTAAACTGGAATAGGTCACATGAAACAAAACAAATTCATTAATAATAAACAAGTGCAGGAGCAATTACAATAGGGAAATAAGTTGTTCAATGGACTTCGACATAAAAAGAAAATAAGGAAAATACATCAAAAGAAAAATTACTGAAAATAAAATACAAAGCAGGAAATGCTAATCCATCAGTAGATCAGCCCATGTTCACATCATCATCCGGGTGTCCAGCCCCCGGTGTCCTTAATCCCTCAAAGATGCCATCCCCTTGATCTTGCTTGGTGGCATTGAAATCGTCAGTGATTTCCCTCCTCAGTTTCTCAACCCAACACTCCTCCGGCGGTTGAACATTCAGCAATGCATTAAGGGCTTCAGGGCTGAAATCAATGATCTTTCCCCAAACAATAGATTGAAAGGGTGTATCGGAAACCTGTGCATTTGCAAAGAATTCGACGATCACGGTTTTGTTGTTCGCTTCATCGATCATCTCATTCAACTTCGTCCACCCTCTCCTTCGTAACTCAGCCTCAAAGAACGGATAATTCACAAGCTTTGTGAATTCAAACTTCCTCTCCCCCACAACTTCAAAACTTTTCATGGCTTTGTGGAACTCTTGGGCTTGGTCATTGATAAAATGGATGGCGTTTTCGGGTGGTTCGGATGCGGCACGAGGGCGTTTGGCTTTGCTTGTGGATGGCTTGGGGTTGGTGGCTTTCTTTGAGCGGGTGTTTCGTGGGTTGGAGGCCATTTGTGGTTAAGGAAGATGGTGAAAGGAAAGTTTTGTGAAGTTTGGGAAAATTGTGAAGGAATGTGAATGATAATGGTTTGGATTGAAGAATTTGTGGTTGGATTGTGGTTTGATGATGTTTAGGAAGTGATAAAGTAGATGAAGATGGAAGAAATTCGTGAATGGGAAGTCTAGGGAAAGTTTGGTAAAGA
The DNA here is from genome assembly GCF_051527215.1 of Medicago sativa. Taxonomy (NCBI): domain Eukaryota; kingdom Viridiplantae; phylum Streptophyta; class Magnoliopsida; order Fabales; family Fabaceae; genus Medicago; species Medicago sativa. The sequence goes on along the minus strand of NC_140751.1, from coordinate 8,270,069 downwards.
AAAGTAGGAAGAATGGAATGAAAATGATGATGAACAGTGAGGTTTTTATAGGCTGAGGAGGAAAATTGCGTCGCGGCTAATATCAGGCGTGCCGCGATTTCCTCAAAACAGGGAGTTTGGTTCTTTGCTTGTGAAAATCGCGCTGCGGCATATACAGGCGCGACGCGATTTTGGTCAAACAGGGAGCATGTTTTGCTTCCTCAGGCCAAAATTTTTGTTTTCTTGAAAAATGCCTGAGTTCCTTTGATTTCTGAAAAACTTTTGAGGAGAGAATCATGCAAGACATCAGTACCTTGCATGATTTTCTTGGCAGGAGGTATACTTGAACAAATTTTTAGACTTTCCTGCCTTGTATTAAAAGAAAAGAAAAATATTTTTGTGTTTTTGTTTTTGAAAGCAATAAAATCATACCTGAAAATTAAACAGTGGGTTGCCTCCCACCCAGCGCTTTCTTTTACGTCATTGAGCTTGACGCTTCAACCACTGTTAGGGTGGCAAATATGTCAGAAAGAATATATCATCCTTCTTCTTCCTCTTGTTTGGTAGGAATTCCATGAATTTGTAGCAAAGAAATAGATGCTCCCATGAAAATTAAACAGTGGGTTGCCTCCCACCCAGCGCTTTCTTTTACGTCATTGAGCTTGACGCTTCAACCACTGTTAGGGTGGCAAATATGTCAGAAAGAATATATCATCCTTCTTCTTCCTCTTGTTTGGTAGGAATTCCATGAATTTGTAGCAAAGAAATAGATGCTCCCATGCTCTCACTGTTAAACCTTTAGAGTTTAAGCTCTCCCACCGTAGAGAAGGACGTGCATCCATCTGCACACGAGTGATTTCCTCAACCTCCGTTGGTTCAGACTTTGGGAATATATCAACACTCCTCACTTTGGGTTTTTCTTCCACCTCAACCTTGTGACACTCACTCTTCATCTGAACCAGCTTCCTCTGAGACTCATGTGCTTTCTCAACAAGATCACCACACTGAACATCAAACTTTTCAAATAAAACTTGATTTAACACCAAGAAATCATCTAAAATATTCTGAAGTTGAGTATTGTAATCGATGTTGATCACCTCTTTCTTCCCTTCACCATCACTACCTGGTTGATTCGCCTCATAATGACCACAACTCGAGATTTTGTTGTCCAAAATTTTGATCTTAAAACATAGCATATATTTTTCATACTGCAACTTAGCAATCTCTTCTGTGTCATAGAGGAGTACCCTGTCTATCATAGCTGCAAAACTTGGATAAACTTTTCAGTAGCACAGTACAATGAGAAGAAAACAAAGAGCATAATATATTTTTTTTTAATATATATATATACAAAAATATAAAAGACAGAAATCCTAAATTATAACGTAATTGCCTTGTTGAAATAATTCAACAGTCCCCGGCAACGGCGCCAAAAACTTGATAGATCTCTGGCAAGTGCACCAAATACTATCGAAGTAGTAAAAATATCGATCCCACGAGGACTGTTTTTAACTTCAATAATTCAACCGCGTTATAAAAATAGGATGTATAAAAGTTTATTTTTGTTTGAGAGTGAGATGAGCTTAAATAGGCAACTTCTGGATCGCCCAAAATCGCACTACGATTAGAAAATCGTACCACGATGGCCTCATTAAACCCTAATTTCCTTTAAAGCCCTTCTTGAAATCGTATCACAATTGTCTGGATCGTATTACGATCCAGCTTCTTCAAAAACATGCTCTCTGACTTCAAGAAATCGCATTGCGATTAGAGAATCGCAGTACGATTAGCTTCATTCTAGATCTTCCAAATTTGATGCTTTTAACTGCTCCTGGACACTTAATGTTGCTTAGAACTCTATCAAAATGTCAAAATAAGTCCTAAAAATTACGTAATGACAGCATGTCATCAGACCCGAATACCAATGTTTAGAAGATTTCTTAAAGCAAAATGTTAGAACAAGTATCGTTATTATTTAACAAGATGTGACACTTGAGCCGAATACCAATGTTTAGAAGATTTCTTAAAGCAAAATGTTAGAACAAGTATCGTTATTATTTAACAAGATGTGACACTTGAGAGTATGTAAGACACCATGGAAGTTAAGGCTTGATGAAGTCAACAACAATGTCCTCTTAAAGATCGTATGGAATGAATGGATTTATGCTATGAATGTTCAAGTGAAAGCGGTCTAAGATGGAAGTTTCAAGAGTATACGAACTTAAAGACTGGTTAATGGGTATCAGGTGTATCGGCGTATTTGAATTCGCTTCTCTTAGACAAGTTGTATGAATTACCCCCGAATTCGGATGTAATGAGATTGTAATGAGATCGAAAGATTTCTTAAGACTCTGAAGAGAGATAAGAGGTTTGTAGAATCGTCAAGATAAGTAATGCAAGTAAGAGGATCTAGTCTCAAGGTACAGTAAGGAAGATTATGTATGAACTATGTGTATGTATGATGAGATGTCTTATATGCAATCGAGCACTGCAGGGCAAACCTGGAATCCAGTAGGACCCCAGTTAAAACGCAAATCCTGAGTGTTCCAATTAATGATAAGTTGCTCATATGAATGGTTTATGTTAAACGGATAATAAATAGATCCGAGATAATTAGTCCAACATGCCGCAAGTATAAGTTTTGACCATGATGTTTTAAGTTAAGCCAAGGCTATGAGAGAATTAATTCCGACAATACGAGGATTACTTGAAGATGCTATGTTTTGAACTTGGTACATGAACCACCAAAACCTTCCTAAAGAATTAATGACTTCCAGAAAAGTCCAATCCCATGTTGTCATCACTTCGCCTTGTCCCAAGACTCGTGCTTGGGGGGCTGTGAACCGTCATAATATTCCTAAAGGCTTAGAAGCCCTCCAGAAAGGCTCTAAGACCTCCAGAAGGGCTCAGGCGCCCTCCAGAAGGGCTCCTGACACCCTGGCGCGCTCGCCTTGAGGCACCACCCTTCTAAGCTTCTAGAAACCTCTAGAAACCGCCTAAAATACACAAATACCCCCAAGCAACCAAAACCCAAGCCCACAGCGGGCTATAAATACTACTCTTGGGAGCATTCTCAAGGCATCTCCTCATCAGTCTAAACCCTAGCATACAATTCTTAACCTTAGAATCTCTTACCGTACTTTTTGCAAGTACAGTACATGTTAAGTGATTTCTAAATTTCGAGGACGAAATTTTTTAAGGAGGGTAGAGTGTAACATCCCGCTCTTCAGCAATAAGAATTTTACTCATCGGACGTATCAGAGGTTAAGTGATAAAGAATGCTAAGTATGACAGAATATATTATTATGTAATATTAGTCAAGCATGAGTTATGTATCAGTGTCAGGCTAAACACGATTAAGGCGAAGGGCGAAGCCGTAAAAAGCCACAAGGGCTATTTAAGGCCGCAAGGGCCAATTTCCCTTCATTTTCACAACTCTCTCTCTCTCTCTCTCTCTAGGTTTTTGAGAGAAAGGATTCTCTCCTCCTTCTCTCCAACTCACACCCTCCCCCTCTTCTCTTAATCTTCCAAACATCCTCCTCTAGTGATCAAGCATAGATTTTGGTGGCTTAGCAAGCAAGAAACAAGTGGAGGAAGAGATTAAAGCATGGATTGGTTGGAAAGTTAAGGATCAAGAATGAAACAAAAGCTAGGGTTTGAGCCTGAAGCATGAAGGAAATGCAAGAAACATGTTAAGATGAGTTCTATAGATAGATTCCCACCTTTGGGATGTGTAAATTCTTATGAGATTGTATGGATTTATGTTAACTAGGGATTTAGAACCCTCATGTCCCTTTGGCCAATTCTTGTTGATTAGATGTTAAATTGCCATGAAATATGTTTATAAATGTCTCTATATGTTGCTGGAAGTTTATGGTGCATTGCAGGATCGAATTGGACGAGTTTTGGGTCAAAATTGCAAAATCTGCACCACATATCCGAAGAAACTCGCTATTAGCGAAATATTTCGCTAATAGCGAAATTCTTCAGAGCCTTGCCCAGAAAAAGTCGCCATTAGCGAAACTTGCTGTAGTAGCCAACATGCTTTTGGCTTGTTGGCTCATTGTAGGGCCGGTGGTGCATTCCGAAGCCTTTCTTTCATCGTTTTACAACTTTATAACCCCAAAGCAACACCTAGGCAATGCACATAACATCAAATGATTCTTGAATTGAAAATCATTGCAATCTTAACATGTATGGCAAGGATGGCATAAGAGAGTTACGCCGAATTACTCGGGTAGATGATAAACTAAGAAAGGGAATAAATTTAGAGCCTCGACATAGTTTGTCGAGAACTAGAATGATAAGCATGAACCCTATGTAGGTTAAGAAGCGAAGTATATACTCTTCGCACATGATTAAGAATGAGTATGCATGCATGTAAGTCGTGGATTGATAGATTAATCTCTCCACTATGATTAAGTATGAACATGAATGAACAAGTATGTAGTTTATCGCTAATTGGATCGATCCCAGATCCGAGGTAAATGAGTATGCATGTATAGGTTTAACCTTACATGAATGATTAAGAATATGACTAAAATGAATGATGTAGGTATCATGTCTCTTGTGGTCCACGCAAGGTTGGGATCTAAAGGGGTTCTCGCATGGGAACGTGATAAGCTCCGCAAGGGGGGCCCGCATGTCATTGAGTAAGCAAGACGTAGGTGTCGTGAGAACGGGATAAGCTCCGCAAGGGCGGACCGCACGTCACTGAGAGAGTTCGATGTGCCTTAGTTAGGTTATCATCGGTTATGTATGGGATTGCACTCGGGGTTACTCCACCCGGGGCACTCCGTAAAATGAATCAAGATATTGATTGTTTGTTCAACGCTAACCTAATGAATGAATGAATGAATATGACTAATTACGGTTATGATTATGATATGATGTTAGCTATGAACAAGATATGAATGTATACCGATGACGATCTTAGGTTTCCCTAATCGTCTGGTTTAGGATTTGTGTCATGAATATGTTATGTTAGGCTTCGATGCGTTTAGCGTATCTTGGCATAACGGTCTTAGGATCCCCTTAACCGCCTGACACGTATGATAGTAAAGACCTATGACAAGTAAGATGAACCTATGATGGATCTAGTATACACTACCGTCTAGGAAAGCATGACCACACACGTATAATCAACCGTCAGGTTGTATTGTAAACACGTGGTGACCGTAGGTTTCCCCGAGGTTACCTATAGCCTAGGATTAAGAAGAACTCACTGAGACATTATGTCTCATCCGAATCCTTATTTGTTTCCGATAAGCAGGATGGTTTTACAAGCTTGTAGCCGGATGGATATTTCAGCAAGTGCTCGTTCGTATCGCTGCAGGATGTCATGGATTCAAGAATGTTTTCATTATGTATGGTCGAGATGTATTGTTTTGTTGTTGTACGAACGTGATTTGTTGTATATAATATTCATTCGAACTTTAATTGTTGTAAATTTTAATGTATCCAGTACTGAGTATAACCCACATGCTAAACTTCCTAGGTACGTTTAGTATGGGTGTTACAACACCTCATATTATAGCCCTTACAGAACATTCCTATAGATACATGGCTAAGGTTTGTGTGGTAGTTTTAACTTTTTCAAATAATTGATTTTGATGAAAATTAGAGCAAAATTACTGTGAAATCTGATACTTTTCTTCCCTGTGGTTCCTCAACTTCATGCTGGGCTTCCTTTGACAGGGATTGAGTTGGTCAATTGAGTTATTGCTAAATGTTCATTAACTTTTGAACTTTTTTGATAGTTTATGATCATTTTCAATTGTGGAGATACACTTTTACCATTATATTTAAAGTTAAGATTAGACAATGGTTTTGTATTGAGCATTTTCCGTGCTCAACATCAACATGACACCAACATATAATTTCATTTAGTTAATTCATTTTCAGTTTTTAAGTGTCAACGTCGTTATTGGATTGGCGTCTATGTCGGTACCTCATATATTGTAGTGAACTGCTTGTTCTTTAGTAGTTGTTTGTGAACCGCTTGTTGCCAACCTGTCACTAACGAACATATGGTGTAAAACCAAATTGAGATGAGATGTTTGGTTTACTGTGCTCCGAAAGTGTACTTATCAGACAACATAATTACGCAACATATTCTTCATGACATAATTAACATATAAAGTTTGTAAATATCTTACACTAACCGTAAATTCTAATATTTACCATTTGTAATATCATCAATAATATAGTAAAGTATTATCATCAAGAATTTAGAAAAGGTTTTTTAACCAGGTAATAAAAATGAAATTGGTATAAGATTTTTTTCTTATGAAATATGAGTCATACATTAACACTTGCGTGCATCAAACAGTATATCTCGTTAATTCAAAAGCAGGAGATTCGGTCTTGGGATTGATCTACATGTTCCCAATTTTTTAAATTTATAAAAAATGGAAAATGGAAATAAATATTAAATAATTTTTGAAGAGGTAACTAACTGTAATATAATAGTAAGAGGTAAATATAGTCAACAAGAAAAGCTGAACTGCATCAGTAATAGTGTATTCCAGCGGGCCAGGACATAAATAAATCGAATAAAAAAAAAAGACGTGCTCTATGAAGAGATTTCAAAGTCAGATGCAAAGGAGGTGCAAAACAAAAAACTGAGGGGATTCAACATAGAAATACAATACTATAGTAGGTGCAAAAATATAAATGTGAGGAGGTGCAGGTGCATCCCCTGAGATGAACGTGGCTCCGCCACTGCATGCCATCGCAAGAGCACATCAGCTCCACACAGTGATGTCCATTTGAAATGTAAAGTTGTGTTTGTGTAACAACGGTAGAAGGAGAGAAAAGTGAAGGGATTGGAGAATCATACATAATTAACTTGTAATCATAATCATAATCATAATCATAAACATAATCATGAACTATTGGTAGCATGAGGTGGTGGCGCTTGGTTGACATACGAAGATGCTTCTTTGCGAAATTGGGATCAGAAACAAGAGAATTGAAAAACTTACAAAGGCATCGAAGCTGTCCGAGTAATTTGACCGGAAGCCTACACAGAATCTCAGGAAGGAGATCAAAAGGAAGAGTTGGAAGATCCATCGGTGGGGTTGTTAGGGTTCCGGTGGCCAATCGCTGCCTCTGAGTTTTGGCTGTTTCCACCGTCAGTGAGTGAGAAGAATCGACGGCGTTTCGGTTGTCGTCACCTTCGTTTCCTTCGTTTCTCTAACTTTGTAAAGTGAATTGTTTGCTCGCAAGAGAAATAAAGCAGAAACAGACGCTCCACCCTAGTTTCTCGTATCTCGAATTTCTATGTAGATTTCTTTTCTTTTTCTTTTTTTTTTGAAAGACTTTTTTTCTTTTTTTAAATACACTATTTTTTTAGAGGATATTTTTTTTTTGACAGAGGATATTATTTTTTTTAAATACACTTGAGATGCGACACATGAAAAATACATTTTTTTTTTTGGTTACACATTTGAGATGTATAAAAACCATTTATTATTCCTCTCAATTTTTTATTATTTATTGTGTTAACGTTTGAAAATTATAAACGATGTTTTTTATGAAATTTTAATTTTGCTTAAAAGTAAAATATAATTGTTTTTTACTTTCAAATTATAACAAATCAAACTAATCATGATTTTCTATTTCAATGAAACTGTTCTGGACCGGCCAAAAGGATCTTTGACCCATTACTTAGGCCCAATACAATCCAAAGCCCAAACTCCACGTTTGGCAACGTTACTTGCAACACACCCCCTCTCCGCGAGGGGGGTGTACGGAGCGAGTGAGACCGGTTCAAACGAGCCACAACGTTTCTCTGCACGTTCCCGCAATAAATTCTCTGGCGGTTACACTTCCCACGATTTCGTAACCGCCAGAACCAGGTGTGCCATTACAACGGCTCTACAGCCCTCCACCTCTATAAATAGGGGGACTCAATGCAGTCCCCAAGGTAGAATCTTTTATTCCCTCTAAACCCTCACTCTCTGATCTCTACTAACTTGAGCGTCGAAGTGCCTGCAGGTACACACCCCACATCCACTTCAAGAAGCATTTTGACGCATTCCATCACCGTCACAACCACCGCATTCAAAGCACCGGCAGTCACTTTCTGATCAGGTACGATCAGTGGTGCCGTCTGTGGGAAATATATAAGCTCTCCTCGTTTTTATACTCCTAAAAACCAAAGCTTTCCCAAAAAACTATCATGGCTGCCAACGGTGCCCATTCCCAAATACGAAGTGAGATACGCATCCCTCAACGGGATGGTATGACATCCTCACCTTCACCTGTGGATACACCCAGGGTGGAACCAGCTCAGATAGTTCCTCTCCAGCAAAGACCTCTACAGGGTCCCCTACGACCTACAGAGACACCTGAAGATGCTACACCAACTGGTGTACTCATCGGTAACCTGATCCACACGGTTCAACGACAGACGTCGTTAATTGAGGAACATAACCGACGCCTGATGGATCTGGAGCAAATGCGTCCACTAGTTTGAACCAAACGGACTCCTTCCCCAATATGTAGCAGAAGAGGAGGGAGCTCTCGTCGGTCATGCTCCAGATCCCCGCGACACTCGGTGAGCATCAGATCTCCAAGTTACACTAGGAGATCAATAAGAAGGAGATCACCCCGACGGTCACCACCCAGACGATCTCCTCCAAGGAGAACTCCACCTAGCACCCCCCGCTGAGCTAACGTCCCTAGTTTCCCCTTGGCCTTTTGCATGGTGGGGCATCGACCTTTTGTGACCATTCCTTAAAGCCACCGGACAGCTGAAATATCTGGTAGTCGCCATCGACTACTCAACAAAATGGATCGAAGCCGAACCACTGGCTAAGATCCCGGCTAAAAACGTGCTCTGTTTCTTCAAAAGGAACATCCTAGCAAGGTTTGGAGTACCTACTTTAGTAATATCCGACAATGGTACACAGTTCACGGACCAAATGTTCCAGGACTACCTAAGGAATATCGCCATCAAACAAAGCTTTGTAACACCCTACTTCTAATAAGCGATAAAACGCGCGAATATACAAACATATTCTAGAAATAGATGCTACGTCTTCAATCAACCACAACACATACATCTATAAATTATCAAGTTACATAACATAGCAGCGGAACATCTAGATGTAAACCATATGAATAACATTTCCAAATCTCATGATAATAAATACATCTCATAATCTCAAATACAATCAATATCTCAACTCCAAAACTACATAATCAAAACAGAATTCAACATGCAAGTACTACCCAAGATCAGAGCCCTAATCTAGACACTTGCACATAAAAAAAGAGGAACTCCACTCCTTGGCAACATCAGGCATAAAATCTAAGCATCCTGCACTCCATCTACCCGTCCATACAGAAAGGTAGGTGGTAAACCACTGAGGGTTAGCATTACATCATCATAATCCACATATGAAAACATAGCATTCAAGGATTCATACATATCACATATACATAACCCTCCCTCCTAGAACACTAGCATCACATGATTATTATCCCCCATCACTTACATTTCAAGCTATCACATTATTAACATGGCATAGCAAGTATATCCAATCTCTAAACAAATCATCGACATAAGTTCATCAATTATCAATCAATGAAGGATTACTCACCTTATTCTTCACTTAGCATACTGATAGACGTTTGGCAAGTGCACCAAATACTATCGAAGTAGTAAAAATATCGATCCCACGAGGACTGCTTTTAACTTCAATAATTCAATCGCGTTATAAAAATAGGATGTATAAAAGTTTATTTTGTTTTGCCACTAGGCAGTAGATTTGGTTTGATTTTATGAAATCAAATAAAAGAAAATAGATTTGATTAAGAAAATATGGAGAGAGATGAGATCAGATCCTCCGAATCCTCTACGTTCCCCTAATTGGTATACCGCACCTATTTGTTATGAATCTTCTTCTAATTTACGATGATTAACAAAATCGCTCTAATCAATCCCTTGAATTAGAACCCTCTTCTCAAACTATAGCCCCCAATCCCTTGGGTGGTCTAATAATTCTTGAAGGTTTTACCGAACGTTAACCTATTATCACTAACAAACGATTATCTATTCCTAGACTAACCCTATTTATTAGAACAATTCAATTAGGTCTAAGTCGAAAGCCATGGTCAGTGGTCATTCGTTCTCACAAAATCAGGTTATATGTGATCAAGATATAAAAAGCATTAAGAACAATTGAATTGAATAAACTAGAATTGAATTCATAACAAAATAGAGTTTCACAGCAACATGTGTCAATTAGGGTTACAAAGATTCATCTCGGATCTAATCTCTAAGAGATTTAGCTACTCATAATCGAGTTTACAAATAGCATAATCAATGATTGAAATAAAACATACATGAATTGGTAAAAGGTTGAAGAAATCGCCCTTCTAGCCGTCTCCGATGTCTCAAAATCGCACTTTGCTCTCCAAAATCGTAACCCCTGTTCTTCAGATTGAGTGCAGTATTTATAGAAGTCTTGGGCCTGACCCATCAAAATCGCGGCGTGCCTTGTATATTGGCGTGCCGCGATTTGCCTTAAACAGGGATGTTGTAATTTTGCTTCCAAAATCGCGGCAAGGCTGTAAATTGGCGTGACGCGATTTGCTTTGTACAGACTTCAATATTTCAGCTTTTTGCACTCCAAAACAGTATAATTTGCATGAGAACTCTATCAAAATGTCACAATAAGTCCTCAAAATTATGTAATGACAGCATGTCATCACAACCCCAAACTTAAACCATTCCTTGTCCTCAAGGAATTTGCTTGCAACAGTGACAAACGACAGTAAACTAACAGTTACCTGATAAAACGATAGTACCCAAAAGTTCATTCTCCTTCTAGCTAAATACGAGCTAGTTTGACTTGTTCGCATCCACCAACTCACAACTCCTCGCATCAAATTGAAATAGGGTTCTACCAGTCGACATGCAGGTCTACATATTACCATACACTTGAAAAGTTTCTAAACATCAATCAAAGTCAACATCATTGCACACTTTTGAGGTCTTTAGGGTTATAACGGGGCTTAGGTGAAAGGTGGGATATATTTGGATAAGTAGGCTACACAAAATTTAAGTTAGGCATTCCTACACGTGTAAAACAAGATTCAATCCCCCAATCCCTATTTGAAACAAAACTTAGGTACCTAGAGAACATTTTCAATAACTTTATCAAAAGCTTGGGGCACATCGAGTTTGAAGTTACTCGGATATGACATTGTGTGCCCCTTTTTTCAATTTCTTTCATCTTTTTTTTTTGTTTGATACACCTATTTTTGTGTGTATGTTTTTCATTCTTTTTCATTTTTCATCACTTGTTCTCTAGTACCCCCACCCCAAACATAGTAGGTTGCAAATTCCAAAGGCAACCCCAAACTTATTATCAAGCAACATCCTATATAGCCTAACTCAAATTAAAATTTCAAGGTAATCATCCTAAAAAGGCTCTAGGCTTCATTTGTAGTTTGTCACCGAACAAAAAGTTCTAATCCTACCGGCTCACAATTGGTTAAGAAAGGATAAAACAAATTAAAACAGGGTAGGATTCAAAGGCTCACAGGACCAAGCACTTTTGCCTCAGTGTGTAATTAACAAAGACCAATCAATAATAGAGAAACAATGAAAGTTCTAGAAATGTAGTTGCATGGAAAACTAATCTAAATATAAGTAAATTGAAAAACAGAATATGGCAATGAACCTTATGGCTGAGATTTCTGGGAGTATGTGACTACCTAGCAACGCCGTACACTTCGTCTATGAATCAAGTCACCCCTCCTTTAGAACTTTTGGAATACCGTTTCATCAAACAACTGTTACTAAACTAGAATAGGTCACATGAAACAAAACAAATTCATTAATAAACAAGTGCAGGAGCAATTACAATAGGGAAATAAGTTCAAGGGACTTCGACATAAAAAGAAAATAAAGAAAATACATCAAAAAGAAAAATAACTGAAAATAAAATACAAAGCAGGACATGCTAATCCATCAGTAGATCAGCCCATGTTCACATCATCATCCGAGTGTCCAGCCCCTGGTGTCCTCAATCCTTCAAAGATGCCATCCCCTTGATCTTGCTCGGTGGCATTGAAATCATCAGTGATTTCCCTTCTCATGCGCATACCATACTCCTCCTGATGTGTAAAATACTGCTCCATGCGCTAACGAGAGCCTCCAAACCTCTCATAGGACCCACTAATCGGACCCATATTCAATTGAGCCTCCGCAGCAAACGCAGCTGAGAACCTAGGACGGTTCACCCACAGCTGGTCCGAAGTCTCCGTCATCCAATTAGCTTGAACATGCATGAACTCCTCAAGCTTTGGGTGAAGAGGAGCATAACCCCCTTGGCTACTACTCCCTCCTTGCTCCATTTGTTGTTGCCTTGCTGCCTCCCTCTCTCTCTCTTTCATGTAGCCCTCATACTTCTTCACGAATTCATCCATAACTGAGTCGGTGATCAGCTTTATATTGCTGGTGTTGAGATCACTATCATATCCCGGAACCAACTCTTGCTCACACAACCAATTAATCAAGCTTCCATGCCCCAATTGTGTGGTGTTCCCGGTTGCAAGATCATGAAGACTATTGGCCAAGAGGCGGCCAATATCTATAGGGTACTCCTTGATGATAGCATAGGCAGCAAGCACCCTTTTGAGAGGAATTTCAGAAGTGCAAGAGGCATTCTCAAGAGTCTGGACCAAATAAGACACCCACGCCTTGGGTATCGGTAACATCTCCGCATAAGTAAGCATCTGGGACTTTTTCCAAGTCAACCCAGGCCTACACATTGTGGTGATGATCTCATCAAATGTATCCTCCGTAATACCTAATCTCTCCCTCCTCAATTTCTCAACCCAACACTCCTCCGGTGGTTGAACATTCAGCCATGCATTAAGAGCTTCAGGGCTGAAATCAATGTTCTTGCCTCGAACAAAAGATTGAAAGGGTGTATCGGAAACCCGTGCATTTGCAAAGAATTCGACGATCACGGTTTTGTTGTTCGCTTCACCGATCATCTCATTCAACATTGTCCACCCTCTCCTTCGTAATTCAGCCTCAAAGAAAGGATACTTCACAAGCCTTGTGAAGTTAAACTTTCTCTCACCCACAACTTCAAAACTTTTCATGGCTTGGTCATTGATGAAATGAATGGCATTTTCGGGTGGTTCGGATGCGACACGAGGGCGTTTGGCTTTGCTTGTGGATGGCTTGGGGTTGGTGGCTTTCTTTGAGCGGGTGTTTCGTGAATTGGAGGCCATTTGTGGTTAAGGAAGATGGTGAAAGGGAAGTTTTGTGAAGTTTGGGAAAGTTGTGAATGAATGTGAATGATGATGGTTTGGATTGATGAATTTGTGATAGGATTGTGGTTTGATGATGTTTAGGAAGTGATAAAGTAGATGAAGATGGGAAAAATTCGTGAATGGGAAGTTTAGGGAAGTTTTGGTAGAGAAAAGTAGGAAGAATGGAATGAAAATGATGATGAACAGTGAGGTATTTATAGGCTGTTTGGGCAAAATCGCGGCACTCCATATATAAGGCGCGGCGCGATTTTAAGTGGTAACGGGCAATAACGGCCAAAAATTATGACGGCTAGTAACAGATAGTTCCAACGACTATTTTTTTTCACATACCAGCCAAAATCGCGCCGCGGTTAAGGCTAGGCGTGCCGCGATTTTGGCAAAACAGGGAGTCTTGCTTGGCGTCTTGTGAAAATCGTGATGCGGCCATATATAGGCGCGGCGCGATTTTGATCAAACAGGGAGCTTCCTCAGGCCAAAAATTTGGTTTTCTTGAAAAGTGCCTGAGGTCAATGAATTTTTGAAAAACTTTTGAGGAGAGAACCATGCAAGACATCAGTACCTTCCATGATTTTATTGGCAGGAGGTACGCTTGAACAAATTTTTAAACTTTCCTGCCTCGTATAGAAAAGAAAAGAGAAATATTTTTGTGTTTTGTTTTTGAAAGCAATAAAATCATACCTGAAAAATAAAAAGTGGGTTGCCTCCCACCAAGCGCTTCTTTACCGTCACTAGACTGACTGATGACGACCCCTAAGGATCATTTGATGTCTCTCCCTCTTCATTGTTTGGGAGTCCACCTTCACGGTACAGTTTCAGCTGTTGTTCCTTACCCTTGAAAGTTCCTTGTGCACCAACTTTCCTTAGATCCACAGCTTTATCAAACGGCTTGTTCCTTACCACCCCTTTGTCATAGTACCTTCTAGCTCTTTCTATTGTATCAGAGAAGATTGAAAGCATACACCATTGAAAAGTAGCCGGCCTATTACGCATACCAAAGGGAATCCTCTTGTAAGCAAATATACCAAATGGACCAACGAGAGTAGTTTTCGTTATATTGTTCCAAGTTTCCAATCCTCCATACTTGTTGTCAAGGATGTCTCCTGATGATTTTTGCTGCATTTGATCTGTGCTTACTTCAAGTTGCTTAACACACTCTTTCACCCCAACATCTTCAACCATTTTTTTAGACTTAACATTTCCTCCTTCCATAGGTTGAATAGGTTGAGATTCAAGGGAGTTATCTTCGACTGTTTCTTCAACAACGTCAATCCGGTAACACTTGGGGTTCTCATCTTGGTGCTTCATTGCCTCAAAGATATTGAAAACTACCTGCTCCTTATGGAATCTCAACATTAACTCTCCACGTTCAACATCAATCAACGCACGACCAGTTGCAAGGAAAGGTCTTCCTAGAATGAGTGGCATTTCTTCATCTTCAGCCATATCTAAGATCACAAAATCTGCCGGAAACACCAAATTATTAACTTTGATGAGCACATCTTCAAGCACACCGAAAGGATAAGAGATTGACCGATCAGCTAAAGTAATGGTCATTCTTGTTGGTTTTGTTTCTCCACACTTAAGCTTCTTCATCATTGAAAGAGGCATCAAGTTGATACTTGCTCCCAAGTCACATAAAGCTCTACCAATGTCTACCGGTCCAATGGAACAAGGGATAGTAAAAGCACCAGGATCTTTCAGCTTCGGTGGCAACTTCTTTTGGAGAATAGCACTACAATTCTCTGAAAGTGCTATATTCTCATCATCCTTAGGCTTCCTTCTTTTAGTCAATAAGTCTTTCATGAACTTAGCATACAATGGCATTTGATCGAGAGCTTCACCGAAAGGAATATTCACCTGAAGTTGTGAGAAAAGTTGCATGAACTTCTTGAATTGACCTTCATCCTTTTCTTTCTTCTTGGCTAGTTGAGGGTATGGAAGCTTCACATATGATGGAATAACTTGTGGTTTATCTCCATCTTTCAAGATTTGACTCTTCGACTTCCTCAAGATTGAATCCTCATCTATTAACTTCTCACTTTTTTCTCCCTCTATTTTTTTCTTCCTTTCGTTTTCAACTACTCCATGATAATTTTCTTTTTCAACTTCACCCTCATTATTCTTTTCAACTATACCATCTTCCTCCACCTCAACTACTACATCATCAACCTTCTTTGGAGCTTTTGGAACTAAAGGTGTCAAAACCTTTTTGCTCCTCAATTCAATAGCATTACAAGACTCATTCTTAGGGTTGTCTTCAGTGTTACCTGAGAATCCGCCTTTGTTTTGTTCGGCCAATTGCTTAGCTAATTGCCCCAGTTGAGTTTCAAGCATCTTCCTAGAAGCTTCATTGTTCTTTCTTTCAGCTTCTTGACTCTTTTTCATCTCTTCAAAGTTGCCTTGAGTCATCTTCATGAAGTTCATCATAGTTTCCTCAAGAGCTAATGGCTTTCTTTGTTGTTGTTGTGGAGGAGCAAGCATCTGAGAGTTCAAAGCATTGTTATTTGAGTAGCTTAGATTGGGATGCTTGTTGATTCCTGGAGTGTAGTATTTATTTTGCCTTTGATATCCTCCCATGTAGTTAGCTTCTACACTTGATCCTTCAGGCACACACTCACCATTGGGATGTTCTTCACCACATAAGTCACACTTGATTGCAGCTACTTGTTGTTGCTTGTGAGCCAAAGTGAACCCTTGAAATTCCTTAGTTAGAGCCTCGATTTGTTTGTTCATAGCTGCTTGGTTAGCAAGGATAGCAGTTTGTTCACTCACCCCAAACACTCCTCTTTCCTTCTTCTTAGCTTCAGCACGATACTCATTTCCAGCCATGTTTTCTATCAAAGCTTGGACTTCATGATCAGTTTTGCTTTTGAGACTACCTCCCGCGGAAGCATCTAAGAACATCCTAGTGTTTGGTGTTACCCCCTCAGTGAAGATTTGGAGGTATTGTTTCTCGGTGAACTCATGATTAGGGCATCTCTTAAGAAGCAAATTGAATCGCTCCCAAGCATCATACAATGATTCACCTTCCCCTTGCTTGAATTTAGAGATCTCCATCTTCTTTTCCCAATACATAGACATAGGGAAATATTTTTCCAAGAACTTCAGCTATAACTCTTCCCATGTTTGGACAGTCCCGTTTGGTATTGTTAGCAACCAACCTTTCGCTCTTCCCGTCAAGGTGAAAGGAAATAGCCTTAGTTTCTTTTGTGCTTCAGTCACGGTGGCTGGTTGCACACAAAACTCGCAAGTTTCAGCAAAGCGGCTCAAGTGCTCATGTGGACTCATAGCTTCAGTCCCATCGAATTGTTTGTCCCTCAAACCGTTGAGAACAGTTGTCTTGATGTCGAAAGCAACGGGGTTAGCTGGTTGAAAAGTGTGGGTCAGTTGACCGCGATGAGTTGCTAACCCGTAGTCTCCTAGCTTAGGTCTTGGTGCAGGTTCTCCCATGATAGCAGATTTAGGAGAAGCAGATGTTTCAGATTCAGTTGAGAGTGGCTCCGGTATTTGTTCTCGAACACCTGGTGGAACGGAATGAGCCAACCTTTGCAACCGGACAGCTTTTCGGAGTGCTCTAGCAGTCCTTTCAATTTCTGAATTGAATTCGAGATCGTCGGCGCTCACTTTACCTCGCATAAACAGCAAAATACCTTAGTAGCACTGCACAATGCAAAGTAATCAATGAATACTAAAACAGAAAAATAAAAATTAAAAACAGAAAATTAAATTGCAGAAATCCTAAATTATAACGTAATTGCCTTGTTGAAATAAGTCAACAGTCCCCGGCAACGGCGCCAAAAACTTGATAGACGTTTGGCGAGTGCACCAAATACTATCGAAGTAGTAAAAATATCGATCCCACGAGGACTGTTTTTAACTTCAATAATTCAATCGCGTTATAAAAATAGGATGTATAAAAGTTTTTTTGTTTTGCCACTAGGCAGTAGATTTGGTTTGATTTTATGAAATCAAATAAAAGAAAATAGATTTGATTAAGAAAATATGGAGAGAGATGAGATCAGATCC
The DNA here is from genome assembly GCF_051527215.1 of Medicago sativa. Taxonomy (NCBI): domain Eukaryota; kingdom Viridiplantae; phylum Streptophyta; class Magnoliopsida; order Fabales; family Fabaceae; genus Medicago; species Medicago sativa. The sequence goes on along the minus strand of NC_140751.1, from coordinate 8,252,759 downwards.
TTCGAATCCTCTAGGTTCCCCTAATTGGTATACCGCACCTATTTGTTATGAATCTTGTTCTAATTTACGATGATTAACAAAATAGCTCTAATCAATCCCTTGAATTAGAACCCTCTTCTCAAACTACAGCCCCCAATCCCTTGGGTGGTCTAATAATTCTTGAAGGTTTTACCGAACGTTAACCTATTATCACTAACAAACGATTATCTATTCCTTGACTAACCCTGTTTATTAGAACAATTCAATTAGGTCTAAGTCGAAAGCCATGGTCAGTGGTCATTCGTTCTCACAAAATCAGGTTATAGGTGATAAAGATATAAAAAGCATTAAGAACAATTGAATTGAATAAACTAGAATTGAATCCATAAACAAAATAGAGTTTCACAGCAACATGTGTCAATTAGGGTTACAAAGATTCATCTCGGATCTAATCTCTAAGAGATTTAGCTACTCATAATCGAGTTTACAAATAGCGCAATCAATTATTGAAATAAAACATACATGAATTGGTAAAAGGTTGAAGAAATCGCCCTTCAAGCCGTCTCCAATGTCTCAAAATCGCACTTTGCTCTCCAAAATCGTAACCCCTGTTCTTCAGATTGAGTGCAGTATTTATAGAAGTCTTGGGCCTGACCCATCAAAATCGCGTCTCGCCTTGTATATTGGCGTGCCGCGATTTGCCTTAAACAGGGATGTTGTAATTTTGCTTCCAAAATCACGGCAAGGCTGTAAATTGGCGTGGCGCGATTTGCTTTGTACAGACTTCAATATTTCATCTTTTTGCACTCCAGAACAGTATAATTTGCATGAGAACTCTATCAAAATGTCAGAATAAGTCCTAAAAATTACGTAATGACAGCATGTCATCACATACGTAACTCAACAAGTACAATTCATCATTTCAAAGTTATAAGCAAGCAATCATCATTATCAAAGAAATCACCCCATCTCATGTATATACATATACAATTCTCACCTCATCATTATTATCAAATTAATTATCATCAAATAGGTTCACCAAGTGTATAAGCACAACAAGTAAGACATGCAATTAGAGTATAATTCATTTACTCACAACCATCAATAAAATTCACCAATGTACATATACACCAATCCACATAATCACAACATTCACCAAATTTCACCATTACACAAATTCACCATGTCACATATTCAATTATGACACGACTCATCAATTAATCAAATGCATGCAATGTTCTAGACTCTTCTAGATGCAAGTGGTACCAAATCACCTCAAGGTCGTCACCTTCGATGCAACAAAAACATCGTAATCACCTCAATTGGATATAAAATCCGCCACCATCAGTCTTGAATGCATGAACATATGACTCGACTCAATGCATATGTTCACACAAACAATAATCACCTCACCATCACCATCATTTTGCATACATGCATTCACCAACAAGATCACCATCAATATTAGCATGTATGAATTCACCACCAACAATCAACAATTAACATGTTCAACAAACAACATAACATAAACATGTTCATCACCATTCAATTAGTATATATGCGTCGATAACAATTCACCACCACTTGACATATATACAATCACCCACAACATCCACAATTCAATCAACATATAGTTGTCACATATATACATCATCAATCATCTCCACATAAATCAACATAAAGTTGCCACATTTCCACATAATTCCTTACAATCTAAATAAAGGAACAAATGCAACCTATGATCACAAACATCATATTCATCACTCAACAACCATTCATACATCATCTCATAATCATATTAATCTATTCATAAAGGATTCATAAGCAATTGGTTCTCAAAAATCATCTTCAATCAAGTTCGTCTCTCAAATCACAACATCATAATTAATTGAGCATTTAAGTCAAAACCAAGTAAACAATCTCAGTTGCCTATACCATGTATTCTCACAAGTCACTTATACGTGCAGTAGAGGTTACATAAACATTTCATCGGCCAAATACGTTGAATTCATAAAAATCACAAAGTTCGTCTCACATAAACACTTTTCAAGAAATTTTCCATTTTCTAAGCAAAACAAGTTAGACCCAACACATCATAGTTTGAAAACCATAATTGAACTTATAGAATCCAAGTTTGAAAGTAGGAAGCAATCCATAAGGTTTGGGTCGACTTAAAAGTGGTTATGTGGAGTTTTCGTAAAATTTCTCTAAGACATCCTTAGAGTGTTTTCCTCATAACTCAAAATCCATGAATCATTTTCGAGTCAAACCAAAGCCATTGGAAAGCTAACAAAATTATCTAACACTTTCATGTTTACACCAAAGGCCAATTCAAAGCACAAATGGGTGAAAAAGCACAACAAACGCAGAAACCGAAGTTCTGTTAGCACGGCACGGCCGTTCCAAGGAAACAGAAAGTTAGCACGGCCCGTGCCATTCACGGCATGGCCGTGCTCGGTTGATAGCACAGTTTTTTCTTCGTTCTTCCGTTTTCACCATTTCGCGCATAAAATTCAAACTGTTAATCGGATTTCGACGCCGTTTTCGCCTACACGCTCCTGACACTTAGCTCTATCATAATCTACAGAAAAATTCAAGTTTCAACGATCCCAAAATCATTTCTCCCAAACCTCACATAATCACTTATTTGCAAAAACGCTTAAACACCGACATTTCACACGAAAAACCCGTTTTCTCCCAAACGGCTCGACTAACACAACCACAAAATGAAAACAGAAATTATACCAAGTCCAATTCATCCAACAACATCAAAAACTCAGTCAACAACTTCATATTTCAAAAGTTCATTTTGGTCTTTCACATGAACATCTTAGCACAACTTCACCAATTCAAACAACAACTTCACAAAATGGAATACCCATGGTATAAATCAACAACAACAACATATCTAATTCATCAACAACCTCCTTCAAACTTGAATCCATCACTAATCAACCACAACAACACTAATTTATACCATTTTGAGCAAAATCAACAAAGTATACATATAAAAATATATTGAGCATGTAGTTTCATCAACAACAACTTGATTATCAACAAATCATGTCCTCAACATAACAACAACAATCATGCACGAATTTACACCAATTAAAATCAATTCATCAATTTCACAAAATGGGTAGAAATGAAAAGTTAGGGATTATGGTTGAAATCTAACCCTCTTACCTCTAGCACCAAGATTCTCTAGCCCAAGCTTCAATTTAGCTTCTAGATGATGAATCCTTCTTCTAGCTCTAACCCTTGTTCTTGTTCTTCTCTATAGCCTCTGTTTTATCTTGGTTTTCGGGTGTCAAACATTGATTACGTTTGAACCTTTTAAACCGGTGATATCTTATTTTTTCTTGGGAAGGGAAAAAGTGAGCAAAACCCTTGAGAATCGAGGTCCGGGAGTTGTTTTCGCTACGGGAAGGTGTTAGGCACCCATAACGACTATAGTATCCTATAGGAACCGTCTTTAATTTCTACGTGCGCGCTTTATTTTTAAATGCTATTTTGAAAGTAATTATTAAACCTAAGAATGTTTTAAGTGAAGAATTGGAGGGAGAAGAATGTGTTTGGATTTTTATTTTAGTTGAATTGAAGGAATTTTGTTCCTTGCCTACGTACCCGTTTAAGGGATCAAATCCACCGTAGTTCTCTCTCAAAAAAATGTTTTTGTTTTTGTTGGTTGATTTTAAGTTTGAAAATGGAGTTTTGAAGAATAGAAAGAGGCCTCAAGGGCATGAGATTAGGGAATTGTGAGGTTGAATTAGTGATTTGCAAAAGAAGTCAAATATGATTATTTTTCATTGAAGTTTGATTAAGAAAATAAAAGGAAAATTCAACGGGGTTTTGACCCCAAGGTTTATTATGAAAAATGTTGGAGTGAAGTTTGTTCAAGTTTTTTGGGAAAATGATTTTTCTAAGTATAAAGCCTAAACATTCATCTAAACATACAATCCTAAACATACATCTAAACATGCATATTCTAACTATATAGTGATGTGTGTGCATGTGTCGGTGCTTGTGTCGGTGTACATCATTAGAGTCCATTGTCCTTTACATCATATCCTAGATACATTCTATGGCCTCTTTGCCAAGAAAATTAAAAGTGCATAAAGGAAAAATATTACAAAACTCCTAAGTGTTTACATTCTAACTTTGGTACAAATTAAATTGCAAGAAAGAAATAGGGATGAATATGGGATGAAATGGAGATGCTTATGAAATGATGAAACATGAAATGAAAGGAGTTAGTAGCACATGACAATATCAAAGGAAATAAAGCAAGAGAAATATTAGAACATAAAGGATAGAAAATAAACCAAAATAAAGGCAAAAAGAGTGCAAACATGACTAAAATTTGTTCATAGAATGCAAGAACCATATGACCTATAATTCTCACATTCCAATACATTTTAAAGGTTTAGAATCAAATCTTGGAATGGGAATTAAGGCAACATGATTTAATTGGCATCTTAGAACAAATTTTAAGCATATTTGCATTATCTATTTACACAAGTAACTTGTAACCTAAGCAATTAACCAAGATTCACAATTATGCAACAATATCAAACACAAACAGTGGCTAAAGCTCCCTCAAATCAAGTGACATAGGTCACAAATGTTCATCAAGCAATTGGGATTGAAATCAAGCAAAGTTTCACTCATTTTTAGCACAAAATACCACAAAATAGTAAGAAAACCAACACATCCTTTTTTACCAATTCTCATTATGTAAAATTAACACTAAAAGAGCACAAATTTATCAAGAAACACTCATGAATTTTTTGGAATTTTTTAAAGAATTTTTGATCACAAGAACATGTAAAATTTTCACAAGATTTAACAAATATAATAAACCAAAGGAAAAAAAAAACTACTTATTTTTTTATCCAAATTCAACACACAACAGCATCACAAGAAAATCAAGAAACTAGTCAAAAACACATGAGAAATTAATTGGAATTTTTGACCAAGTTTTTGAGCATGCAAGGGTGCAAAAAGTAGAAATAGCGCGTAAAATAGCAAAAAAAGAAGAAAAACACAGGATCTGCAAGGAAAGGCCCAAGTCCAAAGGCTGAGTTGGATCTGGACGATCCAACTGCTTTACAGCCGTCAGATTGATCCAGTCCTTCACAAACCCTAGATCCAACGGTGGTTAATCGCACAACACATGATAGGCCTAAACAGGCACAAATCTGGACCGTACACATGATCATGCAGCAAGATCAACGGTTTTAAGAGTGAGGGAGCACAGAGGTGCAGCGCACGCGCGCGCGTGGGAATAAGCAGGGAGTATATAAGTTCGAACACAAGCCAAACACCACAAAAACAAAAGGATTTCTCTCTCTAACAATGAGTTTAGAGAGAGACACTCTGCAAACAGACGAACGGAGAAGAAGGTGGGGGACGGTGGTCGGAGCTGCTCCGACGCGGTGGTCGGCCGTAGCGCCGCCGCGTCGGAGCCTTTTTTATCTCTTTTTTTTAAAACTTTATACCAAAAGCTTCGTCTCCTCCTCCTCCATTCGAATCCGGTGCTAGATTTTCACAAACATGCTTCAAACGGTACAGATCTAGGTTCCAAAGATTCAAAGTAAAAACTAAAAAAAGAAGGACAAGATCGTTACCTTTACGAAATCGGCGAAAAGAAATAGAGAACTTCGAAGGATTCTGGAAATCTTTCACCCTTGCTTCTTGCTCGCGACAGTGTCCGATCTGGATATTGTTTCTTCCTCCTTTTCTCTGCGTCCTTATGTCGATGCTTTTGATTCTGAGTCACTCTGTTCGATTCAGTGTTGAGAACGAATTTGAACTTGTGTTCTTGTGCTGGAATTTGATTTCGAATCTCTGTGCTGGAATTGAGTTCGAATTTCTGTGTTCTTGGTGTTTTTTTGTGGAGTTGAATGGAATTTTGGTATTATGGTGATTCTGTGATGTTGAATGTGAAAGATTGTGATGAGAATTGATGAATTCTGTGATGAATTAGGGTTTGAACATGATGAAATTGTTCATCGTGTTCTTGAGTCTTTCTGGTTTTTTCTGCGTTTTGATCTGTTTTGCTGTGGAGAGAGAATGAAATTCTGTTTCTGGTGATTTTTTGGGAAATGTGCAGAATGAGAAAAATTGTTGACCCTTTGACTGATGAGGTGGCCTTTTATAGGCTGCCACTTGTGAATGTTGGACCAATAGAATAGTGACACATGGACTGGACTTGTAACTGACTGGACAAGTGACAAACTGACACGTGGCACTGGACTTAACAAACTTTGGGACTAAATTGCAAATGACTAAAGATAAAGGACTGAAATGCAAAAGATGACAAAAAAGGACTTAAAAATAATTAATAATAAAATTGGTAAAAGACGTAATTTGGAAATAAACGTAAAGTGAAACGATTAAAATTAGCAAAACGGACTAAAACGAACAAATGGCCTAAATGAGGTACTTTAAAGTAACCTCTCTCTGCCAAAATTTCGTGTGAAATGACCAAAATGCCCCTGGGGCTAAAACGACTAAAAATGACTCGAATGCAATTTAAAAAATGGATTTTTAACAGAAATTGAATCAAAGACTCATACAAGCAAAATTGAAAAGACTCAGAGACAATTTTTAGGATTTAAACAGGGCTTTAACACATGAAAAGACTAAAATGCCCCTAGGGGCAAAACTGACTCAAAATGAATTCAAATGCAATTTTTTTTAAAATGGATTTTGACATAGAATGAAGCAGAGACTTATTCACACCACTTGAAAAGACTCAAACAAAATTTTGAAAGACTGAGAGGCATTTTTGACATAGGAAAATGACTAAAATACCCTTGCATGTGAATTTTGCAAATAACATTGAAAAAAAATGCAGAGAGAGATGCAATTGATCAGAGACATATCAAATGGCTTGAAATGCAAGAAAGGAAAAATTGATTAGTATTTTTAGGTCCAAAATTAGGGTATAACAGCTGCCCCTATTTAAGTTTCTTTGTCCGGAGAGTCAAGAGACGAAGTCTTAGAGTTGACGGGACGAAGATACTTAAATATTAACATTTGCACTGCTTTTGGACATAAAAATACGTTTTCAGACTTGAAAACATGAATGCCATGCAATATTTTGATTATGAATGCAAGACAAACAACTGGAGTCCATGGAACATGTCATGTCACTGGGGATTCAGACGGACATTGACAGGGTGGTGTTTTATCTTGGTTTTCGGGTGTCAAACATTGATTACGTTTGAACCTTTTAAACCGGTGATATCTTATTTTTTCTTGGGAAGGGAAAAAGTAAGCAAAACCCTTGAGAATCGAGGTCCGGGAGTTGTTTTCGCTACGGGAAGGTGTTAGGCACCCATAACGACTATAGTATCCTATAGGAACCGTCTTTAATTTCTACGCGCGCGCTCTATTTTTAAATGCTATTTTGAAAGATGTTATTAAGCCTAAAGGTGTTCTAAGTGAAGAATTGGAGGGAGAAGAATGTTTTTTTGGATTTTTATTTTATTTGAATTGAAGGAATTTTGTTCCTTGCCTACGTACCCGTTTAAGGGATCAAATCCACCGTAGTTCTCTTCCAAAAAATGTTTTTGTTTTTGTTGGTTGATTTTAAGTTTGAAAATAGGATTTTGAAGAATAGAAAGAGGCCTTTAAAGGCATGAGATTATGAAAAGAGTGAGGTTTGATTAGTCATTTTGCAAAAGAAGTCAAAGTTTGATTATTTTTCATTGAAGTTTGATTAAGAAAATAAAAAGAAAATTCAATGGGGTTTTGACCCCAAGGTTTATTATGAAAAATGTTTGAATGATGTTGTTCAAGTTTTTTTGGAAATTGATCTTTCTAAGTGTAAAAGCCTAAACATACATCTAAACATACAATCCTAAACATACATCTAAACATGCATATTCTAACTATATAGTGATGTGTGTGCATGTGTCGGTGCTTGTGTCGGTGTACATCATTAGAGTCCATTGTCCTTATTACATCATTGGCCTAGATACATTCTATGGTCTTGCAAGAAATCTAAAATGGCATAAAAGTAAAGTACAAAAAGAATCCTAAGTTTTACATTCTAAATCTTGCATGAATTTTTAAATGGTAAGGAAAATGAAGCTAAAAAAACACAAGATGGAAACAAAGAGGTTAGTGGACCAAAATGCATGAAATGATGGAAATATTGCATAAAAGAAATGGTAGAAAAAACAAGAAAACAAAAACTAACAAAATGCACTAGAAGTATATACAATCACATAGAATTTTTGGAGAGTTTTTATAAGTACTTGAAATGGTAAAAAGTATAGGAACATAGAACACACAAGAAGCAAATTCACATAGAAATATAAAAGAAGAAAAATTGCATCAAGCATATATTTGGAGTGTTTTTGAAGACAAGAAAGTGTTTAACAAATTGGAAGTAAGATGCAACAACAAACGTGATAACGTGCTTAGAAGATTACTACAAGATAATGATAAGTCTCAATCTTAAGGTCTCTATATCATGAAGACTTATAATATGCTTCCCAAACCAAAGTATTAGAGACCAATTAGATCGAGAGACACCAAAATTTTATAGCAATTTTCATGTGCACATTCATTACATTTATCCTTACATTTCAAGGCAAAAACGAAGGAACGAGTCCACAAGGAAAATGAGACAAACTACTAAGAATTAGACAAGCATGTAATAAAGGCAACTGCATGCCGTGAAAAATTCATTTGAATTGCAAATGCAATGTGATGACAAATCATATAATAAAATGACGCATGACATAAAAGATATTTTGAATTAAAATGCATGAAACTAAGCAAACTATGTAGCAAAATGAAGCATGATATGGAGAATGACTTGAATAGAAATGCATGAAAGTATGAACAAGATTAACATACGGTTTTCAAAGAAACAAGGGGAATGCCGTAGCACACTGGAGGTACGTTCAGCAAGCAGTATTAGCAACGAAAAAAAGCAGCAAATGAGCCTTGTAGATAAAACGAAATGGGCTTGGGTAAGGAAGAAAGGATGCTGAACCGATTTAGAAACCGGGTCGGTTCAAACCGAACCGGTTCAGCAAAGAAAACGCATAAGAACGTAATCTGCTTCCACTGCCATTTTCGAATTGTTCCCCTTCTTTTAACACAAAAGCTCTCTCTCCTCACCTTAGAACAACTCGCCTGAGAAGAAGAAGATGTGGTTCTCGGAATTGCTCCGACGCGGTGGTCGGCCGGAGAGCCGCCGCGTCGGAGTTTTATTTTCAACTTTTTCTGAAATTCTTTTGATAATCCGAATCCTCTTCTTCTTCTCATTCTATTTTCGAAATTGATTTTCAACAGAAACAAATCACACAACCTGAATCTAAACAGGAAAAGCATTCGATACCTCTTTATGATGATGAAGGTGGTTCGGTCTCGGCCTCTCTTTCTCCTTTCACGATCTTCACGCTCTCGTTTCAGATGTTGCTAGTACTGAAATTTGTGTTGCTGTTTGTGTAAGAACTTGTTATGAATTTGTTGGTTTATGCTTCAACAGATTTGGACCGGTTGTGTTGTTGTTCGATCCGGAAGTGATCCGAAATCCACTACCTTCCCTTCTTGCTTCTACTTGATTCGATTCCGTCACCTTCACGTTTCAAGTGCCGATTCTGGTATTGTTGTTATTGCTGCGTTCCAGTTCTGAATTTGGTTGAGAATGAATCAATCGAGCTTGACGTTGATTGCTTGTGTTGAACCGTTCCTCTTTCCTATTTCTTTCTTGTTCTTTGACGAATTCAATTGGAATTTAGGCGTTGATATGTGATTGTGCAGATGATGATTATGTGATTTCGGCGATGGATTCGATGATGAATTTCAGGAACAGTGATAGGTTGATGATGAATTTGTTGTGGTTTGAATGTTGGTGATGAATATTGGTGGTTATGGAAGTTGTTGTTGTGATTTTGTGGTGGATTGTGGTGGTTTTGGTGGTGGAAGGTGGAGGTTGAGGTGGATGATGGTGGTTTGTTAGGGTAGTTAGGGAGGTTGAAGGGAGTTAGTTATGGTGGTGGAGTTAGTTAGAGGTGAGAAAAGTGGTGGTGGAATGAAAAACCCACGTGAGAGAAAGAAAAGAGGGAAAAGGGAAAATGGTTTTTTATGATTTTTGTAAAAATGATTGAATGTGAAAAATTGACCAAGACTTTGACTTATATAGGTGATGAAAGGGATGCTTGGACCAATGAGGAAATGCCACATGGACTTGACTTGTAACAAACTTTTAAAGACCAATAACATTTGGACACATGGCACTTGGACTCTAACAAACTTAAAAGGGATTAAAATGTAAATAACGAAAGTGCGCGGACTAAAATGAAAATTAACACTAAAATTGAATCGAAAAAGTAAAATTGAAAATTAACGTAAAGCGAGACGATTAAAAACAACGAAGCAGACAAGAGTTTTTATGTGAAATGACCAAAATGCCCCTGAGGCTAAAACGACTGAAAATGACTCAGATGCAAACTTTAAAATGGATTTTTTACAAGAAATTGAAGCAAAGACTCATATAAGCAAAATTAAAAGACTCAGAGACAATTTTTAATATTTGAACAGAGTTTTGACACTTAAAAATGACTAAAATGCCCTTAGGGGCAAAACTGACTCGAAATGACTTCAAATGCAATTTTTGAAATGGATTTTGACATAGAATAAAACAGAGACTTATCCAAACTACTTGAAAAGACTTAAACAAATTTTTAAAGATTGAGAAAAAACTGACATAGGAAATGACTAAAATACCCTTGCATGTGAATTTTTGCAAACAATATTGAAATAAAATGCAGAGAAAGATGCAATTGATCAGAGACAGTTCAAATGACTTATAATGCAAGAAAAGAAAAATTGACTAGTATTTTTAGGTCCAAAATTAGGGTATAACAGCTGCCCCTATTTAAGTTTCTTTGTCCGGAGAGTCAAGAGGCGAAGTCTTAGAGTTGACGGGACGAAGATACTTAAATATTAACATTTGCACTGCTTTTGGACATAAAAATACGTTTTCAAAGCTTCAAAGATGTGAATGCCATGCAACACTTTGATTATGAATGCAAGACAAACGACTGGAGTCTATGAAACCTGTCATGTTACTGGGGATTCGGATAGACACTGACAGGGTAGACAAACCAGGGATAGAAAATAAGGTACAAGTTGTTCTTTGGGTCGAACTAGTCACTTGACCGAGGAATACGAAACAAGAGATAGGTGCAAGCTGTTCTTGGGATTGAACTTGGCGCTTGACCGGAAACATAGACATATAGGCAGATACAAGCTGTTCTTTGGATCGAACTTGACACTTGGTCGAAGGCACAAACAGATAGGCAGACACAAACTGTTCTTTTGGATTGAACTGGCTGTTTGGCTGGAGATATAGACAAAAGGGTTGATACAAGCTGTTTCTTTGGATCGAACTTGCTTGTTGGATTATCACCACATCATGTGGGAGAGTACAGACTGTTCTCTTAGATCGAACTTGTCGTTTGACCGATAACAAAGCATAAGCTGGGGTACAAACTGTTCTTCAGATTGAACTTGCCGTCTGACTGATAACAAGGCATGAGCTGGGTACAAACTGTTCTTCAAATCGAACTTGCCGTTTGTCCGGAAGCATAAGTATAAAAGCAGGTACAAGTGGTTCTTTTTGGATTGAACCCGGCACTTGACCAGTAACGAGATTCAAATTGAAAGTCTGGTTTAACAAGATACCAATTGAGGGTAAATTGTCATTGACTTGATTTGAGAATAGACATGACCATTTTTGTTGGCCCAAGAGCAAATTGAGAGTAAATTGACATTGATTTGAATTGAATTGAAGGTTGAAATTGACATTGACATTGACATTGGCTTGGAAATTGAAATTGACATTGACATTGACATTGACATTGGCTTGGAAATTGAAATTGACATTGACATTGACATTGGCATTGGATATTGACATTGACATTGACATTGACATTTGACATTGACGTTTGACATTGACATTGAATATTGACATTTGAATTGAAATTGGAGATTGACATTGAAATTGGAATTGAAATTGGATGTTGACATTGGAGGTTGTCATTGAAGATTGACATTTGAAATCGGAATTGAAATTGGAGATTGGAAATTGCTTCGAATTTGACATTGAATTGAAGTCGAGATTGCTTCGAATTTGACATTTGACATGGTTTGAAATTGAGATTGGAAAATTGAGATTGCATCGAATTTGACAGTTGAAATTGAATTGAATTTGACATTGGAATTGGAATTGAAATTTGAAATTGAATTTGACGGTTGACAGTTGGATATGCAACATGTATGCATGGTATAGCAAGATTATTGGATGTATGAGCACATAAAATGCATGATTATGCATGTATGAATGCTTGAAATGCATGATTGGTTTGCAATTTGGCAGAGAAGCTTCGCAGGGATAGACAAAACATTGGAAGTTTGGGCACGTAGTGGCTCGTGCTGCGACATATTCACAGGGGGAAAACCTCTTTGGAGAGACCGTCGTTGAGAGACGTATCGGAACCATGGCTGAGGGCAATAAAACTTGTAAAGGGGATAGCCTTGGAAGGCTCTTGGATACAGGTCGCCGTTGCTAGGCATGTCAGTGCTGAGTAATCATTGGATGTTCGCATCTGTGGTCAATGCTTTTTTCAATATTTTATTCTTTCATTTTTCATTTTCAAACCCCACTTTTGCCTGAACCGCCCTTTCGGGTTTTCGATTCACCGGGGAATAGATTCTTTTCATTGCCCCATTTTTGCCTGAATTGCCTTCATAGGTTGTCAATCAGCGGGGTGCTCATTTTTGCCTAAGCCGCCCTTTCGGGTTTTCAACTTAGCGAGCTTTTTATTTTCATTTTTCAATTTTTCATTTTGTTTTTTCATTCTTGCCATTGACCACAGATCATCCTGGGGAGTATCCTGCTTGTAACACGTATTGCAAGAGACATTGACACTCATTCATTCATGCATGTTTCATTGAAATGTACCCTATTGCTCAGGTTTGCTCTCAAAATAGACAGAAAAAGATTTTTTCAATTTTCAAAGATGTTTGTTTCAGACATTGACATTATCAAATAGAAAGAAAATGTTTTGTATAAAGCATTGAAAGTAGAAAGAAAAATAGAGCTTCAAACAGTAGAAAGGCTCAAATTGACGTAGAAGAGTGAGGGTCAGCCAAAGGCATGACTTCACAGATTTACAAAGCTTGGAAAATGGTAATTTTATTGGTTGGTGATACATTGAACGTGATGACCGCTACATTTCATAGAAATTTTGAATTCACAAGTACAGAAGCCTCCGATGAAGACGATCATTGACAGTTGCAGATGCCCCAAGGGGTGATGGTGATTTGCCAGATATAGTTACTTGTCTTTTATTGTCAACCTCATTTTTGCATGAACCGCCCTTTCGGGTTTTCGGCTCATCGAGGCGCTCATTTTTGCCTGAGTTGCGTACAATCTCAGCGAGCTCTTCCATCGGGTTTTCGATCCACCGGGAAGCGCATTTTTGCCTAGGCCGCCCTTTCGGGTTTTCGACCTACCACGCTGTTCTTTTCTTTCTAGACAAAGTATTTCTTGACTATATCGGCATTAACAGGATTTGGGAGTTCAACACCATCCATGTGTGTGAGAATCAAAGCACCACCAGAGAAAGCCTTCTTGACAACAAAAGGACCTTCATAGTTAGGTGTCCACTTGCCCCTTGGGTCGGGTTGCTGACTTATCCTCCTTTTCAATACAAGTTCGCCTTCCTTGAATTCTCGAGGTCGGACTTTCTTGTCAAAAGCATTCTTCATTCGTACTTGATACAACTGCCCATGAGTCATAGCATCCATACGCTTCTCTTCAATCAGATTCAATTGATCATACCGACTTTGGCACCATTCAGCCTCAGTCAACTTTGCTTCCATGATCACTCGAAGAGATGGAATCTCCACTTCCAGAGGGAGAACTGCTTCCATACCATACACCAAAGAGAAGGGAGTTGCCCCGGTTGAACTGCGCACTGTAGTACGGTAACCATGCAAGGCAAACGGTAGCATTTCATGCCAGTCTTTGTAAGTAGTGACCATCTTCTGAACAATCTTCTTGATGTTTTTGTTAGCGGCCTCAACTGCACCATTCATCTAAGGTCTATAAGGAGAAGAGTTGTGATGTTCAATCTTGAATTCTTCACATAAAGCTTGCATCATGCTATTGTTCAGATTGGAACCATTGTCAGTGATGATCTTGTTGGGAACACCATATCGACAGATGATGTTATTCTTGATAAATTTCACTACCACTTGCTTGGTCACATTTGCATAGGAAGCAGCTTCAACCCACTTGGTGAAATAGTCAATTGCCACTAGAATGAAACGATGTCCATTGGAAGCTTTTGGCTCAATTCTTCCGATCATGTCGATGCCCCACATAGAGAAAGGCCATGGGGAAGAGATAACATTGAGGGCATGTGGAGGCACATGAATCTTGTCAGCATGAATTTGACATTTGTGACATCTCTTAGCATGTTTGTGACAATCACGCTCCATAGTTATCCAGTAATAGCCGGCTCTTAACAGTTTCCTTGACATGGTGTGACCCGAAGCATGGGTCCCAAAAGTACCGTCATGTACATCATGCATCAATCTCTCAGCTTCTTGCTTGTCAACACATCTCAATAAGACCATGTCATAGTTCCTCTTGTATAAGATTTCTCCGTCCAGAAGGAACTTACTAGCCCATCGTCTCAAAGTCTTTTTATCCCTGTTGGAAGCACTAGGTGGATATTCATGATTCCGCAAGAATTGTTTGATGTTGTAGTACCAAGGCTTCTTATCACCCACCTCTTTGTCAGCTTGATCTGGCATATTTTCAATGGTAAACACATGAGCGGGTCGATCAAGACGTTGCACTTTGATTACGGGCACATCATTCTAGTGGTTGACACGAAACATGGAAGACAAAGTAGCAAGAGCGTCAGCCATCTGGTTTTCATCCCGAGGGATGTGGTGCAGCTCAACCTTGGTAAAGTATGTCAACAGACGTCTTGCATAGTCACGGTATGGGATCAGCTTCTCATGATGAGTCTCCCATTCACCCTTTATCTAATTAATAACAAGTGCAGAATCTCCATAGATGTCAAGGTGCTTGATTCTCAGGTCAAGGGCTTCTTCGATGCCCAAGATGCATGCTTCATATTCAGCTATGTTGTTTGTGCATTCAAAAGTAATTCGTGCAGTGAAAGGAATGTGGTGCCCCTGCGGAGTTACAATGATGGCCCCAATTCCTTTACCATAAGCATTAACAGCACCATCAAATACCAACCCCCACTTGCTATTGGGGTCCGGCCCTTCATTGATCAGTGGTTCTTCACAGTCTTTTGCTTTCAGATACATAATTTCTTCATCAGGGAAGTCAAACTTAATCGGCTGATAATCATCAAGAGGTTGACAAGCAAGATGCTCAGCAAGGACACTTCCTTTGATTGCTTTCTGAGATTTGTACACAATATCATATTCAGACAACAACATTTGCCATCGTGCAATCTTTCCAGTAACAGCAGGCTTTTCAAAGATGTACTTGATTGGATCCATTCGGGATATCAACCAAGTTGTATGATTCACCATATAATGACGCAGGCGTTTGGCAGCCCAGGCTAAAGCACAACAAGTCTTTTCAAGCATTGTATAGCGAGTCTCACAGTCGGTGAACTTCTTCCTCAGATAGTAGATAGCATGCTCTTTCTTACCAGTCTCATCTTGCTGACCGAGAACACAACCCACTGAATCATCTAACACTGACAGATACATAATCAAAGGCCTTCTTCCTTCTACTGGCGAGACAAGGATAGGTGGTTCCAACAGGTATTCTTTAATGCTATCAAAAGCTTCCTGACATTCATCATTCCATACAACAGGCTGATTCTTTCTGAGCAATTTGAAAATTGGTCCACAGGTAGTAGTCATGTGAGATATAAATCTTGAAATATAATTCAGACGTCCGAGGAAACCTCTGACTTGCTTTTCAGTTTGAGGGGCCGGCATCTCTCTGATGGCTCGGACTTTGTCAGGATCAACTTCGATGCCTCTCTGGCTGACAATGAAGCCTAGCAATTTTCCAGATCTTACACCAAATGTGCATTTGTTAGGATTCAAACGCAACTTGTACTTTCTCAATCTTTCAAACATCTTTTTCAAATACACAACATGCTGCTCCTCATCACTTGACTTCACAATCATATCATCAACATATACTTCAATCTCCTTGTGAATCATATCATGAAACAGAGTTGTCATACCTCTTTGATAGGTATCACCAGCATTTATCAAGCCGAACGGCATCACTTTATAACAGAACATTCCCCATGGAGTGATGAAGAACGTCTTTTCTCTATCTTCAGGAGACATTCGTATCTGGTTATAGCCAGAGAAACCATCCATAAAGGAGAACACTTTGGATTGAGCAGTACTGTCAACAAGAACATCAATATGAGGCAATGGGAAGTTATCTTTTGGACTGTCAATCCACTCAGGATATTCAGCTGTCATAAGGAAGCCCGCATCAATCTGCTTCTGCACCTCAACTTTGATCTTAAGAGCCATGTCTGGACGAGACCTTCTCAATTTCTGTTTGACAGGAGGACATTCAGGCCTTGTCGGTATCCGATGTTCCACAATCTTGGGATCTAGACCCGGCATATCTTCATAGGACCATGCAAAGACATCTGGATAATCGTGGAGAAGCTGAGTGATCTTCTTTTTCACTTCTGGCTCAAGGGCTGCACCAATCTTAATCTCTCGTTTGTTCTCTTCAGTACCCAGGTTGATGAGCTCAATCTCTTCCTGGTGAGGCTGAATGGCTCTTCTTTCTTGTTCAAGCAGTCGAGTGATCTCATACGGTATCTCTTCATCATCATCATCCTCATCTTCAGCTTCATATACAGGGAATTCAAAATTTGGAGGAACCATAGGGTCATTGTGTTCAACGGGTTTATTGTGGTTCAATCTGTATAATATGATTGGGATGATTTTTAGAAAAATGTTTTTCATGCAGATTTTTGAAATTAATAAGAAAATACAGATGTTTTGGTTTTTTCTGGCATTACCATTATTTCCAAGAAAAAGGCACTAAAAAGTAAAAAACAAAGAGTCGTGAGAAAGACGACAACTTTTATTGATAACGGCAATGCCGAAACAAACATGCCCTTACAATGATATCACTTTCGCCTTGGGCAGAGCGAAAGGATTGTTATTTTGAAAACAAAGAAAAACATGAGCAACAAGACACATTACATGGAAGCATGCATGACTAAAGGAACATCAATGGCCTCCCAATTTCTCACGGTGTCTCCTGGTACAACAAATGTAGGCACGTAACTACTCTCAGCAGCATCTTCAGTAATAGCATTGATGAACCCAGCACTGTAGAAAGTTCCTGTTGAAACACCAGAGGTTGGGGAGAATCCAAGGCCCTCTTTACGCTTGTTTTCCAGAATCTGGATCATCTTGCCCCAGCCGGCAGCTTGTCCTTCTTGAACAGCTTTCTGGGCGTCTCTCAATGAAGCTATGCTAGTACCAGCCCTTCGAGACTCCGCACCTTCGACAGTCAATCCTTGAAATGATGTCCCTTCCACAGACCCTGCTTCAACACAAGAGAAAGATGATACTTGGCTAACCAGATATGCTTCCTCACCATGCACAATGACAATCTTACCATTCCTCATGAACTTGAGTTTTTGGTGCAAAGTAGAAGTTACGGCCCCAGCGTCGTGAATCCACGGTCTTCCGAGGAGACAGCTGTAAGAAGCATTGATATCCATGACTTGGAAAGTAATCTGAAATGTCTCGGGACCAATGGTAATTGGCAAGTCCGCTTCCCCGAGAACATCCTTGCGGGATCCATCAAAGGCTTTAACCAGATAGCTGCTACCCCTCAGAGAAATTCCATGATGGCTCAATTGCCTTAGTGTGGATTCAGGCATTACATTCAGAGACGATCCAGTGTCCACCAATACGTTGGATATCATATCAGACCCACAGTGCACTGAGATATGTAGAGCCAAGTTGTGGTGCTTCCCTGCTTTGGGGAGCTCATCGTCACCGAACCCTAAGTTGTTGCAGGCAGTAATATTACTCACTATCCCATCAAATTGATCCACAGAGACTTCGTGGTCAACATAAGCTTGCTCCAGTATCTTCATTAACACCTTCCTGTGAGCTTCTGAGCTCATAAGTAGAGACAAGATGGATATCTTTGATGGGGTTTGTAGCAGCTGGTCAACAATCTTATAGTCACTTTTCTTTATAAGCCTCAGGATTTCGTCCAGATTGGATTCTTCAATAGATTGGCCTGCTGGGCCGGTGTTCTTGTCAACAGGAGGAACAACTGGTGGAGTTACCGTGGCAATGGGTGTAACTACCTTCTTTTGAAATAAAGATGGACGGACCTTTCCGCTTCTTAGAGTTGTAACTTCACCGGCAACATTGTCAACTGTAGCTGGGGATATCAGAGGCACCTTCACTCCGTTCTCAATCATGGTTGCATTGTACTTGTAGGGAATTGCTTTGGTAGAGGTATAAGATACCGGACCAGGTAGCCTGATCACCAAAGGCTCAACATTCTTTGCCTGAGATACACTTTCAACAGGAGAGTCATGGAACACTGGCACAATCACACATACATCAATGGCAATCAAGTACTTGTCATCCATCAGGCTCTGGATATCATTTTGCACAACACAACAGCCCATAGGATTCCGAAGACATTCTGAACAAGAACCTTGATCATGTTTGAACAGAGAAGCCTGGCAAAGTTTGACATGTAATGGCACCAAAGGAGTAACGACATTGCGGACATCCAACATGGGATCCTCTTGGGGGATAGGAACCCTTTCAAAGGCCTCAATCATATTGACAGCAGCATGGTTCGGAAGCGGATTGTCAAGGACATGAGGAACACTGTTCTCGAAAGTCAAACGTCCTTTTTCTATCAGATCTTTCACAATATATTTCAGGGCAAAGCAACCTTCGACATCATGGCCTTGAGCACCCTGATGGAACTCACATGTCAGATCCTGTCGGAACCTGGGAGGCAATGGATTAGGCGGAGGCTTGCCTGGTCTAGTAACGCAGTGTCCCTTAGCAAGTAGGGTTGGGAGCAGCTCACCATACCGCATTGGTATTGGTGGAAAAGAAGGTTTGGGTCGGGGACCCTGTTGTTGCTGCCGTTGCTGTTGAGCAGGAGGCTGTTGTTGCACTTGCTGAGGGATGGCATTGACGGGCATTGGTGGTTGACCTGGTGGTAGAGGATATTGCTGATAAAATGGTGGGAAGAAAGGGTGTTGAGAGTATTGCATGTAGTGATAAGGCAGAGGTAATTGTGTAGCAGCTGCAGATGGGTTACCAGACACCATTCCTACGTCGGATTCTTTCCTCTTGTGATGACCGTTACCATACTTCTTTGGTGCGCTGTTTGAAGATTCACCCTTCTCAAGGACAATAATACCATCTCGGACAGCCTCTTCTAGGCGCGTTCCCATTGTAACCATATCAGAGAAGTTGTTTGGGGCAGAGACTATCATTCTCTCCTTATATTCCTTCTTCAGAGTCTTCAGGAATGTCTGTGTTAACTCCTCCTCATCAAGTCGAGGAAAAACACGGGCAGCTGCCCCTCTCCACCTCTGAGCGTATTCACGGAAGGTCTCATCTGATTTCTGAGATAGGGCTTTGAGAGAGTCCCTGTTTGGCCTCAGACGGGTGTTGAACTCATATTGACCTTCGAAAGCAGCAGCGAGTTCCTCAAAGGTATGAATGTTATCTTTGCTCAGACTAGTGAACCAATCTGCTGCATCATCTGTCAAGCTACTCTGAAAGCAGTGGATCATCAGTGCATCATTGTCGGCGTAGTTAGCCATCTTTCGGACATACCGGATAACATGGTTATGTGGGCAAGAAGTCCCATTGTATTTGTCGAATTCTGGCTCTTTGAATTTCTTAGGAACCTCAAATCGGGATACTAAGCATAGATCACGAGCTTTAGTAGGAGCACTATTATTTCCTCGGCTAGCCTTGACCTCACGGAGTTCTCCAGCCAACTCCCTCAACTGTCTTTTCATAGATTCCATTGCGGGATCTTGTCCACGTGGAGTGTCAACATCAATCACCTGTTGCACAGTGTGTACAATAGGGTCGGTAACAACAGTAGTCACCTGAGGCATAGCAGTAGATACAGGAATCTGTCCTTGTCCAGCAAAACCAGAGACACCAGCAGCAGTATTAGGAGAGTAGTAAGCTGAGAGGCCATAAGGACGGCCATTGGGCATAACAAAACGAGCATCAGTAGATAGTGGGATAGAGGGAACCACCTCAGTAGTAACTGGAATAGAAGTGGCTGGCTGTTCTTGTGAAGCCATCATAGCGGACATAGCATCATGAGCCTTGGCCAAGTCTTCTTTCATAGCAGCCAATTCGGCACGGAGCTGAGCATTTTCTTCTTCAAAATTAGCCATCATCCTTCTCTTGTGAAATCTTGTTTGATGAATTCTGTCTGGTTGGTAGACTTTGCGAACACGAGCCACTTTTTAGACTGCGGCGGACAAAACCAGGAGGCAATGAGCACGAGAGAAGTTTTTGTGACCAATGAATGCATATGATGCATGAAATGTGTAAATGCATATGCAAAAAAGACTCTTTTTGTGTTACCGAAGGGTTTTAGACAAATTATAAACTTGTAAACATTACTAAACAACAATTAACATAAACGGGAAACAAACAACCAACATATAGTTTTACAAGACAATTTCAACATAAACAAATGGAAATAACAACAGGAAATGGAAATCCTCAAGCATAGGAAGTGGAAGCATCATCCTCAGACTCAGACTCATAGCTGCAGTATCGTGCATAGAAGTCACGGGCACCCCTAGCCCTCATAAGCAGTCTATCTTTCTCCTCAATCTCTCTCCTAGCCTTAGCTAACTCTTTCTTCAGTGTCAAGACTTCATGAGTCTTCTGCTCATCCTTTCCATCCAAAGTCATGATCAAGTTCTCAGCCTCATAGTATCTAGCCCTCCATTGATGCTTCTCCCGACTCTCCATAGCTAGATGCTCCTGATACATCTCCTGGGTAGGTGGGAGTAGAGGCAAAGGCATGGTAGGAACAGATGCAGACACATATCTCATAGGGGGGTAAGGCATACCAATCTCCTCAGCTTGGTTTATCACCCACTGTGTATAAGCCTCATGAGCAATACCGGACCTTACACCCATATGCTTCACCTCTTTCTTCCGAAGCTTAGTCCAAGCTTCCATGAAATCCTCTCTTATTCCTGTGGGAGCATTGGAGTAGTGAAAGAAGTAAGGAGCTGTAGCAAGATTGATGGGCTTATCTTTCATCGGAAAACCAAATTGTCGCAAAGCAAGCTCCGGGTTATAGTTAATTCCACCCCGGGTACCAAGAAGAGGTACATTAAGAAACTTCCCACCACCAAAGATAATTTCCTTAACCCTAGAAGCGGGAGTGAGCCAAACCACTTCATTAGGAGTGAGAGCCATAATCCTCTGTGAAATAGACCAATTCTCCGGGTTGTCATGGAAAGACTGCGGAAGGTGCGAAATAAACCACCTATAGAGGAGAGGCACACAACAAAGAATGTATCCACGACCTTTGTTAGAACGATCGTGAATAGCATGGTATGTGTCAGCTAACAAAGTAGGAACCGGATTCTTGGAGCAGAAGATCATAATAGCATTCATGTCTACGAAGCCATCAAGATTCGGAAAAAGAATAAGACCATAGATGAGAAGTGCAAGAATAGCCTCGAGAGTGTCCTGACAAGTGGTATTGAGGTTGGCTTTCCCAAGAAGATACTCTGAAGTGAACCCTCGGATGCGTGCCTTAGTGACAAGATTCTTGGAGACATCGGTAGTCTTGAGATAGAGATCCTTAGCAATAACCAATGGAGTAGGAGAATTTTCAGGTCCTGAGAAAGGTACCCCCTTAGCAATAGACAGACCCATCAAGTGAGAATAAGCCTCTAGAGTAGGCACCAGCTGAAAGTCCGGAAAAGTGAAGCACCGATAGTCCGGGTCATAGAATTGCACTAGAGTGTGCACAAGCTTCTCATCCACATTAGTATGAAGAATAGGAAGTAAAGCCCCGTAACGACGTCGGAAACCAGTCGGATCCTCAATCTTGAGTGCCAAATCTCTCAAACTAGCCAAATCCACTTCCTTAAACTTGTAGGACTTAGTCATCTTCATCCCTTCAATGTTTACAAATTCAATTTGTCTAAGCCCTTCGATAACAATGCATGGAAAAAGTTTATGCATGTATGCATGTATGCATGATTATGTTCAAGTTCGGAGAAAACATGGTGGGTTGAGATTCAAAGTCGAGGAGTCATGGGTGGACACGGTGTCTGGTGAAACTAGGGCTTTAGGAAAATAGTAACCGGGTTCTAAAAGGTTCCCAAGTCGCAACCTCTCCGACGTATCTCATGGTGTCACGAGACAACACTCGCTCCATGATTATCCGCGGAAGGTCTAACTTGAGTGTAGTATCGCGTGACGACTAAAAACTCGAGACAACACTCGGTTTAGCCTCCGCACTACATCCTAGAAAAATGGCCATGGATGGGTTCGGTTATCTACGGTTCATAGCGTCATAGAACAATTAGAAGTAAAGTGCCTAAACGCGACAACACGCGCCGACAACATCACCCCCAAAATGCCTCAGCTATGTGGGATTGATCGCATAATCCAAAACACGAGGCAACCCCCGGAATGAATTGTCGATTATATCCCTCCTAAATCCTAAGTTCACTCAGCCCGGGTGCAGGACTTTTGATATTCTCACCCCACACGTTTGCAAGAATTTAAACATTTATTCACATAGGAAAGCAAGTAAAAGAAACAAGTAAAAATACAAGCGCAAACGTGGAAATAAAGACTAGGCGTAACTCTCGAATCTCCCCAGTGAAGTCGCCAGCTGTTTTATCTTGGTTTTCGGGTGTCAAACATTGATTACGTTTGAACCTTTTAAACCGGTGATATCTTATTTTTTCTTGGGAAGGGAAAAAGTAAGCAAAACCCTTGAGAATCGAGGTCCGGGAGTTGTTTTCGCTACGGGAAGGTGTTAGGCACCCATAACGACTATAGTATCCTATAGGAACCGTCTTTAATTTCTACGCGCGCGCTCTATTTTTAAATGCTATTTTGAAAGATGTTATTAAGCCTAAAGGTGTTCTAAGTGAAGAATTGGAGGGAGAAGAATGTTTTTTGGATTTTTATTTTATTTGAATTGAAGGAATTTTGTTCCTTGCCTACGTACCCGTTTAAGGGATCAAATCCACCGTAGTTCTCTTCCAAAAAATGTTTTTGTTTTTGTTGGTTGATTTTAAGTTTGAAAATAGGATTTTGAAGAATAGAAAGAGGCCTTTAAAGGCATGAGATTATGAAAAGAGTGAGGTTTGATTAGTCATTTTGCAAAAGAAGTCAAAGTTTGATTATTTTTCATTGAAGTTTGATTAAGAAAATAAAAAGAAAATTCAATGGGGTTTTGACCCCAAGGTTTATTATGAAAAATGTTTGAATGATGTTGTTCAAGTTTTTTTGGAAATTGATCTTTCTAAGTGTAAAAGCCTAAACATACATCTAAACATACAATCCTAAACATACATCTAAACATGCATATTCTAACTATATAGTGATGTGTGTGCATGTGTCGGTGCTTGTGTCGGTGTACATCATTAGAGTCCATTGTCCTTATTACATCATTGGCCTAGATACATTCTATGGTCTTGCAAGAAATCTAAAATGGCATAAAAGTAAAGTACAAAAAGAATCCTAAGTTTTACATTCTAAATCTTGCATGAATTTTTAAATGGTAAGGAAAATGAAGCTAAAAAAACACAAGATGGAAACAAAGAGGTTAGTGGACCAAAATGCATGAAATGATGGAAATATTGCATAAAAGAAATGGTAGAAAAAACAAGAAAACAAAAACTAACAAAATGCACTAGAAGTATATACAATCACATAGAATTTTTGGAGAGTTTTTATAAGTACTTGAAATGGTAAAAAGTATAGGAACATAGAACAC
Organism: Medicago sativa; assembly: GCF_051527215.1. Taxonomy (NCBI): domain Eukaryota; kingdom Viridiplantae; phylum Streptophyta; class Magnoliopsida; order Fabales; family Fabaceae; genus Medicago; species Medicago sativa. Next base: position 8,228,692 of record NC_140751.1, on the reverse strand, counting down.
ACAAGAGGCAAATTCACATAGAAATATAAAAGAAGAAAAATTGCATCAAGCATATATTTGGAGTGTTTTTGAAGACAAGAAAGTGTTTAACAAATTGGAAGTAAGATGCAACAACAAACGTGATAACGTGCTTAGAAGATTACTACAAGATAATGATAAGTCTCAATCTGAAGGTCTCTATATCATGAAGACTTATAATATGCTTCCCAAACCAAAGTATTAGAGACCAATTAGATCGAGAGACACCAAAATTTTATAGCAATTTTCATGTGCACATTCATTACATTTATCCTTACATTTCAAGGCAAAAACGAAGGAACGAGTCCACAAGGAAAATGAGACAAACTACTAAGAATTAGACAAGCATGTACTAAAGGCAACTGCATGCCGTGAAAAATTCATTTGAATTGCAAATGCAATGTGATGACAAATCATATAATAAAATGACGCATGACATAAAAGATATTTTGAATTAAAATGCATGAAACTAAGCAAACTATGTAGCAAAATGAAGCATGATATGGAGAATGACTTGAATAGAAATGCATGAAAGTATGAACAAGATTAACATACGGTTTTCAAAGAAACAAGGGGAATGCCGTAGCACACTGGAGGTACGTTCAGCAAGCAGTATTAGCAACGAAAAAAAGCAGCAAATGAGCCTTGTAGATAAAACGAAATGGGCTTGGGTAAGGAAGAAAGGATGCTGAACCGATTTAGAAACCGGGTCGGTTCAAACCGAACCGGTTCAGCAAAGAAAACGCATAAGAACGTAATCTGCTTCCACTGCCATTTTCGAATTGTTCCCCTTCTTTTAACACAAAAGCTCTCTCTCCTCACCTTAGAACAACTCGCCTGAGAAGAAGAAGATGTGGTGCTCGGAATTGCTCCGACGCGGTGGTCGGCCGGAGAGCCGCCGCGTCGGAGTTTTATTTTCAACTTTTTCTGAAATTCTTTTGATAATCCGAATCCTCTTCTTCTTCTCATTCTATTTTCGAAATTGATTTTCAACAGAAACAAATCACACAACCTGAATCTAAACAGGAAAAGCATTCGATACCTCTTTATGATGATGAAGGTGGTTCGGTCTCGGCCTCTCTTTCTCCTTTCACGATCTTCACGCTCTCGTTTCAGATGTTGCTAGTACTGAAATTTGTGTTGCTGTTTGTGTAAGAACTTGTTATGAATTTGTTGGTTTATGCTTCAACAGATTTGGACCGGTTGTGTTGTTGTTCGATCCGGAAGTGATCCGAAATCCACTACCTTCCCTTCTTGCTTCTACTTGATTCGATTCCGTCACCTTCACGTTTCAAGTGCCGATTCTGGTATTGTTGTTATTGCTGCGTTCCAGTTCTGAATTTGGTTGAGAATGAATCAATCGAGCTTGACGTTGATTGCTTGTGTTGAACCGTTCCTCTTTCCTATTTCTTTCTTGTTCTTTGACGAATTCAATTGGAATTTAGGCGTTGATATGTGATTGTGCAGATGATGATTATGTGATTTCGGCGATGGATTCGATGATGAATTTCAGGAACAGTGATAGGTTAATGATGAATTTGTTGTGGTTTGAATGTTGGTGATGAATATTGGTGGTTATGGAAGTTGTTGTTGTGATTTTGTGGTGGATTGTGGTGGTTTTGGTGGTGGAAGGTGGAGGTTGAGGTGGATGATGGTGGTTTGTTAGGGTAGTTAGGGAGGTTGAAGGGAGTTAGTTATGGTGGTGGAGTTAGTTAGAGGTGAGAAAAGTGGTGGTGGAATGAAAAACCCACGTGAGAGAAAGAAAAGAGGGAAAAGGGAAAATGGTTTTTTATGATTTTTGTAAAAATGATTGAATGTGAAAAATTGACCAAGACTTTGACTTATATAGGTGATGAAAGGGATGCTTGGACCAATGAGGAAATGCCACATGGACTTGACTTGTAACAAACTTTTAAAGACCAATAACATTTGGACACATGGCACTTGGACTCTAACAAACTTAAAAGGGATTAAAATGTAAATAACGAAAGTGCGCGGACTAAAATGAAAATTAACACTAAAATTGAATCGAAAATGTAAAATTGAAAATTAACGTAAAGCGAGACGATTAAAAACAACGAAGCAGACAAGAGTTTTTATGTGAAATGACCAAAATGCCCCTGAGGCTAAAACGACTGAAAATGACTCAGATGCAAACTTTAAAATGGATTTTTTACAAGAAATTGAAGCAAAGACTCATATAAGCAAAATTAAAAGACTCAGAGACAATTTTTAATATTTGAACAGAGTTTTGACACTTAAAAATGACTAAAATGCCCTTAGGGGCAAAACTGACTCGAAATGACTTCAAATGCAATTTTTGAAATGGATTTTGACATAGAATAAAACAGAGACTTATCCAAACTACTTGAAAAGACTTAAACAAATTTTTAAAGATTGAGAAAAAACTGACATAGGAAATGACTAAAATACCCTTGCATGTGAATTTTTGCAAACAATATTGAAATAAAATGCAGAGAAAGAGGCAATTGATCAGAGACAGTTCAAATGACTTATAATGCAAGAAAAGAAAAATTGACTAGTATTTTTAGGTCCAAAATTAGGGTATAACAGGTGGACAGACCAGGGAGTAGAAAATAGGGTACAAGTTGTTCTTTGGGTCGAACTAGCCACTTGACCAAGGAATACAAAACAAGAGATAGGTACAAGCTGTTCTTTTGGGCTCGAACTGGGCACTTGACCGGAAATACAGACATATAGGCAGACACAAGTTGTTCTTTGGATCGAACTCGACACTTGGTTGAAGATACCAACAGATAGGCAGACACAAACTGTTCTTGGGATTGAACTGGCCGTTTGGCTGGAGATATAGACAAAAGGGTTGATACAAGCTGTTTCTTTGGATCGAACTTACTTGTGGAATTATCACCACGTCATGTGGGAAGGTGCAAACTGTTCCTCTAGATCGAACTTGCCGTTTGACCGATAACAAAGCATAAGCTGGGTACAAATTGTTCTTCAAGATCGAACTTGCCGTTTGACCGATAACAAAGCATAAGCTGGGTACAAACTGTTCTTCAGATTGAACTTGTCGTTTGTCCGGAGGCATAGGTATAAGCAGGTACAAGTGGTTCTTTTTTGGATCGAACCTGGCACTTGACCAGTAACAAGATACAAATTGAAAGTCTGGTTTGACAAGATACCAATTGAGGGTAAATTGTCATTGACTTGATTTGAGAATAGACATGACCATTTTTGTTGGCCCAAGAGTAAATTGAGAGTGAATTGACATTGATTTGAATTGAAAGTTGACATTGAAAGAGAGATTGAAAGTTGAGATTGAACAGAGACATAGACATTGGATTGGAGAGTTGCAATTGACATTGAAATTGGATATTGGAATCGAATTGAAAATTGACATTGACATTGACATTGGATATTGACATTGGACATTGACATTGGATATTGACATTGACATTGGATATTGACATTGACATTGGATATTGACATTGACATTGACATTGACATTGGAGATTGTCATTGAAATTGGATTTGAAATTGGAGATTGGAATTGACATTGACATTGACATTGACATGGAATTGGAATTGAGATTGCTTCGAATTTGACAGTTGACATAATTGGAATTGAGATTGGAAAGTTGAGATTGCATCGAATTTGACAGTTGAAATTGAATTGAATTTGACAGTTGGAGTTGAAATAGAGATTGAAATTGAGCTTGACAGTTGCAACTTGGATTGAATTGAAATTGGGTTTTGAGTTGGATTGAAATTTGAAGTTGGAAATGCAACATGTATGTATGGTATAGCAAGATTATTGGATGTATGAGCACATAAAATGTATGATTATGCATGTATGAATGCTTGAAATGCATGATTGGTTTGTAGTTTGACAAGGAAGTTTCACAGAAATAGACAAAACATTGGAAGATTGGGCACGTAGTGGCTCGTGCTGCAACATGTTCACAGGGGAAAACCTCTTTGGAGAGACCGTCGTTGGGAGACGTATCGAAACCATGGCTGAGGGTAATAAAACTTGTAAAGGGGGGACCCTTGGAAGGTGCTTGGATACAGGTCGCCGTTGCTAGGCGTGTCAGTGCTGGGTACACATTGGATGTCCGCATCTGTGGTCAATGCTTTTCAAATTTTTATTCTTTCATTTTTCATTTTCAAACCCCTATTTTTGCCTGAACCGCCCTTTCGGGTTTTCGATTCACCGGGGAGTAAAATTCTTTTCATTGCCCCATTTTTGCCTGAATTGCCTTCATAGGTTGTCAATCAGCGGGGTGCTCATTTTTGCCTAAGCCTCCCTTTCGGGTTTTCAACTTAGCGAGCTTTTCATTTGTATTTTTTCATTTTTCATTTCATTCTGTTTTTTCATTCTTGCCATTGACCACAGATCATCTTGGGGAGTAACCTGCTTGTAACATGTATTGAAATAGACATTGATATTCATTTATTCATGCATGTTTCATTGAAATGCACCCTATTGCTCAGGTTTGCTTTCAAAATAGCCAGAAAAAGATGTTTTAATTTTCAAAAATGTTTGTTTCAGACATTGACATTATCAAAATAGAAAGAAAATATTTGTATATAGCATTGAAAGTAGGAAGAAAAATAGAATTTCAAACAATAGAAAGGCTCAAATTGATGTAGAAGAGTGAGAGTCAGCCAGAGGCATGACTTCACGGATTTACAAAGCTTGGAAAATGGTAATTTTATTGGTTGGTGATACATTGAACACGATGACCGCTACATTTCATAGAAATTTTGAATTCACAAGTACAGAAGCCTCTGATGAAGACGACCATTGGCAGTTGCAGGTGCCCCAAGGGGTGATGGTGATTTGCCAGATATAGTTACTTGTCTTTTATTGTCAACCTCATTTTTGCATGAATCGCCCTTTCGGGTTTTCGGCTCATCGAGGCGCTCATTCTTGCCTGAGTTGCGTACAATCTCAGCGAGCCTCTTCATATTCATTTTTTTGTCCCTAACTTTTGCCTGGATCGCCCTTTCGGGTTTTCGATCCACCGGGAAGCGCATTTTTGCCTAGGCCGCCCTTTCGAGTTTTCGACCTACCACGCTGTTCTTTTCTTTCTAGACAAAGTATTTCTTGACTATATCGGCATTAACAGGATTTGGAAGCTCAACACCATCCATGTGTGTAAGAATCAAAGCACCACCAGAGAAAGCCTTCTTGACAACATAAGGACCTTCATAGTTAGGTGTCCACTTGCCCCTTGGGTCGGGTTGCTGGCTTATCCTTCTTTTCAATACAAGTTCGCCTTCCTTGAATTCTCGAGGTCGGACTTTCTTGTCAAAAGCATTCTTCATCCGCACTTGATACAACTGTCCACGAGTCATAGCATCCATACGTTTCTCTTCAATCAGATTCAATTGATCATACCGACTTTGACACCATTCAGCCTCAGTTAATTTTGCTTCCATGATCACTCGAAGAGATGGAATCTCCACTTCTAGAGGGAGAACTGCTTCCATACCATACACAAGAGAGAAAGGAGTTGCCCCGGTTGAACTGCGTACTGTAGTACGGTAACCATGCAGGGCGAAAGGTAGCATTTCATGCCAGTCCTTGTAAGTCGTGACCATCTTCTGAACAATCTTCTTGATGTTCTTGTTAGCGGCCTCAACTGCACCATTCATCTGAGGTCTATAAGGAGAAGAGTTGTGATGTTCAATCTTGAATTCTTCACATAAAGCTTGCATCATGCTATTGTTCAGATTGGAACCATTGTCAGTAATGATCTTGTTGGGAACACCATATCGACAGATGATGTTATTCTTGATAAACTTGACAACCACTTGCTTGGTCACATTTGCATAGGAGGCAGCTTCAACCCACTTGGTGAAATAGTCAATTGCCACTAGGATGAAACGATGTCCGTTGGAAGCTTTTGGCTCAATTCTTCCGATCATATCAATGCCCCACATGGAGAAAGGCCATGGGGAAGATATAACATTGAGAGCGTGTGGAGGCACATGAATCTTGTCAGCATAAATTTGACATTTGTGGCATCTCTTAGCATGTTTGTGGCAGTCACGCTCCATAGTTATCCAGTAATAGCCGGCTCTTAACAGTTTCCTTGACATGGCATGGCCCGAAGCATGGGTCCCAAAAGTACCATCATGTACATCATGCATCAACTTCTCAGCTTCTTGTCTGTCAACACATCTCAACAAGGCCATGTCATAGTTCCTTTTGTATAGGATTTCTCCGTCCAGAAGGAATTTGCTAGCCCATCGTCTCAAAGTCTTTTTATCCCTGTTGGAAGCACCAGGTGGATATTCACGATTCTGCAAGAATTGCTTGATGTTGTAATACCAAGGCTTTTTATCATTCACAACCTCATCAGCCTGATCTGGCATATTTTCAATGGTATACACATGAGCGGGTCTATCGAGACGCTGCACTTTGATTACGGGCACATCATTCCAGTGATTGACACGAAACATGGAGGACAAAGTAGCGAGAGCATCAGCCATCTGATTTTCATCCCGGGGGATATGGTGCAGCTCGACCTTGGTAAAGTATGTCAACAGACGTCTTGCATAGTCACGGTAAGGAATCAGCTTCTCATGATGAGTCTCCCATTCACCTTTTATCTGATTAATAACAAGTGCAGAATCTCCATAGATGTCAAGGTGCTTAATTCTCAGATCAAGGGCTTCTTCAATGCCCAAGATGCATGCTTCATATTCAGCTATATTGTTTGTGCATTCAAAAGTTATTCGAGCGTGTTATACCCTAATTTTGGACCTAAAAATACTAGTCAATCTTTCCTTTCTTGCATTATAAGTCATTGGAACTGTCTCTGATCAATTGCATCTTTCTCTGCATTCTATTTCCATGTTATTTGCAAAATTTACACACAAGGGTATTTTAGTCATTTTCTATGTCAAAGTTCTCTCAGTCTTTCAAAATTTTGTTTGAGTCCTTTCAAGTAGTGTGAATAAGTCTTCATTTCAAGGCTATGTCAAAATCCAGTTCAAGAATTACATTTGAGATCATTTTGAGTCAGTTTTGCCCCTAGGGGCATTTTAGTCTTTTCATGTGTTAAAGCTCTGTTTAAACCCTTAAAATTGTCTCTGAGTCTTTCAAGTTGGTTTAAATAAACTTGTGTCTCAGTTCTCTGTTAAAAACCATTTTAAAGTTGCATCTGAGTCATTTTTTAGTCGTTTTAGCCCCAGGGGCATTTTGGTCATTTCACACGAAATTTCGGCAGAGAGGTTACTTTAAAGTACCTCATTTAGGTAGTTGGTTCATTTTAGTCCGTTTGGTCAATTTTAGTCGTTTCACTTTACGTTATTTTCAAATTACGTTTTTTACCAATTTTATTTTAATTACATTTTTAGTCCTTTTTTATTTTTGCATTTTAGTCCTTCAATTTTTAATAATTGCAAATAGGCCCAAAAGTTTGTTATAAGTCCAGTACACATGTCAGTTTGTCATTTGTCCAGTTAGTTACAATCCAGTCCACGTGGCAGCAAGCCATTGGTTCAAAGATGCACAAGTGTCAGCTATAAAGGGGCCTAATCATCACAGATCCATTCAGAATTGGCCAACTCACACAAACACACTCTCAATTTCTCTCTCCAAAATCACAGATCACAAATTCAAAGAACTCAAGAACACGATGAACAACTTCATCACCTTCAAACCCTAACCGCTTTTTTCAGAATCACATTTCCTCAAAATCCTTTCGAATTCACACCAATTCTCATCGATTCAACCACAAACAAATTCGTTTCAACAATCATTTCATCAAACCAGATTCTAATTCAACAAAATCTACCAAATTCGATCGAAGCTGCGAAGGTCCTCAGTAATTCTCTGCGAGAATCATCATCATCGAACCTTTCTCCTGCAATTCGAGCACGAATGCGATCACAGGAGGAGGATTGAGGAAGAGAAGAAGAGGATCAAGAAAACCAGCATCAACATCAAGTCGAACTCAAACAAGAAACAGGTTCATCAAAGATTGAACCAATTTCGTCAAAGCCACAACGAAACATTCAAAAAACCAAATCAAACTTCAATTCAAGCTGATTCCGAACCCTAGGGTTTCGAAAATCACCAAATCGAAAGTCAACAGGGAAAGAATTTGGAATTTGCGAAAGGATCGAAGAGGCTAGGGTTTGAGCAGTTTACAGAAAGCCAAAAGACGAAGAAGAAAGTGCAAAGCTGAACGAAGCAAGAACATTAACAACGTCTTCAAGGAGTGGCGAAGCGAACTGGTACTCCTTTCTTCTCTCTCTCTTTTTCAAAATTTTCGCAACTTAAGTCGTTAGATCTAGCTCAATTGCGTGATTGTTCCCAAAAATTATTTGCAAATTCGAACAGAGGAGAAGAAGAGGATCGTTTTGATATAAGTTTTTTAAGGAAAAGGATAAGATTCGTTTTCCAGTGCGGCGGCGCCGCCGGCAGCCACCGCGCTGGAAAACCACGCCGTTCGTCCTCTCCGTTCAACACTTGCAGAGCACCTCTCTCTAAACATAACCTAGAGAGAGAAACGTGTGGGAATTGTGTGGTTTTCTTCTTTGATTTTACTTTTATACTCCCTTGTGATCCCATGCGTGTGCGTACATCATCATATCATGCTCCCACGCGTTCTGTAGCGTTGGATCTAGGGTTTTGGCTCCCTGGATCAATCCAACGCGCCTGATGCGTTTGGATGATCCAGGATCCATTTCCCTTGGGCCTGGACGTTCTTTTCTTGCAGTTTTTTTTCGTTTTTGCTTGTTTCTTGCTATTTTGCATGCCATTTCTTGCTAACTGCACCCCTGCATGTTCAAAAATCCTTTAAAAGATTCCTAAAAAAAATTCCTATGTGTTCTTGATCATTTTCTTGATATTTTTGTGATGTTGTCATGTGTTAAATCTTGATTAAAAAATGTGTGATATTTTCTTGTCAATTGTTTACCATTTTTGTTAAAAATTGTGAAGTTTTTATATGTTTTTGTGTCTAAAAATTCTTTAAAAATTCCAAAAATTTTCATACACATTTCTTGGTAGTTTTGTGGTATTTTTGTAATGATTCTAGCCTATTGAAAATTGATAAAAATATATGTGGAGTTTTCTTGTGATTTTATGTTACTTTTTGTTAATTTCTTGTGAAATTTTTGCATGTTCTTGATCCCAAAGTCTTGCTATGGCATATTGATCCTTGGTGTGAGAGTTTGCAATGTGTATACCCCTGATTTAGAGTTGTTCTTTTCTGTTTTGGAGTGTGATTTGTTAGTTTCTTGTTTTACAAGTCATGTAAATAATTGTTTGTGGAAATAAAGTGTGATATATGCTTAAAATGTGTCATAATTCTTGGTTTAATATTGTCTTATAATTTTCATGTCGTAGCTGAAATAAAACTCTTTGAAAATTGTCATGGCATGAAAATTATAGGCCTTATGTTTATGGGAATTTTATGACAAAGTTTAGGCATATTTTACCACTTTTGTGTGCTAGGATTTTTACTTTTTTTTCAAGTTTCATTGCTTTCCTATGCTATTTTACTTGCATCCATTCCAATCCTTATTATTCCTTGTGCCACTAACCATTTATGCCATTTTTTTAATTCTTGCAAGACCATAGAATGTAAACTAGGGCATGATGTAATAAGGACGATGGACTCTAATAATGTACACCGACACAAGCACCGACACACGCACACACATCACTATAGTATATAGTTAGAATATGCATGTTTAGATGTATGTTTAGGATTGTATGTTTAGATGAATGTTTAGGCTTTAAACTTAGAAAAATCAATTTTCCCAAAAATATGAACCAACATCACTCAAATCTTTTTCCTAATAAACTTTGGGGTCCAAATTCCCATTGATTTTCCCTTTCTTTTCTTAAGTAAAATCTTAATGAATTTTAATCATACTTTGACTTTCTTTTGCAAAATAACTAATTCAACCTCACAATTTCACAATCTTATGCCCTTGAGGCCTCTCTCTCTCATTCTTCAAAATTCCAATTTTCAAACTTAAAATCAACCAACAAAAACAAAAACATTTTTTGGAAGAGAACTACGGTGGATTTGATCCCTTAAACGGGTACGTAGGCAAGGAACAAAATTCCTTCAATTCAACTAAAATAAAAATCCAAAAACATCCTTCTCCCTCCAATTCTTCACTTAGAAAATTCTTAGGTTTAATAAAGACTTTCAAAATAGCATTTAAAAATAAAGCGCGCGCGTAGAAATTAAAGACGGTTCCTATAGGATACTATAGTCGTTATGGGTGCCTAACACCTTCCCGTAGCGAAAACAACTCCCGGACCTCGATTCTCAAGGGTTTTGCTTACTTTTTCCCTTCCCAAGAAAAAATAAGATATCACCGGTTTAAAAGGTTCAAACGTAATCAATGTTTGACACCCGAAAACCAAGATAAAACAGCTGGCGACTTCACTGGGGAGATTCGAGAGTTACGCCTAGTCTTTATTTTTACGCTTGCGCTTGTATTTTTACTTGCTTCCTTTACTTGCTTTCCTATGTGAATAAATGTTTAATTTCTTGCAAACGTGTGGGGTGAGAATATCAAAAGTCCTGCACCCGGGCTAAGTGAACTTAGGATTTAGGAGGGATATAATCGACAATTCATTCCGGGGGTTGCCTCGTGTTTTGGATTATGCGATCAATCCCACATAGCTGAGGCATTTTGGGGGTGATGTTGTCGGCGCGTGTTGTCGCGTTTAGGCACTTTACTTCTAATTGTTCTATGACGCTATGAACCGTAGATAACCAAACCCATCCATGGCCATTTTCTAGGACGTAGTGCGGAGGCTAAACCGAGTGTTGTCTCGAGTTTTAGTCGTCACGCGATACTACACTCAAGTTAGACCTTCCACGTATAATCATGGAGCGAGTGTTGTCTCGTGACACCATGAGGTACGTCGGAGGGGTTGCAACTTGGGAACCTTTTTTTAGAACCCGGTTACTATTATCCTAAAGCCCTAGATTCACCGGACGCCGTGTCCACCCATGACTCCTCGACTTTGAACTTCAAACCCACCATGTTTTCTCCGAACTTGAACATAGTCATGCATTCATGCATACATGCATACATGCATAAACTTTTTCCATGCATTGTTATCGAAGGGCTTAGACAAGTTGAATTTGTAAACATTGTAGGAATGAAGAGGACTAATTCCTACAAGTTCAAGGAAGTGGATTTGGCTAGTTTGAGAGATTTGGCACTCAAGATTGAGGATCCGACTGGTTTCCGACGTCGTTACGGGGCCTTACTTCCTATTCTCCATACTAATGTGGATGAGAAGCTTGTGCACACTCTAGTGCAATTCTATGATCGGGGGTATCGGTGCTTCACTTTCCCAGACTTTCAGTTGGTGCCTACTCTAGAGGCTTATTCTTCTTTGATGGGTTTATCTATTGCTAAGGGGGTACCTTTCTCAGGACTTGAGCCTCCTCTTACTCCATTGGTTATTGCTAAGGATCTCTATCTCAAGACCACCGATGTCTCCAAGAATCTTGTCACTAAGGCACGCATCCGAGGGTTCACTTCAGAGTATCTTCTTGGGAAAGCCAATCTCAATACCACTTGTCAGGACACTCTTGAGGCTATTCTTGCACTTCTCATCTATGGGCTTATTCTCTTTCCAAATCTTGATGGCTTCGTGGACGTGAATGCTATTATGATCTTCCACTCCAAGAATCCGGTTCCTACTCTGCTAGCTGACACATACCATGCTATTCATGATCGTACTGGCAAGGGTCGTGGTTACATTCTTTGTTGTGTGCCTCTCCTCTATAGGTGGTTTATTTCGCACCTTCCGGAGTCTTTCCATGACAATCCGGAGAATTGGTCTATTTCACGGAGGATTATGGCTCTCACTCCTAATGAAGTGGTTTGGCTCACTCCCGCTTCTAGGGTTAAGGAAATTATCTTTGGTGGTGGGAAATTTCTTAATGTACCTCTTCTTGGTACCCGGGGTGGAATCAACTACAACCCGGAGCTTGCTTTGCGACAATTTGGTTTCCCGATGAAAGATAAGCCCATCAATCTTGCTACAGCTCCTTACTTCTTTCACTACTCCAATGCTCCCACAGGCATAAGGGAGGATTTCATGGAAGCTTGGACTAAGCTTCGGAAGAAAGAGGTGAAGCATATGGGTGTAAGGTCCGGTATTGCTCATGAGGCCTATACACAGTGGGTGATAAACCAAGCTGAGGAGATTGGTATGCCTTACCCCTCTATGAGATATGTGTCTGCATCTGTTCCTACCATGCCTTTGCCTCTACTCCCACCTACCCAGGAGATGTATCAGGAGCATCTAGCTATGGAGAGTCGGGAGAAGCGTCAGTGGAGAGCTAGATACTATGAGGCTGAGAACTTGATCATGACTTTGGATGGAAAGGATGAGCAGAAGACTCATGAGGTCTTGACACTGAAGAAAGAGTTAGCTAAGGCTAAGAGAGAGATTGAAGAGAAAGATAGATTGCTTATGAGAGACTCCAAGAGGGCTAGGGGTGCCCGTGACTTCTATGCACGATACTGCAACTATGAGTCGGAGTCTGAGGACGACGCTTCCACTTCCTATGCTTGAGGATTTCATTTTCCTGTTGCTATTTCCATTTGTTTATGTTGAAATTGTCTTGTAAAACTATATGTTGTTTGTTTGTTTCTCATTCATGTTAATTGTTGTTTAGTAATGTTTACAAGTGTCCAATTTGTCTAAAACCCTTCGATAACACAAAAAAGAGTCTTTTTGCATACGCATTAATACATTTCATGCATCATATGCATTCATTGGTCACAAAAAACTTCTCTCGTGCTCATTGCCTCCTGGTTTTGTCCGCCGCAGTCTGAAAAGTGGCTCGTGGTCGCAAGATTTACCAACCAGATAGAATTCATCAGACAAGATTTCACAAGAGAAGGATGATGGCTAACTTTGAAGAAGAAAATGCTCAGCTCCGTGCCGAATTGGCCGCTATGAAAGAAGACTTGGCTAAGGCTCATGACGCTATGTCCGCTATGATGGCTGCACAGGAACAACCAGCCACTTCTATTCCAGTTACTGCTGAGGTGATTCCCTCTATCCCACTGTCTACTGTGGCCACTGATGCTCGTTTTGTTATGCCCAACGGCCGTCCTTATGGCCTCTCAGCTTACTACTCTCCTAATACTGCTGCTGGTGTCTCTGGTTTTGCTGGTCAAGGACAGATTCCTGTGTCCACTGCTATACCTCAGATGACTACTGTTGTTACCGACCCTATTGTACACACTGTGCAACAGGTGATTGATGTCGATACTCCGCGTGGACAGGATCCCGCGATGGAAACTATGAAAAGACAGTTGAAGGAGTTGGCTGGAGAACTCCGTGAGGTCAAGGCTAGCCGAGGAAACAATGGCGCTCCTGCTAAAGCTCGTGATCTATGCTTGGTGTCCCGATTTGAGGTTCCTAAGAAATTCAAAGAGCCAGAATTTGACAAGTACAATGGGACTTCTTGCCCATATAACCATGTTATCCGGTATGTCCGAAAGATGGCTAACTACGCAGATAATGATGCACTGATGATCCATTGCTTCCAGAGTAGCTTGAAAGATGATGCAACAGATTGGTACACTAGTCTGAGCAAAGACAACATCCACACCTTTGAGGAACTTGCTACTGCTTTCGAAGGTCAATATGAGTTCAATACCCGTCTGAAGCCAAATAGGGACTCTCTTAAAGCCCTATCTCAGAAATCAGATGAAACCTTCCGTGAATATGCTCAGAGGTGGAGAGGGGCAGCTGCCCGTGTTTCTCCTCGACTTGATGAGGAAGAGTTAACACAAACATTCCTAAAGACTCTGAAGAAGGAATATAAGGAGAGGATGATAGTCTCTGCTCCAAACAACTTCTCTGATATGGTTACGATGGGAACTCGTCTAGAGGAGGCTGTCCGAGATGGTATTATTGTCCTTGAGAAAGGTGAATCTTCAAACAGTGCGCCAAAGAAGTATGGTAATGGTCACCATAAGAGGAAAGAATCTGACGTAGGGATGGTATCTGGTAACCCATCTGCAGCTGCTACACAATTACCTCTGCCCTATCACTACATGCAATACTCCCAACATCCTTTCTTCCCACCATTCTACCAGCAATATCCTCTGCCACCGGGTCAACCACCAATGCCCGTCAATGCCATTCCTCAGCAAGTACAACAACAGCCTCCTGCTCAACAGCAACGGCAGCAACAACAGGGTCCCCGACCCAAACCTTCTTTTCCACCAATACCAATGCGGTATGGTGAGCTGCTCCCCACTCTACTGGCCAAGGGGCACTGTGTCACCAGACCAGGCAAGCCTCCGCCTAATCCATTGCCTCCCAGGTTCCGACAGGATCTGACATGTGAATTCCATCAGGGTGCTCAAGGTCATGATGTGGAAGGTTGCTTTGCTCTGAAGTATATTGTGAAAGACCTGATAGAAAAGGGACGGTTGACTTTTGAAAATAGTGTTCCTCATGTTCTTGATAATCCACTTCCAAACCATGCTGCTGTTAACATGATCGAGGCCTTCGAAAGAATCCCCGTTCCTCAAGATGATCCCATGCTGGATGTCCGCAATGTCGTTACTCCCTTGGTACCGCTACATGTCAAACTTTGCCAGGCTTCTTTGTTCAATCATGATCATGCTTCTTGTTCGGAATGTCTCCAAAATCCTATGGGCTGTTGTGTGGTGAAAGATGATATCTAGAGTCTGATGGATGACAAGCACTTGATTGCCAGTGATGTATGTGTGATTGTGCCAGTGCTTCAGGATTCTCCGGTTCAAGCAGGGCAAGCTGCTGGCTGGGGCAAAGTGATTCAGATTCTGGAAAACAAGCGTAAAGAGGGCCTCGGATTCTCTCCAACTTCTGGTGTTTCAAAGGGAACCTTCTACAGTGATGGGTTCATCAATGCTATTGCTGATGATACTTCTGAAAGAGGTCATGTGCCTACATTTGTTGTACCAGGAGGCACTGTGAGAAATTGGGAGGCCATTGATGTTCCTTTAGTCATGCATGCTTCCATGTAATGTGTCTTGTTGCTCATGTTTTCTTCATTTTCAAAATAACAATCCTTTCGCTCTGCCCAAGGTGAAAGTGACATCATTGTAAGGGCGTGTTTGTTTCGGCATTGCCGTTATCAATAAAAATTGTCGTCTTTCTCACGACTCTTTGTTTTTTACTTTTTAGTGCCTTTTTCTTGGAAATAATGGTAATGCCAGAAAAAACCAAAACATCTGTATTTTCTTATTAATTTCAAAAATCTGCATGAAAAACTTTTTCTAAAAATCATCCCAATCATATTATGCAGATTGAACCATAATAAACCCGTTGAACACAGTGACCCTATGGTTCCTCCAAATTTTGAATTCCCTGTATATGAAGCTGAAGATGAGGAAGATGATGAAGAGATACCGTATGAAATCACTCGACTGCTTGAGCAAGAAAGAAGAGCCATTCAGCCTCACCAGGAAGAAATTGAGCTTATCAGCCTGGGTACCGAAGAGAACAAGCGAGAGATCAAGATTGGTGCTGCACTTGGGCCAGAAGTGAAAAAGAAGATCACTCAGCTTCTCCATGATTATCCAGATGTCTTTGCATGGTCCTATGAAGATATGCCGGGTCTAGATCCCAAGATTGTGGAACATCGAATACCGACAAGGCCTGAATGTCCTCCTGTCAAACAGAAATTGAGAAGGTCTCGTCCAGACATGGCTCTTAAGATCAAGGCCGAAGTACAAAAGCAAATTGATGCGGGTTTCCTTATGACAGCTGAATATCCTGAGTGGATTGCCAACATCGTACCAGTACCAAAGAAAGATGGGAAAGTTCGAATGTGTGTTGATTACAGAGATCTGAACAAAGCCAGTCCAAAAGATAACTTCCCATTGCCTCATATCGATGTGCTTGTTGACAGTACTGCTCAATCCAAAGTCTTCTCCTTCATGGATGGTTTCCCTGGCTATAATCAGATACGAATGTCTCCTGAAGATAGAGAAAAGACGTCCTTCATCACTCCGTGGGGAACGTTCTGTTACAAAGTGATGCCGTTCGGCTTGATAAATGCTGGTGCTACCTATCAAAGGGGTATGACCACTCTGTTTCATGATATGATTCACAAAGAGATTGAAGTATATGTTGATGATATGATTGTGAAGTCAAGTGATGAAGAGCAGCATGTTGTGTATCTGAAAAAGATGTTTGAAAGACTGAGAAAGTACAAGCTGCGGTTGAATCCTAACAAGTGCACATTTGGTGTACGATCTGGAAAGTTGCTAGGCTTCATTGTCAGCCAAAGTGGCATCGAAGTTGATCCCGACGAAGTCCGAGCCATCAGAGAGATGCCGGCCCCTCAAACTGAGAAGCAAGTCAGAGGTTTTCTCGGACGTCTGAATTATATTTCAAGATTCATATCTCACATGACTACTACCTGTGGACCAATTTTCAAATTGCTCAGAAAGAATAAGCCTGTTGTATGGAATGATGAATGCCAGGAAGCTTTTGATAGCATTAAAGAATACCTGTTGGAGCCACCTATCCTTGTCCCACCAGTGGAAGGAAGGCCTTTGATTATGTATCTGTCAGTGTTAGATGATTCAGTGGGTTGTGTTCTCGGTCAACAAGATGAGACTGGTAAGAAAGAGCATGCTATCTACTATCTGAGCAAGAAGTTCACCGACTGTGAGACTCGGTATACAATGCTTGAAAAGACTTGTTGTGCTTTAGCTTGGGCTGCCAAACGCCTGCGTCATTATATGGTGAATCATACAACTTGGTTAATATCCCGAATGGATCCAATCAAGTACATCTTTGAAAAGCCTGCTGTTACTGGAAAGATCGCGCGTTGGCAAATGTTGTTGTCTGAATATGATATTGTGTACAAAGCTCAGAAAGCAATCAAAGGAAGTGTCCTTGCGGAGCATCTTGCTTGTCAACCTCTTGATGATTACCAGCCAGTTAAGTTTGATTTCCCTGATGAAGAGATTATGTATCTAAAGGCAAAAGACTGTGAAGAGCCACTGATCAATGAAGGGCCGGACCCCAATAGCAAATGGGGATTGGTGTTTGATGGTGCTGTTAATGCTTATGGTAAAGGGATTGGAGCCATCATTGTAACTCCGCAGGGGCACCACATTCCTTTCACCGCTCGAATAACTTTTGAATGCACAAACAACATAGCTGAATATGAAGCATGCATCTTGGGCATTGAAGAAGCCCTTGACCTGAGGATTAAGCACCTTGACATCTATGGAGATTCTGCACTTGTTATTAATCAGATAAAAGGTGAATGGGAGACTCATCATGAGAAGCTGATCCCTTACCGTGACTATGCAAGACGTCTGTTGACATACTTTACAAAGGTTGAACTGCACCACATCCCTCGGGATGAAAATCAGATGGTCGATGCTCTCGCTACTTTGTCTTCCATGTTTCGTGTGAATCACTGGAATGATGTGCCTGTGATCAAGGTGCAGCGTCTTGATAGACCCGCTCATGTGTTTACTATTGAAAATATGCCAAATCAAGCTGATAGAGATGTGAATGATAAAAAGCCTTGGTATTACAACATCAAACAATTCTTGCAGAATTGTGAATATCCACCTGGTGCTTCCAACAGGGATAAAAAGACTTTGAGACGATGGGCTAGTAGATTCTTTCTGGATGGAGAAATCCTATACAAGAGGAACTATGACATGGTCTTGCTGAGATGTGTTGACAAACAAGAAGCTGAGAAATTGATGCATGATGTACATGACGGTACTTTTGGGACCCATGCTTCGGGTCACACCATGTCAAGGAAATTATTAAGAGCCGGCTATTACTGGATAACCATGGAACGTGACTGCCACAAACATGCTAAAAGATGCCACAAATGTCAAATTTATGCTGACAAGATTCATGTGCCTCCACATGCTCTCAATGTTATCTCTTCCCCATGGCCTTTCTCTATGTGGGGCATTGATATGATCGGAAGGATTGAACCAAAGGCTTCCAATGGACATCGTTTCATTCTAGTGGCAATTGACTATTTCACCAGGTGGGTTGAAGCTGCCTCCTATGCCAACGTGACCAAGCAAGTGGTTGTCAAGTTTATCAAGAATAACATCATCTGTCGATATGGTGTTCCCAACAAAATTATCACTGACACTGGTTCCAATCTAAACAATAGCATGGTGCAAGCTCTATGTGAAGAATTCAAAATTGAACATCACAACTCTTCTCCTTATAGACCTCAGATGAATGGTGCAGTTGAGGCCGCTAACAAGAACATCAAGAAGATTGTTCAGAAGATGGTCACTACTTACAAAGACTGGCATGAAATGCTACCTTTTGCCTTGCATGGTTACCGTACTACAGTGCGCAGTTCAACCGGGGCAACTCCTTTCTCTCTTGTGTATGGTATGGAAGCAGTTCTCCCTCTAGAAGTGGAGATTCCATCTCTTCGAGTGATCATGGAAGCAAAATTAACTGAGGCTGAATGGTGTCAAAGTCGGTATGATCAATTAAATCTGATTGAAGAGAAACGTATGGATGCTATGGCTCATGGACAGTTGTATCAAGTGCGAATGAAGAATGCTTTTGACAAGAAAGTCCGACCTCGAGAGTTCAAGGAAGGCGAACTTGTATTGAAAAGGAGGATAAGTCAGCAACCCGACCCAAGGGGCAAGTGGACACCTAACTACGAAGGTCCTTATGTTGTCAAGAAGGCTTTCTCTGGTGGTGCTTTGATTCTTACACACATGGATGGTGTTGAACTTCCAAATCCTGTTAATGCCGATATAGTCAAGAAATACTTTGTCTAAAAAGAAAAGAACAGCGTGGTAGGTCGAAAACCCGAAAGGGCGGCCTAGGCAAAAATGCGCTTCCCGGTGGATCGAAAACCCGAAAGGGCGATCCAGGCAAAAGTTAGGGACAAAAAAATGAATATGAAAAAGCTCGCTGAGATTGTACGCAACTCAGGCAAGAATGAGCGCCTCGATGAGCCGAAAACCCGAAAGGGCGGTTCATGCAAAAATGAGGTTGATAAAAGACAAGTAACTATATCTGGCAAATCACCATCACCCCCTGGGGCATCTGCAACTGTCAATGGTCGTCTTCATCAGAGGCTTCTGTACTTGTGAATTCAAAATTTCTATGAAATGTAGCGGTCATCGTGTTCAATGTATCACCAACCAATAAAATTACCATTTTCCAAGCTTTGTAAATCCGTGAAGTCATGCCTCCGGCTGACTCTCACTCTTCTACATCAATTTGAGCCTTTCTATTGTTTGAAATTCTATTTTTTCTTCCTACTTTCAATACTATATACAAATATTTTCTTTCTATTTTGATAATGTCAATGTCTGAAACAAACATTTTTGAAAATTGAAAAAATCTTTTTCTGTCTATTTTTGAAAGCAAACCTGAGCAACAGGGTACATTTCAATGAAACATGCATGAATGAATGAATGTCAATGTCTATTTCAATACATGGTACAAGCAGGTTACTCCCTAGGATGATCTGTGGTCAATGGCAAGAATGAAAAAACAGAATGAAAATGAAAAGAAAAATTGAAAAATGAAAATGAAAAGCTCGCTAAGTTGAAAACCCGAAAGGGCGGCTTAGGCAAAAATGAGCACCCCGCTGATTGACAACCTATGAAGGCAATTCAGGCAAAAATGGGGCAATAAAAAGAATCTATTCCCCGGTGAATCGAAAACCCGAAAGGGCGGTTCAGGCAAAAATGGGGTTTGAAATATTGAAAAGCATTGACCACAGATGCGAACGTCCGAAGTTTACCCAGCACTGACACGCCTAGCAACGGCGACCTGTATCCAAGAACCTTCCAAGGGTCCTCCTTTACAAGTTTTATTGCCCTCAGCCATGGTTTTGATACGTCTCTCAAACGACGGTCTCTCCAAAGAGGTTTTCCCCTGTGAATATGTCGCAGCACGAGCCACTACGTGTCCAATCTTCCAATGTCTTGTCTGCCTTTGTGAAACTTCTCTGCCAAGTTACAAACCAATCATGCATTTCAAGCATTCATACATGCACAATCATGCATTTTATGTGCTCATACATCCAATAATCTTGCTATACCATACATACATGTTGCATATCCAACTGTCAACTGTCAAATTCAATGCCAATTTCAATTTCAATTCCAAATGTCAAACTCAATTTCAATTTCAATTGCAACTGTCAATCTCAATTTCAACTGTCAAGTTCAATTCAATTTCAACTGTCAAATTCGAAGCAATCTCAATGTCAATTTCAATGTCAATATTCAATGTCAAATGTCAATATCCAATTTCAATGTCAATGTCAATGTCAATGTCAATGTTAATGTCAAATGCCAATGTCAATGTCAATATCTGATGTCAATTTCAATGTCAATGTCAATGTCAATGTCAATGTCAATGTCAATGTTAATGTCAAATGCCAATGTCAATATCAATATCCAATGTCAATGTTAATATCAAATGTCAATGTCAATGTCAATGTTAATGTCAAATGCCAATGTCAATGTCAATGTCAATGTCAATATCCAATGCCGATGTCAATGTCAATGTCAATGTCAATGCCAATCCAATGCCAATGTCAATGTCAATTTCCAATGCCAATGTCAATGTCAATGTCAATGTCAATGCCAATGTCAATGTCAATGTCAATTTCAATTTCCAAGCCAATGTCAATGTTAATGTCAAATTCAACTTTCAATTCAATTCAAATCAATGTCAATTTACTTTTGGGCCAACAAAAATGGTCATGTCTATTTTCAAATCAAGTCAATGACAATTTACCCTCAATTGGTATCTTGTTAAACCAGACTTTCAATGTGTATCTTGTTACTGGTCAAGTGTCGGGTTCGATCCAAAAAAGAACCACTTGTACCTGCTTATATACCTATGCTTCCGGACAAACGACAAGTTCAATCCAGAGAACAGTTTGTACCCAGCTTATGCTTTGTTATCGGTCAAACGGCAAGTTCGATCTGGGGAACAGTTTGTACCCAGCTTATGCTTTGTTATCGGTCAAACGGCAAGTTCGATCTAAAGGAACAGTTTGCACCTTCCCACATGACGTGGTTATAATCCAACAAGCAAGTTCGATCCAAAGAACAGCTTGTATCAACCCTTTTGTCTATGACTCCAGCCAAACGGCCAGTTCAATCCAAAGAACAGTTTGTGTCTGCCTATCTGTTTGTATCTTCAACCAAGTGTCAAGTTCGATCCAAAGAACAGCTCGTATCTGCCTATATGTCTATGTTTTCGGTCAAGTACCAAGTTCGATCCTAAGAACAACTTGAACCTATCTTTTGTTTTGTATTACTTGGTCAAGTGGCTAGTTCGACCCAAAGAACAACTTGTACCTTATTTTCTACTCCCTGGTTGGTCTACCCTATCAATGTCCACCGGAATCCCCAGTGACATGACAGGTTTCATAGACTTCAGTTGTTTGTCTTGCATTCATAATCAAAGTGTTGCATGGCATTCATGCTTTTGAAAATCTGAAAACGTATTTTTATGTCCAAAAGCAGTGCAAATGTTAATATTTAAGTGTCTTCGTCCCGTCAACTCAAAGACTCCGTCTCTTGATTCTCCGGACAAAGAAACTTAAATAGGGGCAGCTGTTATACCCTAATTTTGGACCTAAAAATACTAGTCAATCTTTCCTTTCTTGCATTATAAGTCATTGGAACTGTCTCTGATCAATTGCATCTTTCTCTGCATTCTATTTCCATGTTATTTGCAAAATTTACACACAAGGGTATTTTAGTCATTTTCTATGTCAAAGTTCTCTCAGTCTTTCAAAATTTTGTTTGAGTCCTTTCAAGTAGTGTGAATAAGTCTTCATTTCAAGGCTATGTCAAAATCCAGTTCAAGAATTACATTTGAGATCATTTTGAGTCAGTTTTGCCCCTAGGGGCATTTTAGTCTTTTCATGTGTTAAAGCTCTGTTTAAACCCTTAAAATTGTCTCCGAGTCTTTCAAGTTGGTTTAAATAAACTTGTGTCTCAGTTCTCTGTTAAAAACCATTTTAAAGTTGCATCTGATTCATTTTTTAGTCGTTTTAGCCCCAGGGGCATTTTGGTCATTTCACACGAAATTTCGGCAGAGAGGTTACTTTAAAGTACCTCATTTAGGTAGTTGGTTCATTTTAGTCCGTTTGGTCAATTTTAGTCGTTTCACTTTACGTTATTTTCAAATTACGTTTTTTACCAATTTTATTTTAATTACATTTTTAGTCCTTTTTTATTTTTGCATTTCAGTCCTTCAATTTTTAATAATTGCAAATAGGCCCAAAAGTTTGTTATAAGTCCAGTACACATGTCAGTTTGTCATTTGTCCAGTTAGTTACAATCCAGTCCACGTGGCAGCAAGCCATTGGTTCAAAGATGCACAAGTGTCAGCTATAAAGGGGCCTAATCATCACAGATCCATTCAGAATTGGCCAACTCACACAAACACACTCTCAATTTCTCTCTCCAAAATCACAGATCACAAATTCAAAGAACTCAAGAACACGATGAACAACTTCATCACCTTCAAACCCTAACCGCTTTTTTCAGAATCACATTTCCTCAAAATCCTTTCGAATTCACACCAATTCTCATCGATTCAACCACAAACAAATTCGTTTCAACAATCATTTCATCAAACCAGATTCTAATTCAACAAAATCTACCAAATTCGATCGAAGCTGCGAAGGTCCTCAGTAATTCTCTGCGAGAATCATCATCATCGAACCTTTCTCCTGCAATTCGAGCACGAATGCGATCACAGGAGGAGGATTGAGGAAGAGAAGAAGAGGATCAAGAAAACCAGCATCAACATCAAGTCGAACTCAAACAAGAAACAGGTTCATCAAAGATTGAACCAATTTCGTCAAAGCCACAACGAAACATTCAAAAAACCAAATCAAACTTCAATTCAAGCTGATTCCGAACCCTAGGGTTTCGAAAATCACCAAATCGAAAGTCAACAGGGAAAGAATTTGGAATTTGCGAAAGGATCGAAGAGGCTAGGGTTTGAGCAGTTTACAGAAAGCCAAAAGACGAAGAAGAAAGTGCAAAGCTGAACGAAGCAAGAACATTAACAACGTCTTCAAGGAGTGGCGAAGCGAACTGGTACTCCTTTCTTCTCTCTCTCTTTTTCAAAATTTTCGCAACTTAAGTCGTTAGATCTAGCTCAATTGCGTGATTGTTCCCAAAAATTATTTGCAAATTCGAACAGAGGAGAAGAAGAGGATCGTTTTGATATAAGTTTTTTAAGGAAAAGGATAAGTTTCGTTTTCCAGTGCGGCGGCGCCGCCGGCAGCCACCGCGCTGGAAAACCACGCCGTTCGTCCTCTCCGTTCAACACTTGCAGAGCACCTCTCTCTAAACATAACCTAGAGAGAGAAACGTGTGGGAATTGTGTGGTTTTCTTCTTTGATTTTACTTTTATACTCCCTTGTGATCCCATGCGTGTGCGTACATCATCATATCATGCTCCCACGCGTTCTGTAGCGTTGGATCTAGGGTTTTGGCTCCCTGGATCAATCCAACGCGCCTGATGCGTTTGGATGATCCAGGATCCATTTCCCTTGGGCCTGGACGTTCTTTTCTTGCAGTTTTTTTCGTTTTTGCTTGTTTCTTGCTATTTTGCATGCCATTTCTTGCTAACTGCACCCCTGCATGTTCAAAAATCCTTTAAAAGATTCCTAAAAAAAATTCCTATGTGTTCTTGATCATTTTCTTGATATTTTTGTGATGTTGTCATGTGTTAAATCTTGATTAAAAAATGTGTGATATTTTCTTGTCAATTGTTTACCATTTTTGTTAAAAATTGTGAAGTTTTTATATGTTTTTGTGTCTAAAAATTCTTTAAAAATTCCAAAAATTTTCATACACATTTCTTGGTAGTTTTGTGGTATTTTTGTAATGATTCTAGCCTATTGAAAATTGATAAAAATATATGTGGAGTTTTCTTGTGATTTTATGTTACTTTTTGTTAATTTCTTGTGAAATTTTTGCATGTTCTTGATCCCAAAGTCTTGCTATGGCATATTGATCCTTGGTGTGAGAGTTTGCAATGTGTATACCCCTGATTTAGAGTTGTTCTTTTCTGTTTTGGAGTGTGATTTGTTAGTTTCTTGTTTTACAAGTCATGTAAATAATTGTTTGTGGAAATAAAGTGTGATATATGCTTAAAATGTGTCATAATTCTTGGTTTAATATTGTCTTATAATTTTCATGTCGTAGCTGAAATAAAACTCTTTGAAAATTGTCATGGCATGAAAATTATAGGCCTTATGTTTATGGGAATTTTATGACAAAGTTTAGGCATATTTTACCACTTTTGTGTGCTAGGATTTTTACTTTTTTTTCAAGTTTCATTACTTTCCTATGCTATTTTACTTGCATCCATTCCAATCCTTATTATTCCTTGTGCCACTAACCATTTTGTTTCATGTTTCATGCATCTCCACAAGCATACTTCATTCTTCCATTATAGTTTCATTTCTTGCACTTTAATTCCCATATTAATACTTAGAATGTAACACCTAGGAGATCTTGTACTTTACTTTTATGCCATTTTTTTAATTCTTGCAAGACCATAGAATGTAAACTAGGGCATGATGTAATAAGGACGATGGACTCTAATAATGTACACCGACACAAGCACCGACACACGCACACACATCACTATAGTATATAGTTAGAATATGCATGTTTAGATGTATGTTTAGGATTGTATGTTTAGATGAATGTTTAGGCTTTAAACTTAGAAAAATCAATTTTCCCAAAAATATGAACCAACATCACTCAAATCTTTTTCCTAATAAACTTTGGGGTCCAAATTCCCATTGATTTTCCCTTTCTTTTCTTAAGTAAAATCTTAATGAATTTTAATCATACTTTGACTTTCTTTTGCAAAATAACTAATTCAACCTCACAATTTCACAATCTTATGCCCTTGAGGCCTCTCTCTCTCATTCTTCAAAATTCCAATTTTCAAACTTAAAATCAACCAACAAAAACAAAAACATTTTTTGGAAGAGAACTACGGTGGATTTGATCCCTTAAACGGGTACGTAGGCAAGGAACAAAATTCCTTCAATTCAACTAAAATAAAAATCCAAAAACATCCTTCTCCCACCAATTCTTCACTTAGAAAATTCTTAGGTTTAATAAACACTTTCAAAATAGCATTTAAAAATAAAGCGCGCGCGTAGAAATTAAAGACGGTTCCTATAGGATACTATAGTCGTTATGGGTACCTAACACCTTCCCGTAGCGAAAACAACTCCCGGACCTCGATTCTCAAGGGTTTTGCTTACTTTTTCCCTTCCCAAGAAAAAATAAGATATCACCGGTTTAAAAGGTTCAAACGTAATCAATGTTTGACACCCGAAAACCAAGATAAAACAGAGCGGTGAAAGGAATGTGGTGCCCCTGCGGAGTTACAATGATGGCTCCAATTCCTTTACCATAAGCATTAACAGCACCATCAAATACCAACCCCCATTTGCTATTGGGGTCCGGCCCTTCATTGATCAGTGGTTCTTCACAGTCTTTCGCTTTCAAATACATGATCTCTTCGTCAGGGAAATCAAATTTAATTGGCTGGTAGTCATCAAGAGGCTGACAAGCAAGATGCTCAGCAAGGACGCTTCCTTTGATTGCTTTCTGAGCTTTGTACACAATGTCATATTCAGACAACAACATTTGCCAACGTGCAATCTTTCCAGTAACAGCGGGCTTTTCAAAGATGTACTTGATTGGATCCATTCGGGATATCAACCAAGTTGTATGATTCACCATATAATGACGCAGGCGTTTGGCAGCCCAGACTAAAGCACAACATGTCTTTTCAAGCATCGTATACCGAGTTTCACAGTCGGTGAACTTCTTGCTCAGATAGTAGATGGCATGCTCTTTCTTACCAGTCTCATCTTGTTGGCCGAGAACACAACCCACCGAATCATCTAACACCGACAGATACATAATCAAAGGCCTTCCTTCCACTGGCGGGACAAGGATAGGTGGTTCCAACAGGTATTCTTTAATGCTATCAAAAGCTTCCTGGCATTCATCATTCCATACAACAGGCTGATTCTTTCTGAGCAATTTGAAAATTGGTCCGCAGGTAGTAGTCATGTGAGATATGAATCTTGAAATATAATTCAGACGTCCGAGGAAACCTCTGACTTGCTTCTCAGATTGAGGGGCCGGCATCTCTCTGATGGCTCGGACTTTGTCAGGGTCAACTTCAATGCCTCTTTGACTGACAATGAAGCCTAGCAACTTTCCAGATCTTACACCAAATGTGCACTTGTTAGGATTCAACCGCAGCTTGTATTTTCTCAATCTTTCAAACATCTTTTTCAAATACACAACATGCTGCTCCTCATCACTTGACTTCACAATCATATCATCAACGTATACTTCAATCTCTTTGTGAATCATATCATGAAACAGAGTGGTCATACCCCTTTGATAGGTAGCACCAGCGTTTATCAAGCCGAACGGCATCACTTTGTAACAGAACGTTCCCCACGGAGTGATGAAGGACGTCTTTTCTCTATCTTCAGGAGACATTCGTATTTGATTATAACCAGAGAAACCATCCATAAAGGAGAACACTTTGGATTGAGCAGTACTGTCAACAAGCACATCAATATGAGGCAATGGGAAGTTATCTTTTGGACTAGCTTTATTCAAATCTCTGTAATCCACGCACATCCGAACTTTCCCATCTTTCTTTGGTACTGGTACGATATTGGCAATCCACTCAGGATATTCAGCTGTCATGAGGAAGCCCGCATCAATTTGCTTTTGTACTTCAGCCTTGATCTTAAGAGCCATGTCTGGACGAGACCTTCTCAATTTCTGTTTGACAGGAGGGCATTCAGGTCTTGTCGGTATCCGATGTTCCACAATCTGGGGATCTAGACCCGGCATATCTTCATAGGACCATGCAAAGACATCTGGATAATCGTGGAGAAGCTGAGTAATCTTCCTTTTCACTTCTGGCTCAAGTGCAGCACCAATCTTGATCTCTCGCTTGTTCTCTTCAGTACCCAGGTTGACGAGTTCAATCTCTTCCTGATGAGGCTGAATGGCTCTTCTTTCTTGCTCAAGCAGTCGAGTGATCTCATATGGTATCTCTTCATCATCCTCATCCTCATCTTCAGCTTCATATACAGGGAATTCAAAATTTGGAGGAGCCATAGGGTCACTGTGTTCAACGGGTTTATTATGGTTCAATCTGCATAGTATGATTGGGATGATTTTAGAAAAAGTTTTTCATGCAGATTTTTGAAATTAATAAGAAAAACACAGATGTTTTGGTTTTTTCTGGCATTACCATTATTTCCAAGAAAAAGGCACTAAAAAGTAAAAACAAAGAGTCGTGAGAAAGACGACAACTTTTATTGATAACGGCAATGCCGAAACAAACACGCCCTTACAATGATATCACTTTCGCCTTGGGCAGAGCGAAAGGATTGTTATTTTGAAAGCAAGAAAACATGAGCAACAAGACACATTACATGGAAGCATGCATGACTAAGGGAACATCAATGGCTTCCCAATTTCTCTCGGTGCCTCCTGGTATAACAAATGTAGGCACATGGTTTCTTTCAGCAGCATCTTCAGCAATAGCATTGATGAACCCAGCACTGTAGAAGGTTCCCTTTGAAATACCGGAAGTTGGAGAGAATCCAAGGCCCTCTTTACGCTTGTTTTCCAGAATCTGAATTACTTTGCCCCAGCCGGCAGCTTGTCCTGCTTGAACAGCCTTCTGAGCGTCTTTCAGTGAAGCCATGCTAGCACCAGCCCTCCGGGGTTCTGCGCCCTCAACGGTCAAGCCTTGAAACGACGTCCCTTCAGCGGACCCTGCTTCAACACAAGAGAAAGATGACACTTGGCTAACCAGATATGCTTCCTCACCATGCACAGTGACAATCTTACCATTCCTCATGAACTTGAGCTTCTGATGCAAAGTGGAAGTGACTGCTCCAGCGTCGTGAATCCACGGCCTTCCGAGGAGACAACTGTAGGAAGCATTGATGTCCATGACTTGGAAAGTAATTTGGAATGTCTCTGGACCAATGGTAATTGGCAAGTCTACTTCCCCGAGAACATCCTTGCGAGATCCGTCGAAAGCCTTAACCAGATAGCTGCTACCCCTCAGGGAAATTCCATGATGACTTAATTGCCTTAGTGTGGACTCAGGCATTACATTCAACGATGATCCAGTGTCCACCAACACATTGGATATCATGTCAGATCCACAATGTACTGAGATATGCAGAGCCAAGTTGTGGTGTTTCCCTGCTTCGGGGAGTTCATCGTCACCAAACCCCAAGTTGTTGCAGGCAGTAATATTACTCACTATCCCATCGAACTGATCCACAGAGACTTCGTGGTCAACATAAGCTTGCTCCAGTATCTTCATTAACACTTTCCTATGAGCCTCTGAGCTCATGAGCAGAGACAGGATGGATATCTTTGACGGGGTTTGCAGCAGCTGGTCAACAATCTTATAGTCACTTTTCTTGATAAGCCTCAGGATTTCGTCCAGATTGGACTCTTCGATAGATTGGCCTGCTGGGCCGGGATTCCTGTCAACAGGAGGAGCGACTGGTGGTGTTATTGTGGCAATGGGTGTCACCACCTTATTTTGAAACAAGGGTGGGCGGACTCTTCCGCTTCTCAGGGTTGTAACTTCATCGGCAACATTATCAACTGTAGCTGGGGATACCAGAGGTACTTCCACTCCATTCTTGATCATGGTTGCATTGTACTTGTAAGGAATTGCTTTTGTAGAGGTGTACAGTACAGGACCGGGTAACCTGATCACCAATGGTTCAACATTCCTTGTTTGGGATGCACTTTCAACAGGAGAGTCATGGAACACTGGCACAATCACACATACATCACTGACGATCAAGTGTTTGTCATCCATCAGACTCTGGATATCATCTTTCACCACATAACAGCCCATAGGATTTCGAAGACATTCTGAACAAGAAGTATGATCATGTTTGAACAGAGAAGCCTGGCAAAGTTTGACATGTAATGGCACCAAGGGAGTAACGACATTGCGGACATCCAACATGGGACCCTCTTGAGGAACGGGAACCCTTTCAAAGGCCTCAATCATGTTAACAGCAGCATGGTTTGGGAGCGGATTGTCAAGGACATGAGGAACACTATTCTCAAAAGTCAACCGTCCCTTTTCTATCAGGTCTTTCACAATATATTTCAGAGCAAAGCAACCTTCAACATCATGACCTTGAGCACCTTGATGGAATTCACATGTTAGGTCCTGACGGAACCTGGGAGGCAATGGATTAGGCGGAGGCTTGCCTGGTCTAGTAACACAGTGTCCCTTGGCCAGTAGAGTGGGGAGCAGCTCACCATACCGCATTGGTATTGGTGGAAAAGAAGGTTTGGGTCGGGGACCCTGTTGTTGCTGCCGTTGCTGTTGAGCAGGAGGCTGTTGTTGTGCTTGCTGAGGAATGGCATTGATGGGCATTGGTGGTTGACCCGGTGGCAGAGGATATTGCTGGTAAAATGGTGGAAAGAAAGGATGTTGAGAGTACTGCATGTAGTGATAGGGCAAGGGCAATTGTGTAGCAGCTGCAGATGGGTTACCAGATACCATCCCTACGTCAGATTCTTTCCTCTTATGGTGACCATTACCATACTTCTTTGGCGCATTGTTTGAAGATTCACCTTTCTCAAGGACAATAATACCATCTCGGACAGCCTCCTCTAGACGAGTTCCCATTGTAACCATATCAGAGAAGTTGTTTGGGGCAGAGACTATCATTCTCTCCTTATATTCCTTCTTCAGAGTCTTCAGGAATGTTTGTGTTAACTCTTCCTCATCAAGTCGAGGAGAAACACGGGCAGCTGCCCCTCTCCATCTCTGAGTGTACTCACGGAAGGTTTCATCTGACTTCTGAGACAGAGCCTTAAGAGAGTCCCTGTTTAGCTTCAGGCGGGTATTGAACTCATATTGACCTTCAAAAGCAGCAGCGAGTTCCTCAAAAGTATGGATGTTGTCTTTGCTCAAACTAGTGTACCAATCTGCTGCATCATCTGTCAAGCTACTCTGGAAGCAGTGGATCATTAGTGCATCATTATCTGCGTAATTAGCCATCTTTCGGACGTACCGGATGACATGGTTGTGTGGACAAGAAGTTCCATTGTATTTGTCAAATTCTGGCTCTTTGAATTTCTTAGGAACCTCAAATCGGGATACCAAGCATAGATCACGAGCTTTAGCAGGAGCACCATTGCTTCCCCGGCTAGCCTTGACCTCACGGAGTTCTCCAGCCAACTCCTTCAACTGTCTCTTCATAGCTTCCATTGCGGGATCTTGTCCACGCGGAGTGTAACACCCCGTTTTCCCAACATAAAAATTTCATTTAAAAATCAGAGTATTTTGATCACAACGGAATGTCACATACTTCATTTAAATCATAAAATGGATAATAGTAATAATCCTTCAAATTCAACATCATGAAAAATCTTAAACTATTGCAGCGGAAATTAGTTCAACATTTAAAAGTCTTGGCACGCAGGCCTTATTGAAAAATCTCATAAATTAGTTCATAAAAGAGACACGTAAGGAATAGAAGTAAAAGCAAGCCCCCATCCCGTTACGTATCAGAGCACCTAGACACCAACTGAGAGTCCACTCATGAACGCCTCTAATCTTTATTACCTGCACATTACCCACGGTCGAGGCAACATATACGCATAAGGGGTGAGATTTCATAATCAATACATTAAGCATATAATCCAATAAAATGCATTTAACAACTTAAACATTAATAACATGTCAACCATTAACAATCAGTATATTTTTCATGTCATAACAAATACAATCATCAAATATCATTACTAATTTTCATCACAATTCATAATCAACTTAACACTCAACTTGACGACACAACTCATCTTTGACCATGCAACTTTATCAACTTGACAACAACTTGACAACACAACTCATCTAGACCATGCAACTTTATCAACTTGACAACAACTTGACAACTTAAACATCATTAAACTTCTTGATATGCAAATGCATGTGGTACCAATCAACAACAAATGAGCATAATAGGCTCTTCAACGTGTGAGCGCAAAGGCTGCCGGGCCTAAAGCCCCCAACTTTAATGAGCACAAAGGCTGCCGGGCCTAAAGCCCCCAACTTTAATGAGCACAAAGGCTGCCGGGCCTAAAGCCCCCAACTTTAATGAGTATGCAATGAACTCAACTTCCAACAACTTAGACAACGACGTGTACAACTCATACGACTCATAATCATGGACGACTCCTTAAATTCCAACAACATAGACCGACTCATGCAACCTCAAGACACTAACAGTCGACAACAGAAAACAGCAGCAACATGCAACAATTAACAACGCTTGAATGTGTTAACATTCACGTAAAGAATTAATTACATCAATATAAATATCATAAAAACATCATTATAGCATTCATGCAGCAACACTTCTAGTTTCAGTCACCATAACAGACTTCTGGAGCTTATGAAAGCATCCTAAACAGCTCTCTAACTTACTTCTAAGGTCATCTCAAGACTACACGTGCGAAAGGATCGCATCGGGACAATTTTGGGCAACTAACAGCCTAACTCGCAGTGGCGAGTAACTTCACTCGCAATGGCGAGCAAAGTGTGCATTCTGGGTGCCTACGTATTTACTCGCAGTGGCGAGTTATTCTGCTCGCAGTTGCGAGCTCACAGGTCACTCGCAGTTGCGAGTTGTGTTGCTCGCAGTTTGCGAGTTCTGGGTTCTAGCTCGCAGAGGCGAGTGTTCTTGCTCGCAGGTGCGAGCGATGAATGTCAGTACGGCCAGAAACCTAAAAATTCCAACTTTTCACTTAATCTCCTAATTCTAACCTCAATTTAACATCTAATTATCATCTTATGGTATAACTAAGTTCTGTACACTAAAACTTAACCTAATCATGCCAAATTCATCCTATAGAATCATACCCTTAATAGTAATGAAAATTAGTCTCACCCTTACCTTGTAATTGCAGAATCGATAGCCTCTCCCTCTGGTTCTCCTATTCTGACTTTTCTCCCTTTTCTCCAAAAGCGTTTCACGTAAAAACGTTTCCCACTTATGTCTGTATTATTTATTTACTCTTATTACTCATCTCACCTATAAACTTACTCTTTCCACCTCACAGCCTAACTTCTAATATTTTTATTTTATTCCTAATATCTTATTTTATTTAATAATAAAATAAGTCACACCAACATAACAACTTCACAACATCCTATACTCCACATAATTTCTTCATAAATCGTATAACTTACTCAAATCATAAATCACATAAATTACTCAAATTATAAATCATATAAGCATATATTTATAAATATATTCTAAACTTCATTGAATTAATTAAATAGTTAAGACGGGCGTTACAACTCTCCCCAACTTATAGAATTTTCGTCCTCGAAAATTTACCTCAAGAAAACAACTCTGGATAAGACTCCATCATCTTACTCTCTAGCTCCCATGTCAGGCTTTCACCAGTCGCTCCACCCCAAACAACTCTCACTAGAGGAATCTCCTTGCCTCTCAACGTCTTCATCTTGCGATCATCAATCCTCAAGGGTAAGGTCTCTACCGTAAGGTTGTCTCTAACTTGCACATCATCACTCTGAATCACATGGGACGGGTCTGGAACATACTTCCTCAATTGCGACACATGGAACACATCATGCAAATTCGATAAATGAGGTGGTAAGCCAACTCTATAAGCCACCGTGCCAATTCTCTCGGATATCTGATAAGGACCAATAAACTTTGGAGTCAACTTCTTTGACTTCAATGCACGACCAACACCGGTCATCGGAGTAACTCTCAAGAACACGTGGTCCCCTTCTTGAAACTCAATGTCTTTCCTACGCTTATCATGGTAACTCTTTTGTCGACTCTGCGACGCTTTCATCTTTTCTTGAATCATTTTCACGTTCTCAGTAGTCTGCTGAACAATTTCTGGTCCTAAAACTACACTTTCACCTGTTTCAAACCAACACAACGGAGTCCTACACTTCCGACCATACAAAGCCTCGAAAGGTGCCATCCCAATACTTGAATGATAGCTGTTATTATATGTGAACTCTATTAACGGGAGATGACTATCCCAAGTCCCACCTTGCTCAAGTACACAAACTCTCAACAAGTCTTCGAGTGACTGAATCGTTCTTTCCGACTGACCATCTGTTTGAGGATGATAAGCCGAACTCAATCTCAACTTAGAGCCTAAAGCCTCTTGCAAACTCTTCCAAAATCTAGAAGTAAATCTTGGATCTCTATCTAACACGATGCTTGAAGGAACACCATGCAATTTCACTATGTCTCGAATATAAATCTCTGCCAACTGAGCCACAGGAAAACTAATATTAATCGGATGGAAATGTGCCGACTTCGTCAATCTGTCAACAATCACCCAAATAGCGTCATTTCCCTTAGGAGTATTCGGCAAACTTGTCACAAAATCCATGGATATACTATCCCATTTCCATTCTGGTACATCTAACGGTGTCATCAATCCAGCAGGTTTCTGATGTTCTACCTTCGACTTCTGACAAATCAAACAAGAGTACACATATTGTGCTACATCACGTTTCAATCCAGACCACCAAAACAACTTCTTCAAGTCATGATACATCTTTGTAGCTCCCGGATGAATACTTAAGCTACTCCTATGACTCTCTTCAAGAATCATCTTCTTTATCTCATCATTGTCTGGAATACAAATCCTACCTCGAAACTCAACACACTTTGATCATCGACCTTAAAGTCACTATCTTCAGTTTGATTACTAGCAACCAACAGTCTACAAACTTAACATCAACCTTCTGCGCCTCCGTAATACTCTTCAGGAAATCATTATCAATTTTCAGCATTCCTAGCTTAACACTCCGAGATGACATTTCACAAACTAAGCTCAAATCTCTAAACTGTTCCAGCAATTCAAACTCTTTAACCATCATAGCGGACATATGTAAAGTCTTCCTACTTAAGGCATCTGCAACAACATTAGCTTTACCCGGATGATAATTCAAACTAAAGTCATAATATTTCAACAATTCGAGCCACCTTCGCTGTCTCATATTCAATTCCTTCTGATCAAACAAATACTTCAAGCTCTTGTGATCACTAAACACCTCAAATCTCGAACCATACAAGTAATGTCTCCAAATCTTAAGCACAAATACAACTGCAGCTAATTCAAGATCATGAGTAGGATAGTTTCGTTCATGAATTATCAACTGTCTTGATGCATAAGCAATCCCTTTACACTCTTGCATAAGCACACTGCCTAAGCCCAACTTGGACGCATCACAATACACCACAAAAGGTTCATCAGGTCTCGGCAAAATCAAAACTGGAGTCGTCGTCAAACGCTTCTTCAATTCATTAAAATTGTTCTCACAATGAACATCCCACACAAAGGTTTTACCTTTACACGTCAACTGCGTTAACGGAAGTGCCAACTTAGAAAATCCTTCTATAAATCTTCGGTAGTAACCTGCTAAACCCAAAAAACTTCTAATCTCTGTAACTGACTTAGGAGTCTCCCATTGTGACACTGCTTCAACTTTAGACTGATCGACCGCAATACCACTACCAGAAATAACATGGCCAAGAAAATTTACTTCATTCAACCAGAATTCACACTTAGACAATTTAGCATACAACTTCTTCTCTTTCAGCACTAGCAAGACAATCTTCAAACGTTCCGCATGTTCTTCTTCTGTCTTAAAGTAAATCAACATATCATCGATGAACACAACCACGAAGCTATCCAAAAATGCATGAAAAATGTGATTCATAAACACACTAGGCACATTACTAACACCAAAAGGCATCACCTTATATTCATAATGTCCATATCGTGTCCTAGAAGCCGTCTTCTGCTTATCTTCATCTTTTACTTTAATCTGGTGATAACCCGACCTCAAGTCAATCTTGCTGAATACACGTGCATCCACTAACTGATCCATCAAGTCATCAATTCTAGGAAGTGGATACCTATTCTTTATAGTTACTTTGTTCAACTGTCGGAAATCATTGCACAACCTCATACTATCATCTTTCTTCCTTACTATCAACACTGGCGCTCCCCAAGGTGAAACACTTGGTCTAATAAACTTTTTATCCATCAAATCTTCCAACTGTTTCTTCAACTCAGCCAACTCAGAAGCTGACATACGATAAGGTGTCATTGACACAGGCTTTGTTCCCGGAACAAGATCAATAGAAAATTCGACCTCTCTCCGGCGGCAGACACTTCCTAATGTGCCGGTAAGATCAACCAACAATCTCTTCAAGAAAACTTCGGGAAATCCTCACACAATTTGCAACTTATCACTCACTGCTTAATTCTCAATAGATAGTGACGCCATCAACGAAAACATCAAAATTCCATCACGTGCTAACTGCTTCAGCTGCTTAGTAGACAAAAACTCTGCTCCACTTTCTTCTTCGGCTGAAGAAGAGTACACCGACTTACTAAAACAATTAATACGAACATGGTTGTACTCCAACCAGTTCATACTAAGGGTTAAACAACAAACAACAAACAGGACAACTTAAATACAGTACAAAACTGTAAAATGACACTACGCGACTCAACTACTTGGCCGGACGGACCGACCTGCTCTGATACCAATTGTAACACCCCGTTTTCCCAACATAAAAATTTCATTTAAAAATCAGAGTATTTTGATCACAACGGAATGTCACATACTTCATTTAAATCATAAAATGGATAATAGTAATAATCCTTCAAATTCAACATCATGAAAAATCTTAAACTATTGCAGCGGAAATTAGTTCAACATTTAAAAGTCTTGGCACGCAGGCCTTATTGAAAAATCTCATAAATTAGTTCATAAAAGAGACACGTAAGGAATAGAAGTAAAAGCAAGCCCCCATCCCGTTACGTATCAGAGCACCTAGACACCAACTGAGAGTCCACTCATGAACGCCTCTAATCTTTATTACCTGCACATTACCCTCGGTCGAGGCAACATATACGCAGAAGGGGTGAGATTTCATAATCAATACATTAAGCATATAATCCAATAAAATGCATTTAACAACTTAAACATTAATAACATGTCAACCATTAACAATCAGTATATTTTTCATGTCATAACAAATACAATCATCAAATATCATTACTAATTTTCATCACAATTCATAATCAACTTAACACTCAACTTGACGACACAACTCATCTTTGACCATGCAACTTTATCAACTTGACAACAACTTGACAACACAACTCATCTAGACCATGCAACTTTATCAACTTGACAACAACTTGACAACTTAAACATCATTAAACTTCTTGATATGCAAATGCATGTGGTACCAATCAACAACAAATGAGCATAATAGGCTCTTCAACGTGTGAGCGCAAAGGCTGCCGGGCCTAAAGCCCCCAACTTTAATGAGCACAAAGGCTGCCGGGCCTAAAGCCCCCAACTTTAATGAGCACAAAGGCTGCCGGGCCTAAAGCCCCCAACTTTAATGAGCACAAAGGCTGCCGGGCCTAAAGCCCCCAACTTTAATGAGTATGCAATGAACTCAACTTCCAACAACTTAGACAACGACGTGTACAACTCATACGACTCATAATCATGGACGACTCCTTAAATTCCAACAACATAGACCGACTCATGCAACCTCAAGACACTAACAGTCGACAACAGAAAACAGCAGCAACATGCAACAATTAACAACGCTTGAATGTGTTAACATTCACGTAAAGAATTAATTACATCAATATAAATATCATAAAAACATCATTATAGCATTCATGCAGCAACACTTCTAGTTTCAGTCACCATAACAGACTTCTGGAGCTTATGAAAGCATCCTAAACAGCTCTCTAACTTACTTCTAAGGTCATCTCAAGACTACACGTGCGAAAGGATCGCATCGGGACAATTTTGGGCAACTAACAGCCTAACTCGCAGTGGCGAGTAACTTCACTCGCAATGGCGAGCAAAGTGTGCATTCTGGGTGCCTACGTATTTACTCGCAGTGGCGAGTTATTCTGCTCGCAGTTGCGAGCTCACAGGTCACTCGCAGTTGCGAGTTGTGTTGCTCGCAGTTTGCGAGTTCTGGGTTCTAGCTCGCAGAGGCGAGTGTTCTTGCTCGCAGGTGCGAGCGATGAATGTCAGTACGGCCAGAAACCTAAAAATTCCAACTTTTCACTTAATCTCCTAATTCTAACCTCAATTTAATATCTAATTATCATCTTATGGTATAACTAAGTTCTGTACACTAATTTAGCATCAACCTTGTTATACCCTAATTTTGGACCTAAAAATACTTGTTCAATTCTTCTTTTCTTGCATTATAAGTCATTTGATATGTCTATGATCAATTGCATCTTTCTCTGCATTTTATTTCAATGTTATTTGCAAAATCCACATAAAAGGGTATTTTAGTCATTTCCTGCATTCAATTCATTTTTATCTTTGAAAATTGTTTGAGTCTTTTAAATTGGTTTGTATAAGCCCTTGTTTCAATCTCATGTCAAAATTCATTTCAAAAATATCAGTTAGGTCATTTTTTAGTCAGTATAGCCCCTAGGGGCATTTTAGTCATTTCATGTGTTAAAACTTCTTTTGATCTTTTTAGAAATTTGTTTGAGTCTTTTCATTTGATTTGAATAAGTCTTCATTTCAATTTTATGTCAAAATCCATTCCAAAAATATCATTTGAGTCATTTTTTGAGTCAGTTTAGCCCCTAGGGGCATTTTAGTCTTTTCATGTGTTAAAACCCTGTTTAAATTCTAAAAATTGTCTCTGAGTCTTTTAATTTGCTTGTATAAGCTTTTGCTTAAATTCCTTGTTAAAAATATTTTAAAATTGCATTTGAGTCGTTTCAAGTCGTTTTAGTCCCTGGGGGCATTTTGGTCATTTCACATAATATTTCTGATTCGTTTTAATCTGCTTTGTTGTTTTTAATCGTCTCGCTTTACGTTAGTTGTCAATTTACTTTTTTTCAATTCAATTTTAGTTTTAATTTTCATTTTAGTCCGCGCACTTTCGTTATTTACATTTTAATCCCTTTTAAGTTTGTTAGAGTCCAAGTGCCATGTGTCCAAATGTTATTGGTCTTTAAAAGTTTGTTACAAGTCAAGTCCATGTGGCATTTCCTCATTGGTCCAAGCATCCCCACATCACCTATATAAGTCAAAGTCTTAATCATTTTTTAGACACTAATTATGACCAATCATTTTTTCACAAAATTCCACAAAAAAAATCACAAAGTTTTTTTTCTTTCTCATTTTTTTCTTTCCCACTTTCTCTCTCCTCTAACAAACTTTTCCTCCACCATAACCAATTTTCAACCACCTACTTCACCACCATAACAACCACAATCCACCACTTCCTCCTCCACAACCAATTTCTCCGACCACCAAACCACCACAATCCACCGTCGTACAACAACGAATTCACCGAACTCGTCCTCAAAAATTCCTCAAGGAGCTGCGAAAATCCATTTCCAACAACACAAAGCTTTAGCTCTCGTTCCAGCATCAAAGAAACAACAAATTCATCAAGCCAATTTCTGATTCTCGAACAAAGATTCGAGTACAGCGATAAGGCTTCAGATCGGTATTCAACGCATACAACGAAGCAAAATCCAGAACGAGTTTCGCTTCCAAACGTGAAAAACGTTTCTGGTATTGTTGTTCCTGAGTTACGAACACGCATCCGAAACCAGAAGCAAGAAGAAAGTGAGGCGCAGATCAAAGGAACGGATTAGCAAGAATCACAGCAAGGAAATTCAACACTGAAACGTTGAACAAGGTAAACGCCATATCCTTACGCTTTTACGTGTCTCTGTTTCTGTTTGCGTGTTGTTTGCGAACCTGGTTGCATCAGATTTAGGCCATTCTTGATTTAATTTCGAAAGATATGCTTGAATTTGAATAGAGGAGAGAAAACCGGTTACAAAACTATAAAAATTTGCTTTAGATCGGAGTATTTCGAGACTCGCCGGAATCTGCACTTCTCGCCGGAGAAGATGAAGTTTCCGGCGAGTTGATGAGTTTTCCGGCCAGGCATGAGTTTTCCGGCGAGAATGGGTGAGAGAAGAGAGAATTCGTTTGAGTTGTGAAGAGAGGAAAGAGAAAGACATGAGTAAAATGAGGAGTTGTGAAGAAAAGGACCCTTATATATGTGTATATAGCCCATTTCGAAATTGCTCTTAGGCCCAACGTTTTGTGCTCATTTTTTCCAGATTGCTACGTACACCCCCCCCCTTTCCTGCCTGTTCACTATTTTGTTGCTAATTGCACCCCTGCATGTTCAAAAAATCCTTTAAAAATTCTGGAAAAATTCCTATAATTTTGTTTGTACTTTTTGATCAATTTTGACATATTGCATGGCAAGATTGATCAAGAAATACTGGAGAATTATCTTTACTTTGGTTTATTGTTTTTTTCTTTAATTTTTGTTGAAAATCTTGATAAAAAAAACTTGTAAAAATCTTGTGCTTTCTTTTACATTTGTTTTGAGTGATTAAGACTTGTTTCTTGTGACCTTTTGCATGTTGAAAATTGTTAGAGAAAATGCATGTGAAATTGTGAATGATTTGTGTTGTTTTTCATCATATTTTGTGAAGCCTTTTTGCACGTTTTAATTCCAATATCTTGGCTCATGGTAAGTGGTACTCGATGGGTGATCTTAGGGTGTTATTTGTTGCATAATATGTAGTGTTTGGTGCTGTTTTGAATGGGTGATAATTGGTTGCTTAGTTAGCAAGTTATTTGTCATTTTAATATGTGAATTGGTGCAAAAATATACCTAATTTCATATCATGATTCCTTGGCTTATAATTTTCTTGTAACTCTCACATTAGGGCTGACCCCAAAACTCTTTGAAAAAATGTTACAATGTGAGGGTTATGAGTCTTTTGTTTGCTTGGAATTTTGGTATCTTGTTAGATGTATTTTGTCATCTTTCCTTGCCATTTTATCATGTTATCATGCCTCTTTGTCAATCTTTTCTACTATCACATGCCTATTATTACTAACCATTTGTTCACTTGTTGCATACACCATGAGCATTCCATATTCTCATCCCATATTCTCCTTTATCTTCTTGCAATTTAATTTGTACCAAAAATTAGAATGTAATAATTAGGAGTTCTTGTAATATTTTACTTTTATGCCACTTTTAATTTCTTGGCAAAGAGGCCATAGAATGTATCTAGGGTATGATGTAAAGGACAATGGACTCTAATGATGTACACCGACACAAGCACCGACACATGCACACACTTCACTTTAGATAAATAGCTAGAATATGCATGTTTAGATGTATGTTTAGGATTGCATGTTTAGATGTATGTTTAGGCTTTATACTTAGAAAAAACTCAATTTTCCAAAAAAATATAAACAATATCACTCAAACTTTTTTTCATAATAAACCTTGGGGTCCAAAACCCCATTGAATTTTCCTTTTATTTTCTTAATCAAAAATCCAATGAAAATAATCATACTTTGACCATATTTTGCAAATCACTAATCCCACCTCACATTTTCTAAATCTCATGCCCTTGAGGCCTCTTTCTATTCTTCAAAATCCCATTTTCAAATTTAAAATCAACCAACAAAAACAAAAAACATTTTTTGAGAGAGAACTACGGTGGATTTGATCCCTTAAACGGGTACGTAGGCAAGGAACAAAATTCCTTCAATTCAACTAAAATAAAAATCCAAAAACATTCTTCTCCCTCCAATTCTTCACTTAGCAAACTTTAGGTGTAAATATCATTTCAAAATAGCATTTAAAAATAAAGCGCGCGCGTAGAAATTAAAGACGGTTCCTATAGGATACTATAGTCGTTATGGGTGCCTAACACCTTCCCGTAGCGAAAACAACTCCCGGACCTCGATTCTCAAGGGTTTTGCTTACTTTTTCCCTTCCCAAGAAAAAATAAGATATCACCGGTTTAAAAGGTTCAAACGTAATCAATGTTTGACACCCGAAAAACCAAGATAAAACAGCTGGCGACTTCACTGGGGAGATTCGAGAGTTACGCGTAGTCTTTATTTCCACGCTTGCGCTCTTTTTACTTGTTTCTTTTACTTGCTTTCCTATGTGAATAAATGTTTAATTTCTTGCAAACGTGTGGGGTGAGAATATCAAAAGTCCTGCACCCGGGCTGAGTGAACTTAGGATTTAGGAGGGATATAATCGACAATTCATTCCGGGGGTTGCCTCGTGTTTTGGATTATGCGATCAATCCCACATAGCTGAGGCATTTTGGGGGTGATGTTGTCGGCGCGAGTTGTCGCGTTTAGGCACTTTTCTTCTAATTGTTCTATGACGCTATGAACCGTAGATAACCAAACCCATCCATGGCCATTTTCTAGGATGTAGTGCGGAGGCTAAACCGGGTGTTGTCTCGAGTTTTAGTCGTCACGCGATACTACACTCAAGTTAGACCTTCCACGTATAATCATGGAGCGAGGGTTGTCTCGTGACACCATGAGATACGTCGGAGAGGTTGCAACTTGGGAACCTTTTTAGAACCCGGTTACTATTATCCTAAAACCCTAGTTTCACCGGACACCGTGTCCACCCGTGACTCCTCGACTTTGAACTTCAAACCCACCATGTTTTCTCCGAACTTGAACATAATCATGCATTCATGCATACATGCATACATGCATAAACCTTTTTCCATGCATTTATCGGAGGACTTAGACAAGTCATCTTTTGATCATCACGGATATGAACACCAAGTGATACCATCTCAACTAAACTTCTAGTTTTGCTTAAGATCTTCAAATAAAACCGTGTTCCTCCGTGATGTTCACAACCACTTTGACAAGTCTTCTGACAAAAAAAAAAGAGTATTTTTGCATTTGCATATCATGCATCATTCATCGGTCACAAATGGCTTCCCGTGCTCATTGTCTCCTGGTTTTTCCGCCGCAGTCTGAAAGGTGGCTCGTGCTCGTAAGGTTTACCAACCAGATAGAGTTTATCAGACAAGATTGTACAAGAGAAGAAACATGGCTAACCTTGAGGAAGAGAATGCCAGCCCCTCGGGCCAGCCCATTAAAGAGTCTAATTTGGATGAAATTCTGAGGCTTATCAAGAAGAGTGACTATAAGATTGTTGACCAACTGCTGTAAACTCCATCAAAGATATCCATCTTGTCTCTGCTCATGAGCTCAGAAGCTCACAGGAAGGTGTTGATGAAGATACTTGAGCAAGCGTATGTTGATCATGAAGTCTCTGTGGATCAATTTGATGGGATAGTGAGCAATATTACTGCCTGCAATAACTTGGGGTTTGGTGACGATGAGCTCCCCGAAGCAGGGAAACGCCACAACTTGGCTCTACATATCTCAGTACATTGTGGATCTGACCTGATATCCAACGTATTGGTAGACACTGGATCGTCTCTGAATGTAATGCCTGAGTCCACGCTAAGGCAATTGAGCCATCATGGAATTTCTCTGAGGGGTAGCAGTTATCTGGTTAAAGCTTTTGATGGATCCCGCAAGGATGTCCTCGGGGATGTAGACTTGCCAATTACCATTGGTCCTGAGACGTTTCAGATTACTTTCCAAGTTATGGACATCAACGCTTCCTACAGTTGTCTCCTCGGAAGACCATGGATCCATGACGCTGGAGCGGTAACTTCCACTTTGCATCAGAAGCTCAAGTTCATGAGGAATGGTAAGATTGTCACTGTGCACGGTAAAGAAGCATATCTAGTTAGCCAGGTATCATCGTTCTCTTGTGTCGAAGCAGGATCCGCAGAAGGAACGTCGTTTCAAGGCTTGACTGTCGAGGGTGCAGAACCCCGGAGGGCTGGTGCTAGCATGGCTTCACTAAAAGATGCCCAGAAGGCTGTTCAAGCAGGGCAAACTGCTGGCTGGGGCAAGGTGATTCAGATCTTGGAAAACAAGCGTAAAGAGGGCCTTGGATTCTCCCCGACATCTGCTGTTTCAAAGGGAACTTCCTACAGTGCTGGGTTCATCAATGCTATTACTGAAGGTGCTGCTGGGAGTAGTTACGTGCCCACTTTTGTTATACCAGGAGGCACTGTGAGAAATTGGGAAGCCATTGATGTTCCCTTAGTCATGCATGCTTCCATGTAATGTGCTTTGTTGCTCATGTTTTCTTTGTTTTCAAAATAACAATCCTTTCGCTCTGCCCAAGGCGAAAGTGATATCATTGTAAGGGCGTGTTTGTTTCGGCATTGCCGTTATCAATAAAAGTTGTCGTTTTTCTCACGACTCTTTGTTTTTTACTTTTTAGTGCCTTTTTCTTGGAAATAATGGTAATGCCAGAAAAAACCAAAACATCTGTATTTTTCTTATTAATTTCAAAAATCTGCATGAAAAACTTTTTCTAAAAATCATCCCAATCATATTATGCAGATTGAACCATAATAAACCCGTTGAACACAGTGACCCTATGGTTCCTCCAAATTTTGAATCCCCTGTATATGAAGCTGAAGATGAGGATGACGATGATGAAGAGATACCATATGAGATCACTCGACTGCTTGAGCAAGAAAGAAGAGCCATTCAGCCTCACCAGGAAGAGATTGAACTCATCAACTTGGGTACTGAAGAAAACAAGCGAGAGATCAAGATTGGTGCTGCACTTGAGCCAGAGGTGAAAAGGAAGATTACTCAGCTTCTCCACGACTATCCAGATGTCTTTGCATGGTCTTATGAAGATATGCCGGGTCTAGATCCCCAGATTGTGGAACATCGGATACCGACAAGACCTGAATGTCCTCCTGTCAAACAGAAATTGAGAAGGTCTAGTCCCGACATGGCTCTTAAGATCAAGGCTGAAGTACAAAAGCAAATTGATGCGGGTTTCCTCATGACGGCTGAATACCCTGAGTGGATTGCCAACATCGTACCAGTACCAAAGAAAGATGGGAAAGTTCGAATGTGTGTTGATTATAGAGACCTGAATAAAGCCAGTCCAAAAGATAACTTCCCATTGCCTCATATTGATGTGCTTGTTGACAGTACTGCTCAATCCAAAGTGTTCTCCTTCATGGACGGTTTCTCTGGTTATAATCAGATACGAATGTCTCCGGAAGATAGAGAAAAGACGTCCTTCATCACTCCGTGGGGAACGTTCTGTTATAAAGTGATGCCGTTCGGCTTGATAAATGCTGGTGCTACCTACCAAAGAGGTATGACAACTCTGTTTCATGATATGATTCACAAAGAGATTGAGGTATATGTCGATGATATGATTGTGAAGTCAAGTGATGAAGAGCAGCATGTTGTGTATTTGAAAAAGATGTTTGAAAGATTGAGAAAGTACAAGCTGCGATTGAATCCTAATAAATGCACATTTGGTGTAAGATCTGGAAAGTTGCTAGGCTTCATTGTCAGCCAAAGAGGCATCGAAGTTGATCCTGACAAAGTCCGAGCCATCAGAGAGATGCCGGCCCCTCAAACTGAAAAGCAAGTCAGAGGTTTCCTCGGGCGTCTGAATTACATTTCAAGATTCATATCTCACATGACTACTACTTGTGGTCCCATCTTCAAATTGCTCAGAAAGAATCAGCCTGTTG
Source organism: Medicago sativa (assembly GCF_051527215.1). NCBI lineage: Eukaryota > Viridiplantae > Streptophyta > Magnoliopsida > Fabales > Fabaceae > Medicago > Medicago sativa. Next base: position 8,184,052 of record NC_140751.1, on the reverse strand, counting down.
TATGGAATGATGAATGCCAGGAAGCTTTTGATAGCATCAAAGAATACCTGTTGGAACCACCCATCCTTGTCCCGCCAGTGGAAGGAAGGCCTTTGATTATGTATCTGTCAGTGTTGGATGATTCAGTGGGTTGTGTTCTCGGTCAACAAGATGAGACTGGCAAGAAAGAGCATGCTATCTACTATCTGAGCAAGAAGTTCACCGACTGTGAGACTCGGTACACAATGCTTGAAAAAACTTGTTGTGCTTTAGCTTGGGCTGCCAAACGCCTGCGTCATTATATGGTGAATCATACCACTTGGTTGATATCCCGAATGGATCCAATCAAGTACATCTTTGAGAAGCCTGCTGTTACTGGAAAGATCGCACGTTGGCAAATGTTATTGTCCGAATATGATATTGTGTACAAAGCTCAGAAAGCAGTCAAAGGAAGTGTCCTTGCTGAGCACCTTGCTTGTCAACCTCTTGATGATTACCAGCCGATTAAGTTTGATTTCCCTGATGAAGAAGTTATGTATCTGAAAGCAAAAGACTGTGAAGAGCCACTGATCAATGAAGGGCCAGATCCCAATAGCAAATGGGGATTGGTGTTTGATGGTGCTGTTAATGTTTATGGTAAAGGAATTGGGGCCATCATTGTAACTCCGCAGGGGCACCACATTCCTTTCACCGCTCGAATAACTTTTGAATGCACGAATAACATAGCTGAGTATGAAGCATGCATTTTGGGCATTGAAGAAGCCCTTGACCTGAGAATCAAACACCTTGACATCTATGGAGATTCTGCACTTGTTATTAATCAGATAAAGGGTGAATGGGAGACTCATCATGAGAAGCTGATCCCATACCGTGACTATGCAAGACGTCTGTTGACATACTTTACAAAGGTTGAACTGCACCACATCCCTCGGGATGAAAACCAGATGGCTGACGCTCTTGCTACTCTGTCTTCCATATTTCGTGTCAATCACTAGAATGATGTGCCCGTAATCAAAGTGCAGCGTCTTGATAGACCCGCTCATGTGTTTACCATTGAAAATATGCCAGATCAAGCTGACAAAGATGTGAATGACAAAAAGCCTTGGTACTACAACATCAAACAATTCTTGCAAAATCGTGAATATCCACCTGGTGCTTCTAACAGGGATAAAAAGACTTTGAGACGATGGGCTAGCAGATTTCTGCTGGACGGAGAAATCCTATACAAGAGGAACTATGACATGGTCTTGTTGAGATGTGTTGATAAGCAAGAAGCCGAGAAATTAATGCACGATGTACATGATGGTACCTTTGGGACCCATGCTTCGGGTCACACCATGTCAAGGAAACTGTTAAGAGCCGGCTACTACTGGATAACTATGGAGCGTGACTGCCACAAACATGCTAAGAGATGCCACAAATGTCAAATTTATGCTGACAAGATTCATGTGCCTCCACACGCTCTCAATGTTATATCTTCCCCATGGCCCTTCTCTATGTGGGGCATTGACATGATCGGAAGAATTGAACCAAAGGCTTCCAATGGACATCGTTTCATCCTAGTGGTAATTGACTATTTCACCAAGTGGGTTGAAGCTGCTTCCTATGCAAATGTGACCAAGCAAGTGGTTGTCAAGTTTATCAAGAATAATATCATCTGTCGATATGGTGTTCCTAACAAGATCATCACTGACAATGGTTCCAATCTGAACAATAGTATGATGCAAGCTTTATGTGAAGAATTCAAAATTGAACATCACAACTCTTCTCCTTATAGACCTCAGATGAATGGTGCAGTTGAGGCCGCTAACAAGAACATCAAGAAGATTGTTCAGAAGATGGTCACTACTTACAAAGACTGGCACGAAATGTTACCCTTTGCCTTGCATGGTTACCGTACTACGGTGCGCAGTTCAACCAGGGCAACTCCCTTCTCTCTTGTGTATGGCATGGAAGCAGTTCTCCCCCTGGAAGTGGAGATTCCATCTCTTCGAGTGATCATGGAAGCAAAGTTAACTGAGGCTGAATGGTGTCAAAGTCGGTATGATCAATTGAATTTGATTGAAGAGAAACGTATGGATGCTATGGCTCATGGACAGTTGTATCAAGTGCGAATGAAGAATGCTTTTGACAAGAAAGTCCGACCTCGAGAATTCAAGGAAGGCGAACTTGTATTGAAAAGAAGGATAAGTCAGCAACCCGACCCAAGGGGCAAGTGGACACCTAACTATGAAGGTCCTTATGTTGTCAAGAAGGCTTTCTCTGGTGGTGCTTTGATTCTTACACACATGGATGGTGTTGAACTCCCAAATCCTGTTAATGCCGATATAGTCAAGAAATACTTTGTCTAGAAAGAAAAGAACAGCGTGGTAGGTCGAAAACCCAAAAGGGCGGCCTAGGCAAAAATGCGCTTCCCGGTGGATCGAAAACCCGAAAGGGCGATCCAGGCAAAAGTTAGGGACAAAAAATGAATATGAAAAAGCTCGCTGAGATTGTACGCAACTCAGGCAAGAATGAGCGCCTCGATGAGCCGAAAACCCGAAAGGGCGGTTCATGCAAAAATGAGGTTGATAAAAGACAAGTAACTATATCTGGCAAATCACCATCACCCCTTGGGGCATCTGCAACTGTCAATGATCTTCTTCATCAGAGGCTTCTGTACTTGTGAATTCAAAATTTCTATGAAATGTAGCGGTCATCGTGTTCAATGTATCACCAACCAATAAAATTACCATTTTCCAAGCTTTGTAAATCCGTGAAGCCATGCCTTTGGCTGACTTTCACTCTTCTACATCAATTTGAGCCTTTCTATTGTTTGAAACTCTATTTTTCTTTCCACTTTCAATGCTATATACAAAACATTTTCTTTCTATTTTGATAATGTTAATGTCTGAAACAAACATTTTTGAAAATTGAAAAATCTTTTTCTGTCTATTTTGAAAGCAAACCTGAGCAATAAAGTACATTTCAATGAAACATGCATGAATGAATGAATGTCAATGTCTATTTCAATACATGTTACAAGCAGGTTACTCCCCAGGATGATCTGTGGTCAATGGCAAGAATAAAAAAAAATAGAATGAAAATGAAAAATGAAAAATGAAAAGCTCGCTAAGTTGAAAACCCGAAAGGGCGGCTTAGGCAAAAATGAGCACCCCGCTGATTGACAACCTACGAAGGCAAATCAGGCAAAAATGGGGCAATGAAAAGAATCTTATTCCCCGGTGAATCGAAAACCCGAAAGGGCGGTTCAGGCAAAAGTGGGGTTTGAAAATGAAAAATGAAAAGAATATTGAAAAAGCATTGACCACAGATGCGAGCATCCAATGTTCACCCAGCACTGACACGCCTAGCAACGGCGAACTGTATCCAAGAACCTTCCAAGGGTCCCTCCTTTACAAGTTTTATTGCCCTCAGCCATGGTCTTGATACGTCTCCCAACGACGGTCTCTCCAAAGAGGTTTCCCCCTGTGAATATGTTGCAGCACGAGCCACTACGTGCCCAATCTTCCAATGTTTCGTCTGCCTTTGAAACTTTCTCTGCCAAATTACAAGCCAATCATGCATTTCAAGCATTCATACATGCATAATCATGCATTTTATGTGCTCATACATCCAATAATCTTGCTATACCATACATACAAGTTGCATATCCAACTGTCAGCTGTCAAAATTCAATGTCAATATCCAATGTCAATGTCAAATGTCAATGCCAATGTCAATGTTAATGTCAAATGCCAATGTCAATGTTAATGTTAATGTCAAATGCCAATGTCAAATGCCAATGTCAATGTCAATGTCAATGTTAATGTCAAATGCCAATGTCAATGTCAATGTTAATATCAAATGTCAATGTTAATGTCAAATGCCAATGTCAATGTTAATGTCAAATGCCAATGTCAATGTCAATGTCAATGTTAATGTCAAATGCCAATGTCAATGTCAATGTCAATGTCAATGTCAAATGCCAATGTCCATGTCAATGTCAATGTCAATATCCAATGCCAATGTCAATGCCAATGTCAATGTCAATGTCAATGCCAATGTCAATGTCAATGTCAATGTCAATGCCAATGTCAATGTCAATGTCAATTTCAATTTCCAAGCCAATGTCAATGTCAATGTCAAATTCAACTTTCAATTCAATTCAAATCAATGTCAATTTACTCTTGGGCCAACAAAAATGGTCATGTCTATTTGCAAATCGGGTCAATGACAATTTACCCTCAATTGGTATCTTGTTAAACCAGACTCTCAATTTGTACCTTGTTACTGGTCAAGTGCCAGGTTCGATCCAAAAAAGAACCACTTGTACCTGCTTATATACCTATGCTTCCGGACAAACGGCAAGTTCGATTTGAAGAACAGTTTGTACCCAGCTTATGCTTTGTTATCGGTCAAACGGCAAGTTCGATCTAAAAGAACAGTTTGCACCCTCCCGCATGACGTGGTGATAATCCAACAAGCAAGTTCGATCCAAAGAACAGCTTGTATCAACCCTTTTTGTCTATAGCTCCAGCCAAACGGCCAGTTCGATCCGAAGAACAGTTTGTGTCTGTCTATCTGTTTGTATTTTCAATCAAGTGTCAAGTTCGATCCAAAGAACAGCTTGTATCTGCCTATATGTCTATGTTTCCGATCAAGTGTCAAGTTCGATCCAAAGAACAGCTTGTATCTGCCTATATGTCTATGTTTCCGGTCAAGTGGCAAGTTCGATCCAAAGAACAGCTTGTACCCATCTCTTGTTTGTATCTCTCGGTCAAGTGGCAAGTTCGATCCGAAGAACAGCTTGTACCTGTCTATTTGTTGCCCGTTCTTTCTACCTTGATGTCTATAAATCCCTTGGTGGTGTGACACAGCCCGTAGATTCCGGTTCGATTGTCTTGCATTCATAAATGAAATGTTGCATGGCATTCATGTTTTTGAAAATCTGAAAGCGTATTTTTATGTCCAAAAGCAGTGCAAATGTTAATATTTAAGTATCTTCGTCCCGTCAATTCTAAGACTTCGTCTCTTGACCCTCCGGACAAAGAAACTTAAATAGGGGCAGCTGTTATACCCTAATTTTGGACCTAAAAATACTTGTTCAATTCTTCTTTTCTTGCATTATAAGTCATTTGATATGTCTATGATCAATTGCATCTTTCTCTGCATTTTATTTCAATGTTATTTGCAAAATCCACATAAAAGGGTATTTTAGTCATTTCCTGCATTCAATTCATTTTTATCTTTGAAAATTGTTTGAGTCTTTTAAATTGGTTTGTATAAGCCCTTGTTTCAATCTCATGTCAAAATTCATTTCAAAAATATCAGTTAGGTCATTTTTTAGTCAGTATAGCCCCTAGGGGCATTTTAGTCATTTCATGTGTTAAAACTTCTTTTGATCTTTTTAGAAATTTGTTTGAGTCTTTTCATTTGATTTGAATAAGTCTTCATTTCAATTTTATGTCAAAATCCATTCCAAAAATATCATTTGAGTCATTTTTTGAGTCAGTTTAGCCCCTAGGGGCATTTTAGTCTTTTCATGTGTTAAAACCCTGTTTAAATTCTAAAAATTGTCTCTGAGTCTTTTAATTTGCTTGTATAAGCTTTTGCTTAAATTCCTTGTTAAAAATATTTTAAAATTGCATTTGAGTCGTTTCAAGTCGTTTTAGTCCCTGGGGGCATTTTGGTCATTTCACATAATATTTCTGATTCGTTTTAATCTGCTTTGTTGTTTTTAATCGTCTCGCTTTACGTTAGTTGTCAATTTACTTTTTTTCAATTCAATTTTAGTTTTAATTTTCATTTTAGTCCGCGCACTTTCGTTATTTACATTTTAATCCCTTTTAAGTTTGTTAGAGTCCAAGTGCCATGTGTCCAAATGTTATTGGTCTTTAAAAGTTTGTTACAAGTCAAGTCCATGTGGCATTTCCTCATTGGTCCAAGCATCCCCACATCACCTATATAAGTCAAAGTCTTAATCATTTTTTAGACACTAATTATGACCAATCATTTTTTCACAAAATTCCACAAAAAAAATCACAAAGTTTTTTTTCTTTCTCATTTTTTTCTTTCCCACTTTCTCTCTCCTCTAACAAACTTTTCCTCCACCATAACCAATTTTCAACCACCTACTTCACCACCATAACAACCACAATCCACCACTTCCTCCTCCACAACCAATTTCTCCGACCACCAAACCACCACAATCCACCGTCGTACAACAACGAATTCACCGAACTCGTCCTCAACAATTCCTCAAGGAGCTGCGAAAATCCATTTCCAACAACACAAAGCTTTAGCTCTCGTTCCAGCATCAAAGAAACAACAAATTCATCAAGCCAATTTCTGATTCTCGAACAAAGATTCGAGTACAGCGATAAGGCTTCAGATCGGTATTCAACGCATACAACGAAGCAAAATCCAGAACGAGTTTCGCTTCCAAACGTGAAAAACGTTTCTGGTATTGTTGTTCCTGAGTTACGAACACGCATCCGAAACCAGAAGCAAGAAGAAAGTGAGGCGCAGATCAAAGGAACGGATTAGCAAGAATCACAGCAAGGAAATTCAACACTGAAACGTTGAACAAGGTAAACGCCATATCCTTACGCTTTTACGTGTCTCTGTTTCTGTTTGCGTGTTGTTTGCGAACCTGGTTGCATCAGATTTAGGCCATTCTTGATTTAATTTCGAAAGATATGCTTGAATTTGAATAGAGGAGAGAAAACCGGTTACAAAACTATAAAAATTTGCTTTAGATCGGAGTATTTCGAGACTCGCCGGAATCTGCACTTCTCGCCGGAGAAGATGAAGTTTCCGGCGAGTTGATGAGTTTTCCGGCCAGGCATGAGTTTTCCGGCGAGAATGGGTGAGAGAAGAGAGAATTCGTTTGAGTTGTGAAGAGAGGAAAGAGAAAGACATGAGTAAAATGAGGAGTTGTGAAGAAAAGGACCCTTATATATGTGTATATAGCCCATTTCGAAATTGCTCTTAGGCCCAACGTTTTGTGCTCATTTTTTCCAGATTGCTACGTACACCCCCCCCCCCTTTCCTGCCTGTTCACTATTTTGTTGCTAATTGCACCCCTGCATGTTCAAAAAATCCTTTAAAAATTCTGGAAAAATTCCTATAATTTTGTTTGTACTTTTTGATCAATTTTGACATATTGCATGGCAAGATTGATCAAGAAATACTGGAGAATTATCTTTACTTTGGTTTATTGTTTTTTTCTTTAATTTTTGTTGAAAATCTTGATAAAAAAAACTTGTAAAAATCTTGTGCTTTCTTTTACATTTGTTTTGAGTGATTAAGACTTGTTTCTTGTGACCTTTTGCATGTTGAAAATTGTTAGAGAAAATGCATGTGAAATTGTGAATGATTTGTGTTGTTTTTCATCATATTTTGTGAAGCCTTTTTGCACGTTTTAATTCCAATATCTTGGCTCATGGTAAGTGGTACTCGATGGGTGATCTTAGGGTGTTATTTGTTGCATAATATGTAGTGTTTGGTGCTGTTTTGAATGGGTGATAATTGGTTGCTTAGTTAGCAAGTTATTTGTCATTTTAATATGTGAATTGGTGCAAAAATATACCTAATTTCATATCATGATTCCTTGGCTTATAATTTTCTTGTAACTCTCACATTAGGGCTGACCCCAAAACTCTTTGAAAAAATGTTACAATGTGAGGGTTATGAGTCTTTTGTTTGCTTGGAATTTTGGTATCTTGTTAGATGTATTTTGTCATCTTTCCTTGCCATTTTATCATGTTATCATGCCTCTTTGTCAATCTTTTCTACTATCACATGCCTATTATTACTAACCATTTGTTCACTTGTTGCATACACCATGAGCATTCCATATTCTCATCCCATATTCTCCTTTATCTTCTTGCAATTTAATTTGTACCAAAAATTAGAATGTAATAATTAGGAGTTCTTGTAATATTTTACTTTTATGCCACTTTTAATTTCTTGGCAAAGAGGCCATAGAATGTATCTAGGGTATGATGTAAAGGACAATGGACTCTAATGATGTACACCGACACAAGCACCGACACATGCACACACTTCACTTTAGATAAATAGCTAGAATATGCATGTTTAGATGTATGTTTAGGATTGCATGTTTAGATGTATGTTTAGGCTTTATACTTAGAAAAAACTCAATTTTCCAAAAAAATATAAACAATATCACTCAAACTTTTTTTCATAATAAACCTTGGGGTCCAAAACCCCATTGAATTTTCCTTTTATTTTCTTAATCAAAAATCCAATGAAAATAATCATACTTTGACCATATTTTGCAAATCACTAATCCCACCTCACATTTTCTAAATCTCATGCCCTTGAGGCCTCTTTCTATTCTTCAAAATCCCATTTTCAAATTTAAAATCAACCAACAAAAACAAAAAACATTTTTTGAGAGAGAACTACGGTGGATTTGATCCCTTAAACGGGTACGTAGGCAAGGAACAAAATTCCTTCAATTCAACTAAAATAAAAATCCAAAAACATTCTTCTCCCTCCAATTCTTCACTTAGCAAACTTTAGGTGTAAATATCATTTCAAAATAGCATTTAAAAATAAAGCGCGCGCGTAGAAATTAAAGACGGTTCCTATAGGATACTATAGTCGTTATGGGTGCCTAACACCTTCCCGTAGCGAAAACAACTCCCGGACCTCGATTCTCAAGGGTTTTGCTTACTTTTTCCCTTCCCAAGAAAAAATAAGATATCACCGGTTTAAAAGGTTCAAACGTAATCAATGTTTGACACCCGAAAAACCAAGATAAAACAAACCTAACATCTTTTCATGATTCAATCATCAAATTCGGTCTTAAACCTAATTCCCAATTCTCACCAAAACTTAACCTAATCATGCCAAATTCATCCTATAGAATCATACCCTTAATAGTAATGAAAATTAGTCTCACCCTTACCTTGTAATTGCAGAATCGATAGCCTCTCCCTCTGGTTCTCCTATTCTGACTTTTCTCCCTTTTCTCCAAAAGCGTTTCACGTAAAAACGTTTCCCACTTATGTCTGTATTATTTATTTACTCTTATTACTCATCTCACCTATAAACTTACTCTTTCCACCTCACAGCCTAACTTCTAATATTTTTATTTTATTCCTAATATCTTATTTTATTTAATAATAAAATAAGTCACACCAACATAACAACTTCACAATATCCTATACTCCACATAATTTCTTCATAAATCGTATAACTTACTCAAATCATAAATCACATAAATTACTCAAATTATAAATCATATAAGCATATATTTATAAATATATTCTAAACTTCATTGAATTAATTAAATAGTTAAGACGGGCGTTACACGGAGTATCAACATCAATCACCTGTTGCACAGTGTGTACAATAGGGTCAGTAACAACAGTAGTCACCTGAGGCATAGCAGTGGACACAGGAATCTGTCCTTGACCAGCAACACCAGAGACACCAGCAGCAGTATTAGGAGAGTAGTAAGCTGAGAGGCCATAAGGACCGCCGTTGGGCATAACAAAGCGAGCATCAGTAGCCACAGTAGACAGTGGGATAGAGGGAATCACCTCAGCAGTAACTGGAACAGAAGTGGCTGGTTGCTCCTGTGCAGCCATCATAGCAGACATAGCGTCATGTGCCTTGGCCAAATCTTCTTTCATAGCAGCCAATTCGGCACGGAGCTGAGCATTTTCCTCTTCAAAGTTAGCCATCATTCTTCTCTTGTGAACTCTTGTTTGATGAATTCTGTCTGGTTGGTAGACTTTGCGAACACGAGCCACTTTTCAGACTGCGGCGGACAAAACCAGGAGGCGATGAGCACGAGGGAAGTTTTTTGTGACCAATGAATGCATATGATGCATGAAATGTGTTAATGCGTATGCAAAAAGACTCTTTTTGTGTTATCGAAGGGTTTTAGACAAATTATAAACTTGTAAACATTACTAAACAGCAATTAACATAAACGGGAAACAAACAACCAACATATAGTTTTACGAAACAATTTCAACATAAGCAAATGGAAATAAAACAGGAAATGGAAGTCCTCAAGCATAAGAAGTGGAAGCATCATCCTCAGACTCAGACTCATAGTCGCAGTATCGTGCATAGAAGTCATGGGCACTCCTAGCCCTCTTGGAGTCTCTCATAAGCAATCTATCTTTCTCCTCAATCTCTCTCCTAGCCTTAGCTAACTCTTTCTTCAGTGTCAAGACCTCATGAGTCTTCTGCTCATCCTTTCCATCCAAACTCATGATCAAGTTCTCAGCCTCATAGTATCTAGCCCTCCACTGATGCTTCTCCCGACTCTCCATAGCTAGATGCTCCTGATACATCTCCTGGGTAGGTGGGAGTAGAGGCAAAGGCATGGTAGGAATAGATGCAGACACATATCTCATAGAGGGGTAAGGCATACCAATCTCCTCAGCTTGGTTTATCACCCACTGTGTATAGGCCTCATGAGCAATACCAGACCTCACACCCATGTGCTTCGCCTCTTTCTTCCGAAGCTTAGTCCAAGCTTCCATGAAATCCTCTCTAATCCCCGTGGGAGCGTTGGAGTAGTGAAAGAAATAAGGAACTGTAGCAAGATTGATGGGCTTATCTTTCATCGGGAAACCAAATTGTCGCAAAGCAAGCTCCGGGTTATAATTAATTCCACCCCGGGTACCAAGAAGAGGTACATTAAGAAACTTTCCACCACCAAAGATAATTTCCTTAACCCTAGAAGCGGGAGTGAGCCAAACCACTTCATTAGGAGTGAGAGCCATAATCCTCTGTGAAATAGACCAATTCTCCGGATTGTCGTGGAAAGACTCCGGAAGGTGCGAAATAAACCACCTATAGAGGAGAGGCACACAACAAAGAATGTAGCCACGACCCTTGCCGGAACGATCATGAATAGCATGGTATGTGTCAGCTAGCAAAGTAGGAACCGGATTCTTGGAGTGGAAGATCATAATAGCATTCATGTCCACGAAGCCATCAAGATTCGGAAAGAGAATAAGCCCATAGATGAGAAGTGCAAGAGTAGCCTCAAGAGTGTCCTGACAAGTGGTATTGAGGTTGGCTTTCCCAAGAAGATACTCTGAAGTGAACCCTCGGGTACGTGCCTTAGTGACAAGATTCTTGGAGACATCGGTGGTCTTGAGATAGAGATCCTTAGCAATAACTAATGGAGTAATAGGAGGCTCAAGTCCTGAGAAAGATACCCCCTTAGCAATAGACAGATCCATCAAGGAAGAATAAGCCTCTAGAGTAGGCACCAACTGAAAGTTCGGAAAAGTGAAGCACCGATAGTCCCGATCATAGAATTGCACTAGGGTGTGCACAAGCTTCTCATCCACATTAGTCTGGAGAATAGTAAGTAAAGCCCCGTAACGACGTCGGAAACCAGTCAAATCCTCAATCTTGAGTGCCAAATCTCTCAAACTAGCCAAATCCACTTCCTTGAACTTGTAGGAATTAGTCCTCTTCATTCCTACAATGTTTACAAATTTAACTTGTCTAAGCCCTTCGATAACAATGCATGGAAAAAAGTTTATGCATGTATGCATGTATGCATGAATGCATGATTATGTTCAAGTTCGGAGAAAACATGGTGGGTTGAAGTTCAAAGTTGAGGAGTCATGGGTGGACACGGTGTCCGGTGAAACTAGGGCTTTAGGATAATAGTAACCGGGTTCTAAAAAGGTTCCCAAGTTGCAACCTCTCCGACGTATCTCATGGTGTCACGAGACAACACTCGCTCCATGATTATACGTGGAAGGTCTAACTTGAGTGTAGTATCGCGTGACGACTAAAACTCGAGACAACACTCGGTTTAGCCTCCGCACTACGTCCTAGAAAATGGCCATGGATGGGTTTGGTTATCTACGGTTCATAGCGTCATAGAACAATTAAGAGTAAAGTGCCTAAACGCGACAACACGCGCCGACAACATCACCCCTAAAATGTCTCAGCTATGTGGGATTGATCGCATAATCCAAAACACGAGGCAACCCCCGGAATGAATTGTCGATTATATCCCCCCTAAATCCTAAGTTCACTCAGCCCGGGTGCAGGACTTTTGATATTCTCACCCCACACGTTTGCAAGAAATTAAACATTTATTCACATAGGAAAGTAAGTAAAAGAAACAAGTAAAAAATACAAGCGCAAGCGTGGAAATAAAGACTAGGCGTAACTCTCGAATCTCCCCAGTGAAGTCGCCAGCTGTTTTATCTTGGTTTTCGGGTGTCAAACATTGATTACGTTTGAACCTTTTAAACCGGTGATATCTTATTTTTTCTTGGGAAGGGAAAAAGTGAGCAAAACCCTTGAGAATCGAGGTCCGGGAGTTGTTTTCGCTACGGGAAGGTGTTAGGCACCCATAACGACTATAGTATCCTATAGGAACCGTCTTTAATTTCTACGTGCGCGCTTTATTTTTAAATGCTATTTTGAAAGTAATTATTAAACCTAAGAATGTTCTAAGTGAAGAATTGGAGGGAGAAGAATGTGTTTGGATTTTTATTTTAGTTGAATTGAAGGAATTTTGTTCCTTGCCTACGTACCCGTTTAAGGGATCAAATCCACCGTAGTTCTCTCTCAAAAAAATGTTTTTGTTTTTGTTGGTTGATTTTAAGTTTGAAAATGGAGTTTTGAAGAATAGAAAGAGGCCTCAAGGGCATGAGATTAGGGAATTGTGAGGTTGAATTAGTGATTTGCAAAAGAAGTCAAATATGATTATTTTTCATTGAAGTTTGATTAAGAAAATAAAAGGAAAATTCAACGGGGTTTCGACCCCAAGGTTTATTATGAAAAATGTTGGAGTGAAGTTTGTTCAAGTTTTTTGGGAAAATGATTTTTCTAAGTATAAAGCCTAAACATTCATCTAAACATACAATCCTAAACATACATCTAAACATGCATATTCTAACTATATAGTGATGTGTGTGCATGTGTCGGTGCTTGTGTCGGTGTACATCATTAGAGTCCATTGTCCTTTACATCATATCCTAGATACATTCCATGGCCTCTTTGCCAAGAAAATTAAAAGTGCATAAAGGAAAAATATTACAAAACTCCTAAGTGTTTACATTCTAACTTTGGTACAAATTAAATTGCAAGAAAGAAATAGGGATGAATATGGGATGAAATGGAGATGCTTATGAAATGATGAAACATGAAATGAAAGGAGTTAGTAGCACATGACAATATCAAAGGAAATAAAGCAAGAGAAATATTAGAACATAAAGGATAGAAAATAAACCAAAATAAAGGCAAAAAGAGTGCAAACATGACTAAAATTTGTTCATAGAATGCAAGAACCATATGACCTATAATTCTCACATTCCAATACATTTTAAAGGTTTAGAATCAAATCTTGGAATGGGAATTAAGGCAACATGATTTAATTGGCATCTTAGAACAAATTTTAAGCATATTTGCATTATCTATTTACACAAGTAACTTGTAACCTAAGCAATTAACCAAGATTCACAATTATGCAACAATATCAAACACAAACAGTGGCTAAAGCTCCCTCAAATCAAGTGACATAGGTCACAAATGTTCATCAAGCAATTGGGATTGAAATCAAGCAAAGTTTCACTCATTTTTAGCACAAAATACCACAAAATAGTAAGAAAACCAACACATCCTTTTTTACCAATTCTCATTATGTAAAATTAACACTAAAAGAGCACAAATTTATCAAGAAACACTCATGAATTTTTTGGAATTTTTTAAAGAATTTTTGATCACAAGAACATGTAAAATTTTCACAAGATTTAACAAATATAATAAACCAAAGGAAAAAAAAAACTACTTATTTTTTTATCCAAATTCAACACACAACAGCATCACAAGAAAATCAAGAAACTAGTCAAAAACACATGAGAAATTAATTGGAATTTTTGACCAAGTTTTTGAGCATGCAAGGGTGCAAAGAGTAGAAATAGCGCGTAAAATAGCAAAAAAAGAAGAAAAACACAGGATCTGCAAGGAAAGGCCCAAGTCCAAAGGCTGAGTTGGATCTGGACGATCCAACTGCTTTACAGCCGTCAGATTGATCCAGTCCTTCACAAACCCTAGATCCAACGGTGGTTAATCGCACAACACATGATAAGCCTAAACAGGCACAGATCTGGACCGTACACATGATCATGCAGCAAGATCAACGGTTTTAAGAGTGAGGGAGCACAGAGGTGCAGCGCACGCGCGCGCGTGGGAATAAGCAGGGAGTATATAAGTTCGAACACAAGCCAAACACCACAAAACCAAAAGGATTTCTCTCTCTAACAATGAGTTTAGAGAGGGACACTCTGCAAACAGACGAACGGAGAAGAAGGTGGGGGACGGTGGTCGGAGCTGCTCCGACGCGGTGGTCGGCCGTAGCGCCGCCGCGTCGGAGCCTTTTTTATCTCTTTTTTTTTAAAACTTTATACCAAAAGCTTCGTCTCCTCCTCCTCCATTCGAATCCGGTGCTAGATTTTCACAAACATGCTTCAAACGGTACAGATCTAGGTTCCAAAGATTCAAAGTAAAAACTAAAAAAAGAAGGACAAGATCGTTACCTTTACGAAATCGGCGAAAAGAAATAGAGAACTTCGAAGGATTCTGGAAATCTTTCACCCTTGCTTCTTGCTCGCGACAGTGTCCGATCTGGATATTGTTTCTTCCTCCTTTTCTCTGCGTCCTTATGTCGATGCTTTTGATTCTGAGTCACTTTGTTCGATTCAGTGTTGAGAACGAATTTGAACTTGTGTTCTTGTGCTGGAATTTGATTTCGAATCTCTGTGCTGGAATTGAGTTCGAATTTCTGTGTTCTTGGTGTTTTTTTGTGGAGTTGAATGGAATTTTGGTATTATGGTGATTCTGTGATGTTGAATGTGAAAGATTGTGATGAGAATTGATGAATTCTGTGATGAATTAGGGTTTGAACATGATGAAATTGTTCATCGTGTTCTTGAGTCTTTCTGGTTTTTTCTGCGTTTTGATCTGTTTTGCTGTGGAGAGAGAATGAAATTCTGTTTCTGGTGATTTTTTGGGGAATGTGCAGAATGAGAAAAATTGTTGACCCTTTGACTGATGAGGTGGCCTTTTATAGGCTGCCACTTGTGAATGTTGGACCAATAGAATAGTGACACATGGATTGGACTTGTAACTGACTGGACAAGTGACAAACTGACACGTGGCACTGGACTCAACAAACTTTGGGACTAAATTGCAAATGACTAAAGATAAAGGACTGAAATGCAAAAGATGACAAAAAAGGACTTAAAAATAATTAATAATAAAATTGGTAAAAGACGTAATTTGGAAATAAACGTAAAGTGAAACGATTAAAATTGGCAAAACGGACTAAAACGAACAAATGGCCTAAATGAGGTACTTTAAAGTAACCTCTCTCTGCCAAAATTTCGTGTGAAATGACCAAAATGCCCCTGGGGCTAAAACGACTAAAAATGACTCGAATGCAATTTAAAAAATGGATTTTTAACAGAAATTGAATCAAAGACTCATACAAGCAAAATTGAAAAGACTCAGAGACAATTTTTAGGATTTAAACAGGGCTTTAACACATGAAAAGACTAAAATGCCCCTAGGGGCAAAACTGACTCAAAATGAATTCAAATGCAATTTTTTTTAAAATGGATTTTGACATAGAATGAAGCAGAGACTTATTCACACCACTTGAAAAGACTCAAACAAAATTTTGAAAGACTGAGAGGCATTTTTGACATAGGAAAATGACTAAAATACCCTTGCATGTGAATTTTGCAAATAACATTGAAATAAAATGCAGAGAGAGATGCAATTGATCAGAGACATATCAAATGGCTTGAAATGCAAGAAAGGAAAAATTGATTAGTATTTTTAGGTCCAAAATTAGGGTATAACAGCCTCTATCTATTTTCTTCTCAAATGAACAAATGTGGTAAAACCCTATTTCTCTACTAACATTAGTTTATATAGGCTCCCTTAATTGGGCTTAATTCACAATCTTAATGGGCCTAACCCATTTTTATTCTAACCCCAAAATGTTATTACTCACTTAACGGTAAAATATATCATTAACGGTCGCTTAATAAATAATTACTACACTCTCTCTAGTAACTTGGTGAAATATTAACTCTCACTAAGCACTAAAAATAATCTTCAACTAAATTACAAAATTACCCTTACTCTCAAAATGACCAAAATGCCCCTAAGTCCAAAATGACTAAAATACCCTTCTAACACCGATTTCTACGATCCCCGACCAAAAATACACACATAATCAAATAATCACATAAGATTACATATAACACACATAAAATAAATAATAAAATAAATCTAGCAAAAATCGGGCTGTTACAAGCTTCACCTCTGTCGAGCACCCTCAAGCCAACGGCCTCGCTGAGGCTGCAAATAGGGTCATTCTACGAGGGATACGAAGAAGGCTAGACGCGGCCAAAACTGTAACACCCACAACTGACGAGGACAGGGGAATAGTCGCCAGTGCACAAGGCACGACAATGAGCGGCTCCCGACAGTTTCTAGAGGAACCGAATCACATCGGAATGAGAGGGATCCTGAGGCCGTGTAGGTATGGGACTACATGGTTGAAGGAAGGCTTATAAGAATTGTTTGGTACTACCTATATCAACAAGATGCATCTTCTTTTCGGTAGCTCATTCCATAAGAACTCCATAGTTAAGCGTGCTTGACTTGGAGCAATTTTGGGATGGGTGACCTATTGGGAAGTTTCCCGGTAAGCATGCGAGTGAGGACAAAGCATGCTGAAAAGACTCGTGTTGGTTTGTGGGGTCAGTCGGCAATCCTGAAAGCAGTATGGGATGTCTCAAAAACCCAGTGGGCTGAAGAGTTTAACGCGGTCCTCTGGGCCTATAGAACACCCAGTGGGCTGAAGAGTTTCACGCGGTCCTCTGGGCCTATAGAACTACTCCCCACTCCACCACTGGCGAGTCAACTTTTCGGCTCACATACGGGACGGAAGCAGTCATACCAATTGAGTTAACAGAACTCACATGGCGAACTGACGCCAACACCGACTTCCCGGCCAACAAGGCGAATCTACGCGAAGAGCTCGAATTTGTCGACGAAGTCAGAACAAACGCTGCCTTGCGGGAAGCAGTGCTAAAACAAAAAATAGCCGCTCGCCACAGCAAGAAAGTCATAAAGAGAGAATTCAAAGTAGGCGACCTCGTTCTCCGATGAAACCAGAAGGATACTGAAGAGGGTAAACTCGCCGCCAACTGGGACGCACCCTACAGAATCCGAATGAAAACTGGGACGGGGGCTTACGGACTCGAAGATCTCCATCAAAACACAATTCCAAGGACTTGGAATGCCGAAAAACTCACAAAATATTACACTTAGATGGCAGACAATGCCAATTTACTCTAATGTACATACATAGTTCTACACAGTGAACTTCTCGCTCTCCTAATGAGCAAGTAAACGGAAGAGGAAAGTCATGCCACTCTGAATCCAAAAAGAAAAAGGATGAGAGAACTTTACACAACAAATTCTCTTACTCCTCAGTATGTACGCTTACCGCTGCGACATCGCTGCTCGACAAGTTAGGTAGAACCCCAGCTCGCGATGGGTGATTCACGCCTCAGTGCGTTGGACTTAGAATGATTTCTTCGTTCATCCGCTGTTACACGTCTGAAACACAACTTTGGACACACGTTCAGATAAACGTTCTCTTAGATGTGCAATACTTCTAACTAATACTCCGCATAACAGTTAGAACTCTCCTGCCCGAACTCTTCCTTGAAAAACAACGCAAAGGTAAAACTTTCCAAGCAAAGTGACTAAGTACCTGGGAAGAAACAGGCGAAACATTGATTTTAACAAGTCAACGCAGTAAGATCGCAGGCGGACATGCAAAACTCTTCAACCATTAATTCACTACGTCGAAATAATGACTGCCGGGGGGTAGGCCATCCCACCTCGACTGACTTACATCAATTCAAGACTCGTCACCCAAAAGGCGAGCATCGAAAAGAGCTTGGAAAATATCACATTTTGTAAAGCATACAAGATAAACAGTTCGCTGTCAAACAAATACTTCAACAGTATAAAAAAGCCTCGCACGACGAGCAATCAAATTCAAAACATTATGCTTGGAAGTAAATCATGCATTTTCAAACAAGTATAAATGAAAACAAGCAAAAGGAATACGAGCCACAAAGGACCGTATAATGTCAATGGCGCAAAGGTCGGTCAAATGAAAGCAAAAAATTACAGGGCAACATTAGCCCGGGCTTTTTAAACATGCCCATCATCATCTTGGCAACGATCTCGCCGTCCCTAACATACTTCAGAAAATGGAGCCCGTCCACGCGGAACTGCACACCAGGGTTCACCACCTTATGTTGTTCTATAGCATTGTCAAAACCATGACGTGCAGCACCCACAAGGTTCCTCTCCAATTCCTCGAGCTTGTATACCAATGCAGGACGAGCTAGCACTGTTGTGTCTTCAGTTTTGTCCTCACCAGGTTTGGAGGCATCATGGAGAGCATCCTCAAGGACCTTCTTCTCAGCAACAAATCTGGCCCAGACCTCTTCCAGCTCACGTTGACAGCGAGATGCCGATTCCGCTTTTCGCTTCAAGAAAGCAATCATCTCATCTTTCTCTGAAGCACCTTTTTTCAGAGTGACCAGATCGGTTTCCATGTCAGCCAGCTTCTTGGCCATTTCACCTCGCTCGCGAGCGATAGCATCGGAACGTACCGCATCCTCCGTATAAGCATTGTTGAGAAAAACAGCAACCTCCAGGGCCCTCATAGCACTCACAACTCCCTCTGTAACCGCACGGGACTGGCTGGCGGGCCCCAAATCATGAATTGCCTTCAGTTCGGAGTCCCCAAGGTAGAGCGACGCTTGAGGGCCGAAACGGTCCGACCGCGACCACACCTTAGGAAGCTGAAACAAACCTTCGTCAACCGGACAAACCCCTTGTTGAAGGACCACAGTTTGAGATTAGACATGTTTTTCTTTGTCAAGAGTTGCGACCCTCTTCCTCTTGAGGGGAACCTCTTCTTCCTCTGCAGGCTCATCAACCACCCTAACAAGAAATCAGGCGTCTGCCGTTCGCTCTCGCTGTTCAGCTCTCTTCCTGTTACTACTACCCTAACTGGCGACTTTTTGGCTGGCTTTGTTCACCAGGGAACGATTGTTGGACATTTTTCATGCACGTGAAAATAGAAGCAAATCGTTAGTCAAAATATCAACTAAGCAGAAAGACAAGAAAACAACTGTTCCAGCATACCTAAAAGGACCATGGGATTCTTAGAAAACACCAAAGACTGGGTTACCATCCTCAGCGACCACCTCCGACCGAGAAAAAGATCTCACAAACTCAATGATCCTAGCAAGACTTGTCTGGTCACGATCAATCAACCTATCATAATCACGTCTATACATGGAAGGTTCGTGCTTGAGATGATCGCGACTCCAACAGAAATGGAAACATGGGACACGCGCTGACACAACGCCGACTTCCTTATGAAGGTGTTCTACCACTTTCAGAACACTATTGATTGCGCCCTCAGTCTGAGGTCTTACCAGAAAGAACCTCTCATGAAACCTGGAAGCACCAATGCTAAAGGCTTCAAATAAAGGCGTACGCTGGCGAAAAGATACCCAATTGCATCCGCCGTCTCTGTCCAAACTTCGCTTAATGGCAAAGACGGTAAAGAAAAGATCTTTGGTAGCTGCGAGTTGTAGGAAATGGCACACCAATTCAAAAGCCATCAAATAGGCAAAGGAATCCGGCCTCAATTGGGAAGGGCACACTTCCAACCACTCGAAGACGCTTACCTGGAAAGGGAAGCCTAATGCCCACCTCCTTGAAAACTACCTCATAGATAGGGATGCAATATCTCGGGAAGCGCGAGCATATCCTATCCGCGACCCATGGGAGAAAAATTTCCCAATCTTCCCTCCTCCCTATCGGTAGTGCGGAACTATTCCTGCGCCATCAGACGAGAAATGGGACGATGTTTCCAAGGCTTTCTTTCCTACCAAGGAATTCTCGGGCATCACTCATTTATTCCCGCCGAGGTTTCCCACCATGATCAAACCTGAAAGTGAAAAAGCAAGGAGAAAGTCACAATCATCTCCGAAACTAACGGGTTCGATCACAATGGGAAAAAGTTTAGAAGGTTTTGAGGCGCGATAAATAGTGGAAATGCCTACACAATGGCTAAACCTAACCCTAGAAACTAAAGTATGTCGCCAATGTTCTTCTAAATACATACAGAAAACAGTCATCATATCTTAAAATCTTTTGATGCACGGTGGAAAACGTTATAGCCAACGGTAGAAACCACCGAGTCAAAATCACTTTTCACTAAGGGCATGCATCCCTACGGTTTCTAAAAAGAGCAGAAACTAAAGAAATCAGAAGCACAAAAACATAGAGATGAAGTCATCAGAACATTACCAGTTACGATGAATGGATTGGACTTGGAAGTGAAAAGTTGAAGGATTGGGAAGACTTCGCCTTTGAAAGAACTCTAGAGAAAAACCTCTAAGTCTCTGAGAAAATGAAACGCAGTGACGTTCCAAACAACGTTTGAACTATTTATACTCGTTTCATAAACCACTCAAAAGTCGCGATGTTCTATCCAATACAGCCCTTCACGGGCAACTCTACCTTCAAATAGCACTCCTACAGGACTAAATCAACGGTGATGATGGCACCTCGGAAATACAAACCGAGAACACTCTACAAACTATAGGTACTCAAGTACTACAATAACCTTTACACGTGTCATACAAAAACCAAAGGTCATGTCTATTCAGTTTTTCCTCGAGACATGGCCATTAATTGCATAATGACATTCGACGAAACTCCCTGGCAAGGGAATCCTTCCGTCTGATCTTGTGTTGCCAAACACTAAAATTCCGAACATGACTCATCACTCTGGCGAACTCACTCAGGTATAGGGTGTTGAGTAAAACCGCAAGTGCACGGTTTACCGAAGTAGTAATAAAAGATATCGTTCCGACAGGGAGTTATGAATTCAATTAACCTTCAATAAGGATTAGAGAAGAGTTTAAAAGGTAGAAAGTTTGGATTTTTAATGAAAAGAAAATAATAAAAATAAAAGAGTCTTGGGATTATTGGTTCATCATAACAACGAAACCTTCACAAACAAACCCTAAACTTCTAATTTTATATTTGATCTATTTTCTAAAGACAAGTTTCTCTTTAGCATATCAAAGCTTCTCTCGAAGTCAGAGAGTGTATTCCTTCAACAACCACACTTATTCTCATGGGTGATTGCCTTTGGAACCCTTGAAGATCGAAACTTTATCTGTCTCAAGGTTTGCTAGACTATTCTCATGTTTCGCAATCCTTGTCTAAATTCACTTGTTCGAATATCAAAGCTCCGCGTTCGCTTTATGAATTGATATTTGAGATAATGAATTAACAATTATCAAACCCTCCGCGTTCGCTTCCACAGTTTGATAATGGTTAATTCATGTTAAAGCGGTGAATTTAGATTAGAAAGTAGATTTATATAAAATTAGGATTTATGGTTTGGTTTGATTAGGATTGCGTCATTAGACTTATCCA